>NW_026067902.1:12453791-12577391 GCF_014885135.2 Alexandromys fortis
CTTTAATAAATAAATAAATTAATTAATTAAAAAAAAAGAAAAACCAAAAAAAGAAAAAAAAACTGTCAGGGCTGTTGCATAGTTGCTGTGTTGAATTAACTCTGGTCTGGTCAGCTGGGACTGAAAACACCAGCTGTGATTAACAAGATCCAGGACCACAGAAGCGAAACCTCTGTGACAAATGATGGTGTTCGGCTGGAAGTGAGACGGTACTAGCTGTCAGAGACCAGCGTCACTGGGAGTGAGACAGAGAAAGGGTTCCCCAGAGTCAGCATGCAGAGTCTGTGTTCCATAGGAGCCAAGGCTGTACCTTGGGCTTACATCTGAACTTGGCCATGTGTAAGAGTCACCCAGGTGGCACTGGGTTTGAAGCCATGAAGGGCTCAACGGAGAACAGCTGAGGTTTGGGGCTGCACGAGACCAGGAGAGGCAATTGGTGAAGGCGCAGCCTTAGTAGCAATTGAAACCCAAGGACTCAAGGGGTCAGGGTGGGAAGTCTGTAATGTGTTTTATATTGTAATGTTGATTATGAGACATTGGGAACCACAAGGAAAGAAAGGTTATATTTGATAAGTGATGTGTTTGTGTGTCAAGTTGACAAGGGATCATTTGTGCCTGTTAGTTTTTATATCAACTTGCCACAAGCTAGAGTCATCTGAGAGGAGGGAACCTCATTTGAGAAAATACCTCCAGAAGATCAGGCTATAGGCGAGCCTGTAGGGCATTTTCTTAATCAGTGGTTGATGGGGGAAGGGCCCAGCCCATTGTGGGTGGTGTCACTTCTGGGTTGGTGGTCCCGGGTTTTGTAAGAAAGCAGACTGAGCAAGCCATGAGGAGCAAGTCAGTAAGCACCCCTCCATGGTCTCTGTCATCAGGTCCTGCCTCCAGGTCGCTGCCCTGCTTGTTTGGGGTCCTGCCCTGATTATCCTCATTGATGAACTGTAATTTGGAAGTGTAAGCCAAGTAAACCCTTTCCTCCCCGAGTTTCTTCGGTCATGGTGTTTTATCATAGCAATAGTAACTTTAACCAAAACAGTGATGTTGGATAGTGGTGGTGCATGCCTTTGATCCCAGCACTCGGGAGGCAGAGGCAGGTGGATCTCTGTGAGTTCGAGGCCAGCCTGGTCTACAAGAGTGTGTTCCAGGATAGCCAGGGCTATACAGGAAAACAAAAGCAAATGAACAATAACAAAAAACAAGACACACTGTCCTTTTTGTCTGGTAGGCTTCACTTAGCGTAAATTTTGTTATTTGAAGAAGGAGCTCGCGTAGCTGGAACTGGGCTTGGACTATCTTCTTGTCTCCATCTAGGCGTTCTAAGACTACTGGCTGTAGCCACTATACCTGGCCCAGCTATCAGAACATTTTCTAAGGTTTATTCTTGTTGTACCTGATACTCTGTGGTTTAATAACAGTCTAGTGTGTGTGCCTTTTCCCTTTGTATTTATTCATCTAATGAGGGATAGTTGGGTTGTTTCCACCTTTAAGTGACTAGGAATAGCTACAGTTAACACTACCTTTCTGTTCCTGAGCATGAGGTCCTCTGAGAACAGCCTGTCTTCTCCATCCTGGCCGCATCCATTTATGTTCTCACAGGATAAACGCTAGGACCCAGAGTTCTGTCTCGCCGATACTTGTAATTTTCCATCTTTTTGTTTTGTTTTTCAAGACAGGGTTTCTCTGTGTAGTCCTGGCGCCCTAGAACTCACTCTGTAGACCAGTCTGGCTTCAGATTCAGAGATCCACCTGCCTCCTGAGTGCTGGGATTAAAGGCGTGTGCCACCACCACTGGTTTTTTTGATAATGAACTTAAACAGGGCAGGAAGCTGGAGGCAGTGACTGAAGCAGACACCATGGAGGGGTGCTGCTTACTGGCTTGCTCCTCATGGCTTGCCCAGCCTGCTTTCTTGTAGCGCCCAGGGCCAACAGTCCAGAAGTGACACCACCCACATGGCCTGGGTCCTCCCCCATCAATTACTAATGTTGAGATAGCATGTAACTCCCTTACTCATGCTATGGTCATATATGAGTAGAATATATGTCTTAGAAATAAAGTTGAGGGGCTGAAGAGATGGCCCAATGGTTAAGAGCACTGGCTGCTCTTCCAGAGGACTGGGGTTCAATTCCCAGCACCCATGTGGCAGTTCATGACTGTTTGCTCCAGGGGATTCAATACCCTCATACACGCAGACAAAATACCAATGCACATAAAATAAAAGTAAGTAATAAATCATTTTTAAAAGTAAGTAAATAAGTTGAAGGTCAGAGAGATAGCTCAGTGGGTATCCACCTGGTGACCTAAGTTTGACCTTTGGGACCCACGTTGTGGAAGGAGGCGAGAACCAGTTGCCTTGTTTTCTGACCTCCACAGGTGTGCTTTGGCACACAGTCCCTTCAAGCCATGTTCTCTCTCTCTTTTTTAAATGTATACAGTATTCTCAGTATTCTGTCTGCATGTATGCCTGCAGGCCAGAAGAAGCACCAGACCTCATTACAGATGGTTGTGAGCCACCATGTGGTTGCTGGGAATTGAACTCAGGACCTTTGGAAGAACAGGCAGTGCTCTTAACCACTGAGCCATCTCTCCAGCCCCATAGGTGGTTTTTAAACATAAAGCAAAGACGGCCAACTACAAACCACAATCCTAGAGAACTTAAACAACAATGAGGACACTAAGAGAAACTTACATAGATCTAATCTTCATGGGAAGTAGAAAGTATAAAAAGGCAAGATCTCCTGAGCAAATTGGGAGCATGGGGACATTGGGGGGAGGATTGAAGGGAAGAGGGGAGAGGCAGGGAGGGGAGCAGAGAAAAATGTAGAGCTCAATAAAGATCAATTAAAAAATGTATAAAAAAAGAAAGATATACTTACATGTATAAAATGTATTTTGTCTATGAAATTGTACAAATGCATACAATATCTGTTGGAACCAATGTATCAACACCACCTGTCACTCCAGAAAATTCCCTAATGGTTCTTTACCACCATTCTCTCCCTTTGCCATTAGCCCAGGGAATTAAAGGAAAACGTGTGGATGCCTGTGTGTGGGGTGCTGTGTGTGCAAGGATGCAGGGCGAAGGTGATGTCTTTTGCCTTCTTCAGGCACTATCAGGTATCAAGGCAGTGTCTCTGGCTTGAACCCGAGCTCACCAATTTGGATAGTCCAGTTAGCCAGCCTGAGCTGGGTTACAGGTGGCCCACATGCTACCTATCAGTGACATGGGTGCTGGGCATCTAAACCCAGCTCCCTATGCTTGCATGGCAAGTACCTTTACCCCTGACCCATCCCTATAGCCCTCCCCACGGGTTACTAATCTGTTGTCTGTCCCTACAGATTTGCCTTTCTTAGGATGCCCTGCATCACGCTGCTTTTAGCCTTTTGATTGGCTCCTTTCTCTTTTTTTATTTATTCTTTTTTTAAGACTTTATTTATTTATTATGTATATAGTGTTCTGTCTGCACATACACCTGCACACCAGAAGAGGGCACCAGGTCTCATTACAGATGGTTGTGAGCCATCATGTGGTTGCTGGGAATTGAACTCAGGACCTCTGGAAGAACAACCAATGCTCTTAACCACTGAGCCATCTCTCCAGCCCCCTGGCTCCTTTCTCTTTTGCCTTTGAGGAGGCCTGGGTGTGGATGTGGCAGGTCCCTGCCCTTGCGGTGCTTTCATCCCTTCTGTAGATAGATGTACAGTTATTTCTCCATTAGCCAGCTGGTGGCCATTGGCCTTGCTTTCAGTCTGGGCAGACGTGAATAGAGTTGCTCCATTGTGTAGCATGAACACCCAGTCTATAAAACTCTTCATGTTTCCGGGGGTGATCCCTGCCTAGGAGACCAGGCCATAGGGTGTCTTAGGGCTTTATTACTGTGAAGAGACACCATGCCCACAGCAACTCTTGTTGTTATTGTTTCAAGACAGGGTTTCTCTGTTTAACAGTCCTGGGTGTCCTGGAACTTGCCTGCCTCTGCCTCTTGAGTGCTGGGATTAAAGGTGTGTGCCACCACTGCCGACCAAGAGACACCATGACCACAGCAACTCTTATAAAGGAAAACATTTAATTGGGGCTGGCTTACAGGTCAGAGGTTTAGTCCATCGTCATCATGGCAGGAAGCATGGTGGCGTGCAGGCAGACAGGGTGCTGGAGAGGTAGCTGAGGGTTCTACATCCTCAGGCAGCAGACAGACAGAGTGACACTGGGTCTGGCTTCAGCTGCTGAAACCTCAAAGCCCACCACCCCCAGTGACACACTTCCTCCAACAAGACCACAGCTCCTAATAGTGCCACTCCCTATGGGTCTAAGGGGGTCATTTTCATTCAAAACACCACACAGGGCATTCCCTTAGTTTTCAGGAATAGGCATTCCTGCTTTATGGCCTAAGGATGACCCATCTCATCTAGTAATCCCCCTGCCTCATACCTAAATCAGCACATTTTCTGAGTGAATATTGTTTTTAAAGGTTCTGAATGATTCTGAACCTTAGATTCTGAACGCTTAGATTTGGTGACTTCTATTGTGAAAGATTTGAACAGAATTTCTTTCTAGAACATTTAGCTTTAGATCTCAGCTTGGAAACTGGGACGCTAACAGTGCCAATACTAAGATAATGTCAGGTGTGGTGGCATGCACCTTTAATCCCAGCATCTGGAAGGAGAAACAGCAAGCCTCTGAATTTGAGGCCAGCCTGGACTATACAGTTCCAGGGCAGCCAAGACTACATAGTGAGACTCTGGGGAGAGGAGAGAGAGGGGGAGACAGAGAGGAGGGAGACAGAGAAAGATGGGGGAGGAGGGAAGGAGAGGTGGCTTGACTCATGCCTCACCTCGGTGACAGCTTTTGTGCTACCCCCCCAGACACTATCCCCCCCCTTGGCAGACACTATTCCCCCCCTCCAGGCAGGTGCTTGCCTTGCTCTCTCCCCACCAGGCAGGGCTTGCTGAGGTCTACAGTCTCTGGCTGACTCACTTTGGTGAGGCCGAAGGGTCTGGCATTTCTAAATAAATTGATTTCAAGAAGGAAGCAATTTATATACCAGATAATCATCTCAAAATTACCCTAACTGTACGTGGAATGTGTCGAGGCCTGTGGACCTCGTTCACAAGTGGCTCGCAAACGTATTTTGAATTTCATGCGTTTGTTATTGTTGCAGGTTTGACATCCAGGGTACAGTGAAGAGGAAGCTGAGTACAGAAATCCTTTACCCGCTCACCAACTTGGACCTCACTCCTTACATCTGTCCAATTTTCCGGAAACATCCCAAGTACAACCTTTGCGCGGTGGTGGTGAGTTTTAACGGGAACAGAACATCCTGTCCTCTCCCTCCTCCCTCCTCCATTTGGGGGCCTCTGCGGAGCTATGCGTCTTGGCCACGTGCACCCCTAGAGGTCAGGCCTGCGTTACTAGCTTGTCTTGTGTAATCGGGAAGCACTTCACAGCCAGCACCCACACACTAGGCACTTAAGAGTCCCAGGACTCCATGTCTGGCTCAAGCCCGTCCCAGAGGCTCCCTTTGGCTCTAAATCGGCTGTGATTGGTGCAGAGTCCTAGCCACACCACTGTCCAGAATCTCCCCGAGGAACCAACCTGAGCAGAGAATCATTCTCTGGGCTCCTGGGTCACGGGGTAAGCTGTTGTGTCTGAGGGTGGGGGTCCTTCCAGAGCGCAGTCCTGCCACAGGACCCTCTGATGCGCTGAAACTGAACCTGCCAGTTCATCTTATTGCTCAGCAGTGTATTAAATATGAAGTCGGCTGGTGTCATATGCCACCAGCATTTGGGAGGCAGAGGCAGTCGGATGTCTGAGTTCAAGGTTAGCCTGGTCTACGTAGTAAGTCCCAGAATAGTGAAGGCTACATAGTGAGACCTTGTCTCAAAAATATTAAAAAAATAAAAATAAAAAGAGGGGAGGGCATTAAGCCTAGTCTTCTGCGTTCCGTGGTTCAGAACCACCCTGAGGCTTGCACAGTGCTCCCTTATTCCCCTGGAGGCCGTCTGTCTCCTTTGTACCATTTCCCCTTCTCCACACAGCTGCCTCCCTACACTCCGGCATTCACAGTGACTTCTTCCACTCTCCCATCAGATGGAGATGCTAATTAACGTGAGTTTCAAAGGTGCTGTGTCCCAAGATCTTAGTTTTTTAACTTCTCGTTGTATCCCTTTCTGATTCAGGAAAATCTTTATTTTTGTTTTTAAATGTGCATTGGTGTTTTGCCTCCATGTTTGTCTGTGTGAGGGTGTCAGATCCTCTGGAACAGGAGTTACAGACAGTTGTGAGCTGCCATGTGGGCGCGGGGATTGAACCCGGGTCCTTTGGAAGAGCAGCCAGAGTAACCAGTGCTATTAACTGCTAGTCATCTCTCCAACCCTAGGATTCAGGAAAATCTTCACCAAAAAAAAAAAAAAAAAAAAGTGGAGCTTATATTTAAAAAGTATGTGCTCTAAGAAAAGATGCACGCTTCTGTGAAAATCACCACGTATCTAAAAAGTTCCTATTATTTTAGACTTATTAGCTGAGGCACTGGAAGTCAGCTCAGGAAGAGATGGGCACATAGAGCTTGTGGCACATTGCTGGTGCAGCAAGAGCTAAGCAAGCATCTCTCAAACTGCAGCACGTGGTGCTAGGAAAGGTGGCTGGAACCTGGCTAAGGTAGCCACAGCATCAGGGCCTCACCCAGTCTCCTGCCCTGCAGCACACACTCCAGCAGAGGCTGCTGTGCAGTGTGCACTCCCTGCCTGAGCCACTCATCCAGACTAGAGGGGAAGGTTCTGGGTGAGCCCTGGAAAAGGTGGACTTCATTCTTCTCTCTCTCTCTCTCTCTCTCTCTCTCTCTCTCTCTCTCTCTCTCTCTCTCTCTCTTCATTTACTTATTATTTTTAAGAATTGGTACATCCAAGGTATTGATCATTTTAATAATTGTATTTATAGTGTCATTTCTGGAAACCTTGTTTATTTTTCAGACAAGGTCCCATAAAACCCAGGCTGGTCTTGAATTCCCTCCTGGGGACTGGCCTTCACTCCCTCAAATGCTGAGGTAGCAGGTGTGTGCCACCGTGCCAGCCTTGTGGGAACTTACAAGGCTGTTTTGTTTTTGAAGACTTATATTTATTATTTTAGTTTGTGTGTGTGTGTGTGTGTGTACCCTATGTGTACAGTGACCACAGTGGCAAGAAGGGGGCAATGAATCTCCTGGAGATAGCGGTAAAGGTGACTGTGAGCTTGGTCCCTCTGGGAGAGCACTGGGTCTTACCCGCTGAGCCTCTCTCCAGCCCCTCACCTAGGTTCTCCTCCAGGTTGCTCATTTGTCTTTACTGTTATCTGGTCACTCCTCCGTGGACCAGGCACTGTGTGAGTCTCTGTGGAAGCCCTGCATCCTTGCTGTTTCTTGCGCGAGTTTTCTTACATATTTTGTATACTAATCCTTATCAGATAAATGGATTGCAAATATTTTCTCGCATGCTATGGGTCTTCCCTCCACTTTCTAGTTGTCTTTATTACACAACTCCATCATCTAGTAAGTTTGCTGCCCATGTTTTTGGGATCACATTTTAAAAAGTTATTGCCTAGAACAATGGTGTGACACTTTGAGGTGCGTCCGTGGAGGGAGGTATAGGCGTTCATGGCACATGTGCACACGTGTGCATTTGTGTGTGGAGGCCAGAGGTGGATGTCAGTTATTTCTCTGACAGTTTTAAAATCGCCATTGTGTGTGGGTTTGCACGCACAAGCACACACACAATTGCAGATGCCTCTGGAGACCAGAAGAGGGTGTCATAGCCTTTGGAATTGGAGTTATAGGCAGATGTGAGCTGCCCAGTGATGGAGCGGGGAATTGATTTGGGGTCCCATGCAAGAACAGCAGGTGCTCTTAACCACTGAACCGTCTTCCTAGCCCCTCCACCTTGCTTCTGAAACAAGGTCTCTCACTGGTCAGCCAGATTAGCTGACCAACAAGACTCAGGGATCCGCTGTCGCCTCCTCCTGACGTGGGTGACCAGCCCACTGTGGGCAGTGTCACCTCTGAGAAGGTGGTCTTGGATGTCATGAAAAAAGCAAACTGAGCAGGTCATGGAGGAGCAAGGCGGTAAGCAGCGCTTCTCCATGGCCTCTGCTTCAGCTCCTGCTCCAGGTTCCTGCTCCGACTTCCCTCGGTGTAGGGCTGAGGTTAGAACCTACAAGCCAGACTCACTTCTCCCCTTCTGGTTTGTGTTTCACCGCTGCAACAGGGAAGCCCACTAGAACGGACAACACAGACATCTGAAAATTGAACTGAGGATCTGCATATGCAGTATTTGTCTTTCTGAGCCTGGCTTAGCTCACTTGACTTAGTATTTTCCAGTTCCATCAACTTTCTTGCAGGATTCCTGATTTCATTTTACTGAATAGAACTTCATCATGTATATGTTTTTTTTGAGACAGGGTTTCTCTGTAGCTTTGGAGCCTGTCCTGGAACTAGCTCTTGTAGACCAGGCTGGCCTCGAACTCACCTCTGCCTGCCCCTGCCTCCTCCTGAGTGCTGGGATCAAAGGCGTGCGCCACCACCACCCGGCTCACCGTGGACCTTTTTATTATCTGTCATCAGTTGACGAGCACCTCGGGTAAAGCCACGTCTGCGCTATATTTAGTTTCATGAGGTCCCACTTGCCTTATTCCTAATTGCTAAGCCCTTTTAGGAGGGCCTTGCCCATGCTCATGTCTTCCCCATACGCTCACCTTTGTCAACAGAAGTTTTAATTTTCGGGTTTTATGTTAATGGGTTTGATCTGTCTGGGGTTAATTTTTGTACATGGGAAACGGATCTACTTTCATTCTCCATGTAGCTGCCTGTTTTCCCGAGGTATCTGTTGAAGATACTGTCTTTTCTGCAGGAGTTTTTGGCGTCTTTGTCAAAAAGTAGGTGGCTCAGTGGTTAGTGCTTGCCACTCTTCTAGAGGGACCCACATGGCAGCTCACAACCATGGGTAACTCCAGTTCCAGAGGGCTCCAGCTCCCTCTTCTGGCTTCCACGGCACCAGAATGCAAACAGTGCAGACATGCATGTAGGTAATATATTAATCTTAGACACAGATTAGGTGGCTGTGGTAGCAGGGACTCGCTCTTGGCTCTGCTGCTCTGTTCTATTGACCTGTGTGTCTGTTTCTGTTACTGTGGCTCTGTAGTTATATAATTTTCAAATGCATTCATACATACCTTCCCATTCACCTTTCATTTGGTGCTGACTGATAAACAGGGCCATGCAGCTCTATCCTGCTGATTCTGCAGACCGTTCACAGACACAGACTATTCTGAAATCGCCACCACTATCCATCTCACTGCTAGCAGAAGCATATCCTAATTCCAGTCTGTTGGAATTGGCCAGACGTTGAGGTAGTCTCATTCCCAGTCTCGTTGCTATGCCTAAGTGCTGTCTGGAGAAAGTGTCCCTTGGTTCTGGGGCCTTCTATTATCAGCATTCATTCCTCTCTGTCTTTCTCTGCCTGGATTTGAAGATACACGGTTCTCAGGTCTACTGGTTGAATTTCGGGTCATTAAGTCACAACTGGTTTTTGCATATGGTGTCAGTATGTGGCATCTGGTGAGTCTACTGCTCAGAAACCTTGACAATATGACTTGCCATCTCTAGATAAGACTCAAAGGCACCTTCGGGTCCTAAATTTGGTGCTGCTTCTGCTGGAAGGTAATGCCGCCTCTCTGCTCCTGTGTGGCACGGCAGATACTCACATGCAGCACTGCGGGAGAGGCGTGGCCAGAGGGATGCAGTACTGTGAGAATCATCCAGTTCCCACGCGCCTGGCCTCTGTGGGAAGGCTCCTCTGGTTCTCCAATGCTTGAGAGGGTTCTCTATTCCCTACCATGGCACACCACCTGGGTTGGCCACTCAATGAGGCTGAGCTGGGGTCAGACAGCCGGGCTGTTTGGTTTGTGATGCAGCTATCTACTGAGCTATGCAGGGAAGTGGGATGTCTATGAGGCCCTGGAGATGGACAGTGCAGAGGTTTCTATAGTATACTGCAGTCAGCAGGTCCCTTGTCCAGATGGCTCCTGGCCACGCCATCCTGACAAATGGTCAAGAGGATGGGAACTGGTTTCCAAAGTCAGACTACTTGTGAAGACACACATCAGATCAGTTACCTAGTTTAGCTGCAAGCCTGTGTGGGCTACCAGACTTTCCACTAGCTGGGTTCACCATAATACATATGGCTGATAGTGCATAGCCCAACACCGTGGAGGCAAGGGTGACAGCCATTTTGCCACACTGCCGAGAGTGGGCAGTCTGTCATCCCCACCCTGCTACAGAGCTGGGGTAGCCAGAGTAGATATAGTTTACACTGCTGTGCTGTTTGCTCTCCTGCTCATGGCCAGGGCTCTTAGTACCTCACCTCACAATGCAATTCTTTTCTTGCTGTTTGGCTCTTTGCGGCAGTATAAGGGGGTGCTGGCATCTCTTAAACCTCCTTGTAGAAAAATCCTGGGTTTTTTTTTGCGGGGGGGGGGGGGGGGGTTGGGGGATGTGGCTATTGATAGAACGCCTGCCAGGATCCACAAAGCCTTGGTTTCAGTCTACAGCACCGAACCCTAAACGGCCACTGGGGGTGCACACCTATAATCTAAGCACTCAGGAGGTGAGGCAGGACCAGAAGGTCAAGGTTACTTTCACCTGTTTAAGCTTGAGGCTAGGCTGGCCCTGTCTCCAAAATACTATTTTTGAAGGACATTTGGTGAGCTGTCCAGTGATGTACAGTGTACAGTGGGCAGTAATGGCGCACGCCTTTAATCCCAGCAGGGGCAGGTGGATCTCTGAGTTCAAGCTAAGCCTGGTCTACAGACTGCGTTCCAGGACAGTCAGGGCTACACACACAGAGAAACCCTGTTTTGAAAAAGCAGAAACAGGAAACAGGGCTCAGACATTACCATTTGTGTATAATTGTCCTTATCCCTCCTTGGGTGCAGAAACAAGACTCTACTTTTGTGCTTTATGCAAATGCATTCTGCAGTATGTCCTCACTAGGATCTGGTCCTTCTGTTCACAGTTCTGAAAGGCATCCACACTGCTACACACATTGTGCCCACTGGATAGGGTCCACTGTGTGAAGTCACCATAGCCTCTTCTGCTGTCTGCAGTGCTCTAGACCATGAGTGTTGCTGTGGTACAGACATACTCGGGCCTTCGGGGGCTATTTCTGAGAGTGGGGCACTGGTGGCTGGGTATGCATATGCCAGCATTAGAAACTCAGACGGTGGCATTCCAAAGTTGCTCCAGTTCACAGCTCAGCAGCAGCAGCAGCAGCAGCAGCAGCAGCAGCAGCAGCAGCAGCAGCAGCAGCAGCAGCAGCAGCAGCAGCAGCAGCAGCAGCAGCAGCAGCAGGAGAAGGAGGAAATGTGGCCGCCTTAAGCCTCTGTTGTGCTTGGTAGCTTTCTGTTGGGCTGTTCTAGCTGTTGTATGGTGGGACAGCACTTGAACTTGAGTTGGTCCTTGCGCTTTCATGATAGCCTTGAACTTGCTTCCTGGGCGCTGGGACTTCAGGTGTGTACTAAGCGTTCCCTACTGAGGTTTGTTTTGTGTGTGTGAAAACAGGTCTTACGTTTGTGTGTTCTTACTGTCACAGGTCTGAGGCTCTAGTGGCAGACTGCTTGCCTGGCATGTGTGCATCTCTGGATTTAAATCTGGGAGAAACCTAACCTTACCGCATTATGACTACTCACTGTTTGCATAGCGTGTCTCAGCAGAGGCACGTCAGGACAGTGACTCACATCTGGAGATGAGACACACGCCCACTGGCCTAAGCCCTCTCAGAAGTTCCCATCTCTAAAGGTTCTACCACCTCACACTTTGGGGACAAAGTCTGCATCTGTGATCTATGGGTAGCACTGCTCCAAACCATAGTGTGTATTGTGTGGTGTGTCTGTATTCAACAAATTCATTCAGTTTTTGGCTGGCTGTAAATTATTATTATTATTTTTTTGTCTTTCCAACTTAAAAATACTTACGTGGATAACTGAAAACTCCACGTAGGTGTGCAGAGCTCAGCGGTTCTGGTGTATACTCACATAGCTGTCCGTTAGCACCACAATCACATTCTACAACAGTTTAGTATTTCTAAACGGATCCCCACCAGCCTGGCACCCACCCAAGGACTTCTTGTTTCTGTTGCTGTGCCATCTTAGGCACAGCACATGAACGGAACCATAAACTGCCTTATGTTGGGTTTTGTTTCTGAGACAGAATTCTGATATGTAGCTCTGTCAGTCTGGAACTCACTCTGTAGACCTGCTCAACAGTGGATTAAAGACATGAGTATTGTTTCTCAGCATGTTTTTAAGGGTTTCCATGTGTTGTAGCATGTACTCGTTTCTTTTCTGTTGCCAAATAACACTGTACTATGTAAACAATCACAGTCCATTCTTTCATTGAGAGGTCCTTGGACGGCTCTACTTTATGGCCATCACCATTAATGTCCCACACAGGGTTTTGTGTGGAGAGTTTGATTTCTCTTGGGGCTATACCTAGGAGGGAATTGCTGAACATATGGAACTGTCTACTTAATCCTTGACGGGGCTTCCTGATTTCCAGTGACGGTGTCATTTGTTCTACTAATCAATACGCCATGTTCTAGTGCACACATTCTCTTTGCTTGATATTACCCAGCTCTTAAAATATTTAACCCAAACCAAAGCATTTTATTTATTGATTTATTTATTTATAAACAGAGGATCTTGTAGCCCAGGCAGGTCTTGAACCACACCCAAGTACTGAGATTACAAGATATCCCCCGCACCTGGTAGCCTGAGGTTTTAAGTAGCATTTCTGTAATGACCTATGACGTTGAGCATCCATCATATGCTTTGTGTTGGTGTTTTTAGTTTTCTTTTTCAGGCTTTTAAGTTTCCCCCTTAGCTCAGTCTGGCTTCCAACTCAAGATCTCCTGCTTCAGCCTCCCGTGCTGGTATTTCTGCCACCATGCCTAGTGTTAATGGCTTATGTTTGAAAGATTACTTATATTGTGTGGAGGTCAGAGGTCAGCCTGCAGGATCAGTCCTCCTCCCACCATGCGGGTTCCAGAAACTCAGCTCAGGTCATCAGGCTCGATGGCAAGAGCCTCAGTCTGTCCTTCCAGGAGGTGTGGAGACCTCAGTCCAGCTTCTATGCTCCCCAGGGCTCCTATGTGGCTTCACAGTTCAAGTGCTCAGGTTACCACCCACCTCACTCTGCTCTTCAATCTGCTTCCTCCATTTTATGACATGAAGAGACAAGATGGGGATTAAGGAGACATAAATGGGTATCTACCTCCTAAAGGCTGAAAGGGGCTGGAGAGATGGCTCAGTGGTTAAGAGCACTGGCTGCTCTTGCAGAGAACCTCAGTCTATTTCCCAGCACCCACACGATGGCTCACAACTATCTGTGACTCCAGTTCCAAGGGACCCAAACCCTCCTCTGACCTCTGCATGCACCAGCATACATGGTGCTCAGGGAAACACACAAATTAAAATAAAAAAGCTAGATGGTTTCTTTTTGAGGCAGGATCTCACTCCAGGCTCCAAGCTTTGAATTTGTGGCAGCCCTGCCTCAATCCTCCAAGGGCCTCGGCCTCCTGCGCTGATATTTCAGCCAGCATGCCTCGTGCTAGCGAATGAATGGTTTTACAGGATTTGAGGATTACAGGTATGAGCCTTAGGACTCCCTAAGTCTTCCTCCCTGCTGTTCATAGATGCAGGGTTAGGGCTTGCAAGGTGGAAGCATTTCTAAAGTTATCACTTGATGTTATTTTCTTTCCTTTATATGAGGGGTCAGTAAACTTTGTAAAAAAGCCACCTAAGATATATTTTAGGCCTTGATAGTCATAGTTTCTTTTTTTCTTGCCAGCTACTCAGTTTTACTGTTGCAGCATTGAGACCCTGAAGCCAGGGTTCAGTTCCCAGCATACACATGGAGGCTCACAAGCATCTGTGCCTCCAGTTCCAGGGATCCAATGCTCTCTTCAGGCCTCCATGAACATGGGCATTATGTGGTGCACATGCAGATATGCAGGCTAACTACACACAGAAATTACCGTTGTTTTTTTGAGATAGGGTTTCCTCTGTGTAGCTTTGGAGCCTGTCCTGGAATTCACTCTGTTGACAGAGCTGACCTTGAGCTCACAGAGATCCTCCTGCCTCTGTCTCCTGAGTGCTGGGATTAAAGCTATGCACCATCACTGCCTGTTCACATAAGTTATTTTAAAATAATTTAAAATTTTATATATAAATTAAAAATTTATAAATCTTATATATACTGTCCAACTTCCTTTATAATTCTATTAAGGAGTCAATGAGTACAATATAAAAGCAATTCAAAGTCAGACATTAGGTAAGACTTGACAAAACTATTTCCTCAGTTCAACAGACAATTTAAAGTTTTTTATCTTGTGATTTTTATTATTCTGTCAGAGTATTTGCATGTAGAAACCATGTCTTACACCCTTTCTTTCCTAGAACCACTTTGGCGATCTGGATGGTGGACACTACACTGCCTTCTGCAAGAACTCAGTAACTCAGGCCTGGTATAGCTTTGATGACACCCGAGTCAGTGAGATCCCAGACACTTCAGTTCAAACGGCTACAGCCTATCTTCTGTTCTATAGCTGCCAGCCCTTTTCTATGCCAATACAGAAGCGCAGGAGCTAGGACAGCGCCCTGATCACTGCAAACCAGCCACCAGGAACTGCAGTGCAATGTGTTGTCATTAAATCCTTACAACCTGCTTACATCGCTGAGGTCTGTAAATCTCACAGATGGCCTCTATAAGACAAGTGAGCCTAAGAAGACACAGTCCTTGCTCACTAAGGGCGGCATGGAAGCCATGCGCGGCCATCACGGGAGCCTAAGAACTCCAAAGGTCAATGTCTCATGCGGCGGGTTCCTATCACAATATATTTCATAAGTATCAAATTATTTTCCAAAAACTTTTATACTTATTTTGTATCTGTGTGCACGTGGAAGTCAGAGGCTAACTTGTGGGAGTTCATTTTCTTTTCCACCATATGGGTCCTGGGGATTGAACTGGGGTCTGCACTGAGCCATCTATCCAGCCTAACACAAATAATTATTCACACATGTGAGTGTACAGTTCAGCGGTAGGCTGTTTCCTCAGCATGTATGAGGTCCCAAGATTGATTTTTAACACACGGGAAAAGTTAAGTGCAAATATGACCTGTAGGGCTGGAGATGGCCCAGTTGGTATGAGTCCACCCTGCTAGCAGAGGACCTGGGTTTAGTTCTTATGCCCATAAGATACACATCTACATACACACAGGCAAAACACCAATACACAGAAAATAAAAATAAATCGTACAACTTGAAACCCATGCTCTAACCTAAGCTAAATAATCACTTCCCAAAACACTTTTAGAATCTTTGTTTAGAAGAATTCCCAAAACAGCCAGCTTGGTCTACAAGAACTAGTTCCAGGATAGGCACCAAAAGCTAGAGAACTACCCTGTCTCGAAAATCCAAATAAATAAATATAAAAAGAATAATTTCCAAACCAATATGGACTATTGTACTGCCCTTGGTTGCCTTCTAGAACTTGAAGGTTAAGACCCTGTTGCTGAGGATAGCACATACTTTACACACAGGACTTGAAGGAACCGAGCTGGAACTGACCTGGAAGCCTCTACTTGAGGACTAGCTCCCACAGTATCCCAACATGCTATGTGCGCTGCCAAGGGAGGAAAGCAACCTAGTCAGAGTCAGCTATATAAAGCACACGGCCAGCGAGGCAAGCATCCCAGTAGGTGCAATAGTGGTGCCGATATCTTGGGGATAACCAGCAGCTGTCATGTAATTGGTCTGAGTGGTCTAAAGGGAAGGATCCATGCCTGATAAACTGAGTCAGCTACCCATATGACTGGTGAGGTGATGGGCCCTAGAGGAGAGTCTCCTACTGCCAGTGTAACTCAACTTCATTCTAAGTATCGATCCACAGGTAGTGTAGTTCACAACCCCTCATCAAAGAAGCTTTTTACAGCAGATGGAGACTATCATAGAGGGTCATTACTAATCAAAATTCAAAATGCAGACAACTGACCAAGTGGCACTCGCCCCAAAAGATATATCTACAGGACGACCACTACATCTCAGCTCAGGGCAACTGCTCTGAGATAGCGTCTTCTGCATACGGCAAGGCAGCGGCACCCACACAATCTCAACAATGAGACTTGCACAGGGACATGGCAGCACAGATGGGCCTATTCCTAGATGAAGAGCTGTAGGCAAGTGAGAGCTAAGAATGGAAGAATCAGTTTTCTCCAGGGATGAGAACCCTGGCACTCAACCCAATCTCAAGTGGTGAGCTCTAAACACGTGAGCACCACTAAATGGCCTCAGCAAGGTGTGTGTGTGTGAGTGAGACATAAGAGATAATGAGTTTGCTTCTTACTACAGCAGCTCACTCTACCATAACTCTTCAGAAAAGACGAAGTCTGGGGATTATTTTACATGTGGCTAGAGTGGAATAGTCCTAACTGTATATAATAACTAAGGTAATAAGGTCTGTGTAAAAACATGTAAGAGGTAGGTGGACCTCTGAGTTTGAGGCCAGCTGGTGAGTTCCTGACAGCCAGAGCTACATAGTGAGATTCTGCCTCAAAAAAAACAAACAAAAAAAACCTGGATGTGGGGGAGAAAGAACACTTACAAGGTTTCAAATGTTTTCATTAAGATTTTAATGTAGATGTAAATGAATTTTTAAAAAATTAAAGTTTCCTTTTTTTTTTAGAATAAAGATTTAGTGCACAAATACAGCCCAAAGCCAACAGAAAAATAGTTTTGCCCTGTCGTTTTCCTAAGAAAGCACTGCAGCTACCTAGAAAAGGCCAAAAGAACAAAAAAATCTCTTTCCCAGGCTTTCAGAGAAGGGCATGTTAAACTATGTACAGCAATCTGATGTGCAAGAGTGCAATAAATATGTACACATACATTCCTATCTGCGTTAGGTCATCCTAGAGTACTCATAGTGGACCGAGCTGGGACTAGAAATGAGAAAAGGCTATAGCAGTGAATAGGAAATTGAGGGTTACAATGGTTTATACCAATAGAATAATAAACATCTGGCTAATGGATTATTTTTAACTTTGGGGCAGACTAAAAAAGTTGTTTTGAAATAAATGATACATAGGGATGCTTACTGTGATACTTGTTAAATGTCAGTTGTTTGTTTTTGCCTTTGATAAACAGCACTGACCTGATTATATGGTGCTAGTAACGCAGCCCCCAGGATTCTGGAATTCCTCTACATAGCCAGTCTCAGCGCTCTGTTATCTTTGTAAGCATTAGATGTACCTCTGCGATTTAAAAACAAGACACCATAACCTACACCTCTTTATGTGGCTACATCAGTTACGCGTGGTCCCAATGAAGTATAAAAGAGGATATAAGCCGCCGACGACTTCACAGAAGACACGGAGATATCGGAAACTTCATGATCATCAAACTTAAACCAGCGCTGCCTTGCTGCATTTTTACAATAGGCTGTGTAGTGGCCTCCATCCAGCCCGCCGTAGTGGTTCTGCATCAAGAAGACAAACAAACTGAGTCATTACTTAGCACGAGGCAGTTATTTCCAGAGCTTGGCTGTTCTCACTCCTATGAGGAAAGAGTGCTGGAGCCTCCTGTTTCCTTAGTTTGTTTTAAAAACATTTTTAGTTCAATGAGATACTTACTGAAACAGAAAACAAGTTATATTTCTTCAAACTATTCTTTGGACCAATAACATACTGGGACAAGTCAAGGTTTTCTAATGGGAAGTCCACGGATGTTTGCAGCTTCTGCTTCCACCTGCCATCATAGGAAAATCTGCAGAACAAGCATCACACGAGTCAGACTGACAGCAAAGATAAGCGCCAATTTTCACAATTTAGCATGGATTTCAAGGCAAGCTCTTAACTCTCACATCAGCTGTGCCGTCTTAGGGCCAGCAAGATGCTCAGTGGTGAAGTGCTTGCCATGTACACCTCGAGACAACCTGGGCTCGATGCCCAGAATCTATGTAAGGGTGGAAGGAGAAACAGGATTCCACAAAGCTGTCCTCTGCGTGTGTGGCATGACAAGTGTCTGCCTGTACACACAATACATGGCCTCTGTTTAGTAATGGAAAAACAGATGAAGACACTGAGTTGTTGAGAAGCAGTTCATTGTGGGAGTTCTTTTTGCACATACAATGCTGTGGGCTTTTTTTTTTTTACAGCATGATTTTAAATTTTTTTTTTTTTTTTTTTTTTTTGATACAAGGTCTCAGAAAGTCCAGGCTGGCTTTGAATTCTTGGTCATTCTGTTTCCATTTCCCAAAAGCTGAAATTACAGGTCTGTACTACCATGTTACACATATTTAAGTTGTTATAGTTTATAATTTGGATTTTTTTTTTTTTTTTTTGATTTTCGAGACAGGGTTTCTTTGGTGCCTGTCCTGGAACTAGCTCTTGTAGACAAGGCTGGCCTCAAACTCAGAGATCCACCTGCCTCTGCCTCCCGAGTGCTGGGATTAAAGGCGTGTGCCACCACTGCCCAGCTATAATTTGTATCATTTTATGTGTATGGATGCTTTGCCTGCATTTATGTCTGTTCACTATGTGTGTGTCTGGTGCTCATAGAGGCCAGAAGAAGGTGTTAGATCCCCTGGAACTGGAGTTACAGGCAGTAGTGAGCTGCCATGTGAGTGCTGAGAATTTAACATGGATCCTCTGGAAGAGCAGCCAGTGCTCTTCACCACTGAACCATCTCTCCAGCACCTGAATGTTAATTTTTATCTGCTAATCTGTTTTGGAATTACACTATGTATGTAACATTTCACTTGATGTGACTTAAAATTTTGTTATCTGAAATGCAGTAATTTAGTTCCATTAACAGAGTCGCATGGAATGACATAAAATGACAGGTACTGTCACTCTGCTGTCGTGTATGCTAATAATTGTTCTGGAGAATCTTCATTAGGTTTCCTTGAAAGACGATACAGGATGTGCAAATTACACAGACATTAGAGCTCCTCCATCAACTGCTAGTGCATACGCAGAGCTTTACCGTTTCAGGTGTACCAAAAGCACAGGCGGCAATTTCCAGATCTCTATCTTCTTTAGAGAGTCCCGCCGAGCTCGGCAATGGCTGCAGTAGAATCTGTTGTTATCTGTGAGTTTTTCTTCTTTGGAAAATAATCTAAGGCAGTCCTAGTGGAAAAAAAAATCACACGTGAATACTCAGTGATTCCCTTCCTCATAGAGTGCCAGGAGACCCTCTGCAGTAAGAGTGCTGCAGACACAGGGACACCTCGACAAGGTGGAGCAAGTGTCTGTGATAAGGAGGGGTCAGCACAGCACACACAAGGACCTTTATCCTGGGTCTGGTGGGTCATGGTGGACTTATTGGAGGAAGTGAAGATTGGAGGTATCAATACAAGCCATTCTATTAGTTACACTGCTGTCATGTAGAAACAATACGTCTGATCACCAGGTAAAGTACACAGAAAAAGTAGATCTAAGTTAATGTCAAATGCAACTTCCCAAGTTAGCTTTCAAAACTCCTGAAAAATAATACTTTTCCGGATGGGGGTTTAGCTGACTGATGAAGTCTCCAGCATGCACAAGGCTCTGCATTCAATACTGTCAACAAACTTCTGGCTGCACCTGGCGACCTGCCTATACCCTTCTCCCCCAGCACTGTAGAATCAAAGAAAGAATAGCTCAAGTTCAAGGCCAGTCCCATTTCAAAAAGTTAATGGCTATAGGCTGGAGAAATGGTTCAGCAGTTAAGAGAACTTGCTCTTGCTGAGGACCTGGGTTCAATTCTCAACACCCACATGGCAGTTCACACCCTCCTACTTCAGGGAATCTAATGTCCACTCTGGCCTCTGTGGGCATTGCATGTAGTTGGTGCACAGACACATACCAGCAAAAGACCCATCACATAAAATAGTAAGGTAATAATAAAAATTCCGAGGGCTAGGATGTAGCTCGCCTATTTTCCTGTCAGGATGAGGCAACCTTCTATGCACACACAAGTCACATTTGTATCAACACATGCTCTCTTCATCTTACACTTACCTGTAATGTGCATTTACTTGTGGATGCTAGTGGCAATGACAAATACATGAAAGCCTCAAATGTCCGAGACTTTTTGTGGCAGGTGAGGCACTGCACTGTGGATTTGAACTGACCCTGAAAGAGTGCGACAATAATGGACTCATTGAGCTGCTTGTGTTTCTGCCAAGCGTGTTCTGCCGCTTTAAAGTCATCGAGGTGATCATTGTTCTCTTCCTTATGCCTCTTCCGATTGTCAGCCTAGGAACGAGAACAACTCATTTCTCTTAGTACCTAAGAGTTTGGTGTTGATGGTTAAGTATGAAACTCAAGAAATAACACTAAATAACATTTTACATATTTAGCCACACTGAGAAGTTCTGGTCTCAGTAAGTACTACAAAACAATTCTACCAACCAAATCCCACTTTCCTGAAAGGGTGTGCCTTGAACTTCTTGTCTTTTCTGTTTGGAGACAGGGTCTTACGATGCTGCTCTAGCTGTCCTAGAATTCTGTTACGCAGACCAAACTGGCTTGAACTCAGAGATCTGCCTGCCTCTGCCTCCCAAGTATTAGGATTAAAGATGTGTGCCACCATGCCTGGCCGTTATTACAACTTCTGGATATATTTTTATTTGAAGTATGTAGGAGGTCTGAACTTCTACTTCTGTCAATGCTGAAGGCTGAGTTCTGCTCTAAGTAAGAGCAGACGCTATCTTGCAGGGTCAGTGGAGAATGAGCAACTGCCATGTGCCCAGCCATAAGTGGAACACACGCATCACCACGGAAGAGGTTCACGGAGGAACAGCAGAAGGAAGAGGAGAGAAGTGTTCATGACACTTAAACCAACAGCGGCTGTGACTGCACAGATCAGATCTGAGCAAGAGTAGGCCAGTACCATGGAAGGGAAAGGTGCTCATGTGTCCCACGACTCCCCTGAGGATTTATAATGACTGACTGAGGAAGGAAGGAGAGATTTCCTTCAGTGGCATACCACTGATAAGGTACACATGTTCTAGTAAACAAACCTCGCACAGTCTTCTGTACCACTAATGAAACTCACTGAGTTATAGGAGAAAAACGGTATGAAGAGAGGAAGGCAATTAGCCAGAGTTGGAGGCGGGCAAGAGAGAGTAAGGGGGCACAAAAATGCTTGAAATATGTCCATGTATTTATACATAATATAAGCTGATAGCATTTTAAGTCAATGCCATTTTTTAAGATTTCACTGTTACTATTGAGGGTGCATGTGTGTATGATATGTGTACGGGCACATGTGTCGAGGTGCATGAGGGGGTCAGTTCTGTGAAGCTGGGTCTCTTTTGTCTCCTTTACTTTTGTTTGAGGAGCAAACTGAGGCCACCAGACTTGGCTTTGCCAGCACTCTTACACAAGGCTGAGCCATCTTGCTAGCCCCAAAACACTGAACTGAAAGATGTTTCATGTAACTAGGCATTAGGGTTAAAATTCAACAGGCGCAATTTCACTGTTAGAGGCTCATGAATTTATCTACACCTGATCCCTTGAGACAATCTATGTAGCCCAGGCTGTCCCTGAAGTAACCATCTTCCTCCCTCAGTGTCCTGAGTGCTGGACTTAGGTGTGAGCATCACAATAGCTTGAATTTTTATACTCGTGTTAGTTGAGAACTATGACCTTAAAGGCTTTTCTGAAGAAACAGGTGACACTTGGTGCTAAGAGAAGCTGTGTACAGATGGAGGCGGTCCTTATGTCAAGATACTGCTTAACGAAAGCTATTTACCCGCACCACTTGCTAACATAGAGCAATTCTTATTTTGGAAGATAAGTCTTAGAACATCAGAGTATAACACACACAATACATAAATATGTACTAATATATAAAGAACAAAGATGTTCAGACTACAGTTAATAAAACCAGGACTTTGCTTTCATAAGCGTGAGGGTGACAAGAACACCTCCAACAGCTACTTTACTACCTGTAAATTGTTCAGTACTTCCTATTGGTACTTGAGTAAATGACCACACACTACTTTTCAAATCCAGATTGCACAATCCTAATCTAAGAATCCAAAACACATGGCATGCAGCCACAAGTAGGAAATTATACTCCATGAGAAAAAAATCATTAAAAAATAATTATTCAAAAAGTATTGTAAAAAATTTAGTTCAAGGAAACACATATATAGAAAATAAAAATAAGTTTTATGTTGAGACCAGGGTTCCAGTCCCAACATGCCTCATTCTGTAAATGCAAACATTCAGCTTTTTCTGGGGAACTCAGCAGACATGCTCAGTATGGTCGCTGTCTAGGAAGGACCGCTGGTGCACGGAGATTTGAGCTGCTACGAGGACGGAAGCAAGTGGAGCTGCAGACAGCCAATCCTTACCTTATTTAGATCCTCATGGAGGCCATCCATGAGGAACAGAAGCAGTTCCTGGGAATCTTGCTGGCTGGACCCTGCAAACTGGTCGTTAATCTTCCCGATGGTGACTTTGAAGTCTTTGGGACTGATGTATCTGTACTGTCCTGTCCACAGCGCTTTCATGATTATACCAAATTCTTCTGCCACTTCACCCTTGTGCCCCAGCAAATTTGACCTGTGCAAATAAAGTCACCAAAGATAAATAAAGGAAAAGGTTTTAAGTTATAGTGGGTTCTTGATATCAGCACAAAATTACACGCATAACACACAAAGGAATCACTCACCTGCAGGCCTGGATCAAACACGTCTGAACCTGACTTTGCTGTGGTCCTCCAAATCGTTTCCTTATCCTGGCTGCAAGCCCTGCTCCTCACACTCATCAACAGGCTGCAGTCAAAGATGGAAGCTGTAACCCTGACAGTGTCTGCCATCTTGTTTGTCCTTTATGACCAGACCTGAGATAATTATCCAGCATTCTTGCAGATAAAGAGAATTTTCTTTTACTAACTTGACTCTTCTGAAGCTGAGTGGCAAGTGCTACAGTCTGAGTACGCCCTTTCAAAATTTAGTATTGCACATAGACTGGAATAGGCCCTTGCGGGACTAGAGAGTGTTAAGAGGAATTGTTGCTCATCAAAAAACCAAGTTTGAGTCCTAGGAGCCAGATGGTGGCTCACAATTACCCGTAACTCTAGTCCCAGGGGATCTGGCGTTCTCTTCTGGACTCCTCAGATACCCACACTTGCATGTGCACATACTCCTAAAGACACATGCATAAATATACAGTTAAAAGGAAAAAACATAGGGCTCTGAGAGGTGACAGGCAAGAACATGACGTAGCGATTGGGACTGGGTTTGCTGAAAAAGGGCATAATGAAGGGGCTTTCCCGGTGCCCTTCCATCTCCTACTACACTGGAACAGCACAATGCTCATCTTGGATTCTCTCTCTGGACCTATGAGTAAGTAAGCCCAGGAGGTAAAGGTTCCCACCATGTGAGCTGACAACATGACTTGATCCTAGAACCTACACTAGAGGGAATCGATTCCTGAAAGTTGTCCTCTGACCTCCACATGTGTGCCCTAGTTTGTGCATATTCATTCAGATACACAAAATTTTAAAATTAAAATTCTTTTCTTAAAAAGAAAAAAGATTACCTAGTCTTGGGTTCTTTGTTATAGCAGTACAAAACAGAGTACGGCAGATAGAAATTACAGTTGGATTCCCTTTTCAACAGTGTACTGCAGCAGCGAAATGTTCCTTTACCTGTTGATATCATCCTGGTAGCAGTTCCTGTTGAAATAATCAGCCAAATGTGGAGCATTACACAGGCACTGCAGTATTGAGTTCATGTAACAAGTGTTTCCCAAATTACGAAGTCCAGTAAGAGCTGGTCCAGATCCTCCAAAAACAGGATTGAGGTTCCGAATCTGAGAAGCAGAAAGTCTTGAGATCTCAGCCTTAGGCCTAAGGAAGAAAGAACAAGATGCCTTATGCAGAGCATCTCAGCTGGAGTCCACACTGAAGGTGGCAGATTACAATCCACACACTAACCTGCTGTGTTCTCTAAGACATTTAGTATGAGGCTAACTCTATGTTCCAGGATCCTCCCATGAAATACATGCCCACAACTTCTCTTGTGAGAGGTCCTCTAGCTAGTCCTGAGTTACTTTCCAATGGGGGAACGCTCTTTCAGACTTCTCCAACTAGCCCTGAGAGGTTAGCATTATGAAATACTCTTAACTAGAACATGAGAGAATTAAACACAATAAAATCTTATGTACTTATAAATTATATATTAATTACAGAAGGACAAATATGTAGTATGTTCTCTCATATATAGATCACAGCTGCTATACATTAAATAGTATATTTAAGTGGCAATAAAGGTAGTAGAAAGAAACCCACTAAACAAGAAAAAAAACTTTAAGAAAATGAGGTTGGGGAGAGCAACAGAACACATGAGATACGAAAGGATTGCTGGAGGCAGAGGAAGCAGAGGAGACTGAAAGTTTGGGATGAGGAGGGTAGGAAAGTATTTGAATTGAGTGTGTGCAAACCTTTTCTCAATATTGTATTTCATATCTGCACAGCATTTTCACTGTAGTAGATGTGATACATTTAAGAACTAAAGAGGGGGCTGGAGAGAGAGCGCAGTGTGATTATGAGCACTGCTGCTCTGCCAGTAGAACTGGGTTTGATTCTCAGCACCCACATGGTGGATCACAATCACCTGTAATTCGTAGTTTGGGAGACCTGATGCCCTCTTCTGGTCTCCAAGGACATTGGGCATATACACGGTACACAGACATACATGTCACAAAACACCCCACACATAAAAATAAATATTTAAAAAAATAAAGAAGCAGATATTTACACTTGTCTAAATAAAATCATACATAAGATGAAAGTAAATGCTAATCATAAAACAGTCCTCAAATGAGGCAGAGATCTTCTGGGTACCTAACTATGCCTCCAGCCACTAAGTCACACATGGATGGCTATACTTAATTAAAAATTAAAGCCATTCTGGACCGAAAAGAGGCATCTGCTGGGCTGGAGACGCTCCCTGGGTCCTGCGCATGTGTCCAGAGCGCTGTAGTGAAGGGAACCTGACTAGAGGATGGTCCCTTGTCTGGCTGATCCCCACACTGTGTTCCCTACCCATGAGGGGAATATGGAAAAACACACCAAACTATCCCAATTTTCCCTACATGATCCTTCTCTGTTCCTGTATTAAAAAAAAATATATGAACTATATATAGATAGCTTCAACCATTGCCAAATTAATGAACTTTAATAACATTATGATGTAAAGCTTTCTAACACATCTGAATTGTATTAATTCCAAAAGCTCTTTCAAAAGGTCTCTCTCTGGCAAAATGAAGTCTCAGAAAACTGATTAACTATTTCCTTGGGATGTGTCAGAAAAAAAATAAATTGAAAATTCTTAGTAATTAACAAATAATATATAATACATGAAAAACCCCAAGTCACTTACTTATACATACACCAAACCAGTATCCAAGACCCCTAAAGTAACAGTATGCAAGGCTAGTCCATGCCTGAGTGAAACGCTATGGTGTCTGCACTGACCTGTGCACACACACCTTCCTGTCTCCTTTAAACCACTTCTGATTGTTCATCACACCTGATACAATGTAAACAGCTGTTAAGCTGTGTTAAAAATGATAAAGATAAACATCTATTTGTGTTCAGTTCTTCTATAGCCCCCACCACCAATTATTTTTGATCCCTTATTGGTTAAGCCCTTAGAGTTAGAAACTACTCAACATGTTCTTGCTTTTGTTGTTTGAGGTAGGGTCTCACATAGCCCAGGGTGGCCTCAAACTTGTTATATGGCTGAGGATGACCTTGAACTTCTACCCCTCCTGTCTCCATTTCCTGAGTGTTGTTCTTTTAGGTGTACCTCCCCATGGCTGGTTTGAGAACAAACCCAGGATTTGGGTATATTAAGCAAGCATTCTGTACTGAGCTATACCCCAGCCCAAAAACCAAGGACATTGAGGGCCAGTTGCATTTTCACCATCCCCAAAGTGACGAGAGAAACACAAGTAAATGATGTGCTACTTTGAGAAACTTAAACCGGCTGGTCACCCTGTGAGCAGAGATGAGAACAGGAAAGGAAAAATGGGACAGAGGAAAGGAGGCATTATGGTGCCTGCATTTTTACAGATAGAAGACTGAACTCCTCCATGACTGGTTGAGAGAAACGAAGGCTGGAAATTGAGTACTTGTAACACTGCCCATTCTTGAGTGGTGAGACAGCGTAGTGGTAAAGGCACTTGCTACCAAGCCTGATGACCTGAGTTCAAGCCTCAGGATCCACATGGTAGATGAGAGAGCTGAAATCTCTCTCTTTCTCTCTCACACACACTTTTCTTTAGTAAAATTAAAAATTAATTGTGATCTATGAAAGATGAGAGGAGGCCTAGGGCATGGTGCTGAGAAAGCGCTGTAACAATGTATGTGACACTTTCATGTCTGCATCAATACAAAATTCATTCTTACGAATTAAGTCAGCATTGGGGGAAAGCTGAGGACATCTCATGGTTTCTTATTTTTTGTTCCATCATAACAACAGAACCCTGAGACTGTAACTCTTAGATAGTGACATGGAGATGGCACTGTCTAGTTCTAGAACTGGGAGAACTTACTTGTTTTCCCGGTTGACTGCTGGGGTCACAGCTGGCCTCCTCTTTTCCTCCTCCTGCAGGGCCTGAGTGATGTCCGGGGAGGAGTAGGAGCGCTTCAGTTTGGACGGCTCCCTGTCCCGCTCAGCTGGGGTCTGGGGCTTGACTTTGTGTGTAGGAGGGGTGGAAGGTGGAGCAGACGAAGGGGCCATTTCAGGTGGGTACATGTGAACCGTGTTGGTGGGTGAATGATAGTAACGGAAGGTTCCAGTGATTGGATCAAGAAACTTGGAAAAGAAAAATGAAAATAATAATAATAAAAAAATCAGATAAGTACCGAAGTCATTAGAGCACCACCCCCACTGCAGCATTTACTTTTGGATTAAAATGTGCTTGTGCTAAGGATTAAAGCTGGGGCCTTTAATTTTCTAAGCACAAAATCAATTACTTTAGTCCCTAAACTAATTTGAATAAGAATAGCAATCACTTTGTAAACTTCCAAAGAAATTTAGGCTTGCTTTTATGGAATACTATATTTCAAAATTCTACTGTCAGGTGCTTGTATGTGACAGCCAGCACCTGAGGATGTGTATTAAGAGATGTCTCCTTGCAGCAGACAGGGGGAAGAGCTCATGTTCTCTATAACAAAGCAGAGTTGACAACTAAAGCATAGTACTTTTTAAAACAAAGTAACTTGTATTTCAGTTTAGAACTCTGACTTTACCTTGGCCCAGCCGGAAGGCAGCCCTGGTACAATTCTCCCCATTTCTTCACTTCGTGCTCTTGTCAAAGGTTCTCGTTGAGCCTAGTTTGAAAAACAATAATCTGACTTTCCAATTAAAAGTTTCCATTCACTGAAGAATAAAAAAAAATCCCCCAAAAAACAGTCTTGACTGCCTTTCATATTTTTAAAGGTAGAGTCAAGAAGAAGGCAGTTTTGTATTTCTCAAAGTCTACTATGCCAAGGCTTAGAGGAGTATGAAATCAAAGGAAAACTGAAGTAACATTTCTAGTTTTCCAAAGGAAGCCGAGAGGTCATCAGGAAGCAGGGACCGTGACTCCAGCTGCTGGCGAGGAGAAGCGGACAGGTAATTAATCCACACTACACTGAGAGGCTGGAGAAGCCTCTTCAGGACACCAGTGCACCGAGAGCTGTGACTCTTCTGCCACACACCAACTCCAACAACTCCGACAAAGTTGTTACTTTGAAATGGTTGCACTGAGTGTGCACATGAGCCTGGTGGGGAGGTGGCTCTCCGTGGTAGTGGGGAGAAAGAACAGTGGAGCCAAATAAGGAAACCTACCAGATGATTACC
This sequence comes from Alexandromys fortis, assembly GCF_014885135.2. Lineage (NCBI taxonomy): Eukaryota > Metazoa > Chordata > Mammalia > Rodentia > Cricetidae > Alexandromys > Alexandromys fortis. The sequence goes on from NW_026067902.1 coordinate 12,481,713, forward strand.
TCATGGCCTATTCTAACCCATCTTCCCTAACATAGCTTCTTTTATATCCATTTTACAAAAATAATGAAGCGTTATATATAAGTACATACAGGTCAATACACTGAAGTAACAACCTCCATATTGACTACTTCTAACTTTAGAAACATTTTTGTTTGTAACACTTCCTTGAGTTCCTCATCTGAGCTGAGTGGTGGTGGTGCACGCCTTTAATACCAGCACTCGGTGGCAGAGGCAGGAGGATTTTTTTTCTTTCTTTTTTTGAGACAGGTGGATTTCTGTGAGTTATGGTCTACAGAGAGTTCCAGGACACGCGCCAAAGCTACGACACCACCGCCTGGCTGACTACACATTCTAAGTAGACAAAAACTAAAACTTAACTTTTGGCACCTTCTCTGTCATGAGATTGTATTTCATCCTAGTACTTTTGATGGTTACACACCAACATAGAAACGAATATAGCTAAATCTAGCAGTAACTAAATAGGTACGGCATTTTACCAACAAAAAAATCCTATTGCCAACCAATCACTTAATGTACATCACCACAGGTCTCAAAAGAGTGCAGGGAAGCAAATACCAATGGCTCAGGACAATCTCTCACCCTCTAGAGCAGTATGCCTGCCCTGTCTGTAGAAGGCCACTGTATCCCATCGTAAACACATTTACCTTCAGTTTTACCTACCTTGCTTGCACTCAGCTCTCCTGACACGGATGCAGGGGACACATCTGGTGGCCTCTTCTGCACTCCTGATGTGGGACACCTTTTACCTTCCACAGACATCTTGGCATCAGAAGCCTCGTGTTCACTTTTACTTTGTCTTTTCGTCCCTGTGGCTTCCTGGCCCCTGTCTGCTGAGGGCTCTTTTTCTTCCAGCTTGGTCTGTTTGCTGTCTCTCTTCTCCAGCTCGTCCTTGGCTTTGGGTTGGTTCTCACTGGTGTCATGTTCTTCCAAGTCCTGTGTCTTTCCAGCTTTGCGCTCTTGTTCCTCCCTCCTCAGCTTCTCTTTCTGCTCCTTCTGCTGCCTTTCCCAAAGTTCCCTCTCCTGCTTGTTTTTCTCCATGAGAAGGGCGGTTTCTTCATGAATACGGGCTTTTTCTTCATCTGTTAACATGGCAGTCGGAGGAGGAAATACTGGTTTGGTGGAACGATCAGGAAGAACTCTTCCACTCTGATCTGTATTCTCAGATTTTATTCTATGATCTTCAGGCAATTTCACTGCCGGTTTTTTCGTACGATCAACCTTAGAGAAACAAAAACAGAACAAAGCGTGCTTTTTGTGTCTTGGTTTTGAGGCAAGGTCTTGCACATAGGTCAAGTTGGCTTCAAACCCACAATTCTCCTACCTCAGCAAATATAAGAGTGTTATTTCAGTTTTAGTTTGCAATGAGCATTCTGGCTCAGAAGAGTTACATATGTCTTAAAGCTCAACTATAATACCTAGACCTGACAGAGGAGATTGACGCTCCATTCCTACACAGTCAACTACCCCTGCCCATCTCCACATAAGTAGCCAATAATACCTCACACACAACATGGCCAAAAATAAATGTATGATGCCCACAAACATGGAGCTTCCCTTCACTCTCCAAACAGCTGTAAAAGCAGTCAGCTAATAGTTTTAGGCCATGTTCTTCCCACAGTTTTCTGCTGCTGTGAAATTGCACACGGCTGTATACCCATCTCTGTGACTACCCAGAAGCCTATACCAAGATCATTCTCTCCCCAGAACTCCAGCACAGCCTCCCACTGCCTACTCGCCTGTTTCCCTCCATTTCTAGTTACTTCTCTACACTGTGATGAGAGTGATCATTTCACAAATTATGTGTGCATATAGTGTGACATGTGGGCACATCGCATATGCCCAGCATACGTGTGACAGTTAAAGGACAATTCTGTGGAGTTGGCTCTTTCCTCCCACCTTTATGGAACCCTTTCCAGGGATCAAACTCAAGTTCAGGTTTATGTGGCCAGTGCCTTCACCTGCCCAGCCAGTCACCCGCCCAAGTAATCTTTTTCAAAGAAATCTGACGATGTTTGCTGTGGAACAGTGGTCTTGTACTTTGCAAGATTTGTCACTTGTATTGGTTTAATAAAACACTGATTGGCCAGTAGCCAGGCAGGAAGTATAGGAGGGGTGACCAGAACAGTAGAATTCTGGGATGAGGAAAGGCTCAGGCTACACCCGTAATCCAGATGCAGAGGAAGCAAGATAAGAATCCCTCACTGATGAAAGGTATCAAGCCACGTGGCCAGCACAGACAAGAATTATGAGTTAAGATGTAAAAGTTAGTTAATAAGCAAACTGAACTAATAGGCCAACCAGTTTATACTTAATGTAGTCCTCTATGTGTTTCTTTGGGACTGAACGGCTGCAGGACAGGAGGGACAGAAACCTCTGTCAACACCCGTATCTCTTGTTTAATAAAACCCTCCTTTACAGTGTTACTCGTTGTACTTAGGCTGTAGTGTACACACATACACTCAAGCACAAAATGAATAAATAAAATAAACATTTTACCATGGCCTATCTACTTTTCATTCTTTTTGTTTGTTTGTTTTGTTTTTGAGACAGGGTTTCTCTGTGCAAATGTCCTGGAATTCACTTTGTAGACCAGGCTGGCCTCAAACACACAAAGATCTGCCTGCCAAGTGCTGGGAATAAATGTGTGCACCACCACTGCCTGGCCTACTTTCCATTCTTTAATATGAAAACATTTTGTTTAGTGTGTGTGCATGTGAGTGCAGAGTCAAGTGTGGTCAAGACAACTCTGAGAGGTTAGGTCTCCTATGTCATCTTGTAAGATCCAGAGGCTGAACTCACAGCACTAGGTCTCACTAGCCCTCTTTTTCACCTTACTATTCCATTTTTTCAATGCTATTATTAATTTTATGTAATTATTTATTTAATTTTTGAGGGGGGCGTCAGAGGATAATCTGTGGGAGTTGGTTCTCTCCTACTACATGGATCCCAGGGATCAAACTCAGTCATCTTTAGCTGCTGAGCCATCTTGTTGGTCTTCCATCTTTACTTTCTGAGATGGGCCTTTCACTGAACCTGGAGCTCACCGATCAGGGTGGGATTCCAGGTGTGTGATGCTGCACGTGGCTCTGTTGTGGGCACTGGGCTCCGGACTTGGCTCTCACGCTGCACAGCAGGTGCTTTACCGACTGAGCTCTCCGCAGCCCTATTCCTGGAATGTAGGTGTTAAGACCTGCTTTGGCTGCTCTAACACCGCTCTAACAACCTTCAGGAGATTCTAGTTGTCCTGGAAATAGCTCTGTAGACCAGGCTGGCCTTGAACACACAGAAATCTGCCTACCTCTGCCTTCCGAGTGCTGGGATTAAAGCCCACCACCTTTAATAACTATTTGTTATTTATATTTAAATAACTATTTTATTTCATTTAAATAACTATTTTTTAAATATTTATTTATTTGTTATGTATACAATATTCTATGTGTATGTCTACAGGTCAGAAGAGGGCACCAGACCTCATTACAGATGGTTGTGAGCCACCATGTGGTTGCCAGGAATTGAACTCAGGACCTTTGGAAGAACAGGCAATGTTCTTAACCACTGAGCCATTCTCCTGCCCCCTTAAATAACTATTGTTAACATTTCAAATTGCAATGAAATGGAACTAAAATGATGCTTTAAAACCAAAATACTGACAACTCACATTTCTCATATGCAAAAGCAGGCAAAATATCCTTCATAATGACAGGTTCACACACCAAAGTGATGGGTTCCACGCGGAAATGTTTTGTTTGAAAAATGTGTTCCTGCCTAAGCATGTAGGGGAACTCTCCTCAGCATTAGTCTTCCAACAGTGCTGCACAGCAGCTATCAGAAGGAATGCAGAGAGGACATAAACTCTGCACGGTGTGTGGGCTACGTGTGGACTCCAGACCATCTGTAAGAGGGACTGATCATTTGCTAGCTTTGTCAGGACGGCTGTGCTAGTCAGATCACTGCTCTTCGGCTCACTTCTGAAGGCAAGCCTTTGCTACAGCGTGTAGGAAATGGCCACCAGCTGTTCAGAAATCTTGTAAGTGATCTAATAAAGCCATGGCCACAGGGATGGATTATAAAAACTTTTAGGAAAAATAAAGGTGACAAGATGGACAGATCCTTCTGATGTTTCCCAAGGGGTCACAGGTCACAGATAAAACCCTGTATGTTATGTGTCAATATGGTATCCAAACAAAAAATAGTAAAGTTAGTTGAAAGAAAAAGAAGAGCATACCTGTGGGATAGTCTTTGCAGCAGGCACAGGCTGAATTATGGGTGAAGCTTCGGCTTTGGGAGCGGCACTGGGTCCGGCGAGAGCTGACAAGCTCTGTGGTCTTGGTTTTTCATCTTGACCAGTTACCAATTCTGCATTTTCATCTACTTCTATAGGTAAAGGAGACATCTGGGCAGGAAGTTTGGGAGGAACTGGTTCTTCCAGTGAGGGATAAGTAAAATCCACTAAAATCCCCAAAAGAAAAATGCATCGTTTTTAAGAACAGCAAACTCCAACACAATATTTATGTTATACATGTTCTTTGTGATAGCTAAATGTGAATGAATGGCAATCACCACAGTCTTAAAACATGAATTCCTAGTCTGTACTATTTTGCCTGAAAACAAACTAGTATTAACAGGACAAAGGCATATACAAACAAGGTTACCCTGAACATATAAATGTTTTATTCTGTACTGAAGCAGTTTTAAACAAAATTTTCACATACATACATGAGACAGACACCTCTTCAGTTTTGCTTCGAGGGGGTGGAGTGACCTTAGCATTTGTTGTATACTGTGGATAGCAAAGGAGCCAGTTTTCATAGCCCCCCTCCAACACCAGAGGCTCATGGCGCAGGACAGTTTTACTTTCCCACTACAGAATAAAGACAGAATATTTGTAAGATGGTAGCAGTCTCAACAGCAAAAATCACAACCCACAACAAACAAAATGTAGAACTACTGCAAAATGAAAACAAAGAATAATTAAATTCAAACTCCAACTTTAAATGAAGTATTAGGTATAAATCAATACAAGTTTTAAGAACCAAGAAACAACCTATGATCTTAGAAGGAAAGTAATAAAACAAATCCAAGACAAAACTACGTAAAACCTGACCACCCAGAGACACTCCCTAACATTCTGGAGTTAGTTCCTAGTCTCCACATACATACATACTTTTCAAAATGCATTTTATAAGATGATGAAACTCTTAATTTGCTGCTTTTTCTTTTACATGAATGTCAATAACAGTTGTATCATTTATAATGATTACTACTGTGTGTGTGTGTGTGTGTGTGTGTGTGTGTGTGTGTGTGTGTGTATGTACAGATACCCTCAATGCTGGAATAAACACCAAAGATAAGCACACATCCCAAATCCCTTAATAAAATTTCCAAACTTGGAGTAGCTGAGTCTTGGTTCAAGAACACCTTATGACTTTCAATATTAAATGTTCACCTCTAAGGTGGTTACTGAACACAACTTCCTAGGTGAACAGTTGGTTTAAAAGTCTAGCCAAGCCAGTCAAAACCAGTCTCCACAATTACCCAACAATCAGACAGAGCTTGTCAGAGTAGCAAGGGGAGCTGCCAACCTTGAAAAGTGCGTCTTTCAGACTCCGCAGTGTGGTTCCAAGCTGCAAATCTTTTGCTGAACTAAACCAGTCGAGCAGTACCACATAGTCCACACTCCCCCTCTTTTTCCAAGTGTCTTTAGAATCATCTGAGAGGTGTGCTTCAATCCAACTGGCAGTGACTCTAAAATGAATGAACATTTGTACTGAGGCAAAGGGGAGAAATGAGCCTTGTACTGTGCCACACCAGTACAAACTTTACTCCACCCCTTCATTACTGCACGCCAGTGCTTTTTAATAATTATTAGGGAGGGAAAGAAACAGACTTAATTCTGACCGCTTTTAAAAAAAAATGGAGAGGGGGCACAAAACTGAAACAGGAAATCATCCAGACAACTTCCTTCACCAAATCACCTTAGCAATATTACTCATATTTAAGCTCACTTCTTCCTATACATATAATAGCTAAACAGCAAGATTTAATTTAATTAGCAAGCACACACACACTGACAGTGTCAGGTACTGCTCTGTATGCTCTGGACCTTATTGAATCCTCACAGCAGTACACCAGGAGACATTACTGAAACCTTCACAGCTCAGATCTACGCTCACATCCTTCCATCAGCATGTTCTCAACAGCTCAGGTCTACGCTCACATCCTTCCATCAGCATGTTCTCAACTACCCAGGAGAGTGTTCTGCTACCCCTTTGCACATATTGAAGCTCACACACATCCTTAACATGGCCGTGACACAGACCCCAATCCTCTTACTGCTCCCTTCTCTTCTTTAACTGCTTGCCCCTCTGCTCATCCACACCAGTCACTTGACTCATTCAGTGATCCTGCCTAGGGGCTTCTATTGTTGCTGTATTCTCTGTTTGCTCCCCATGCCTGACCTCAGAATGTGCACCACCATTTCCCCTACATATTTAACACTTGTTAAGTAAGAACTTTTCTCTGAGTCTTCCTGGAACTAAATTTTAGGGTCTACTCCAAGACAGACAGACACACCCACACATCCCAATATATACCTACCTACCACACCTTACTTATTAACATAAAGAAACTATATTTTTAATTGTTATTGTTTTTCTTATCGTAACTGCTTATTTAATTAAAGCTTTACAAAGACAACAACTTCTATCTGTTCACTGATTAAGTCTCATCACTGAGAAGCCTAGTAACCCAGCGTACCTCTCAGTAAATATTTGCTGAATGACAGAATAACAGACCCATTCCTTTGGTAAAAGGTGCTGGTGCTTAGAAACCATTCAGCATTTAGCAGGCATTTCAGTATTTAACTGATAATACTAGCAAGCTGAGTGGTGAAACCTTTATCTGCAAATAAATCAAAATGGTGGACTAAGAATTAAACAAAACAAACCTCTTCCTAAGTAATAACACTGGTTACTTTATCTACTGGGAAGTGAAGAGGAGCTAATATAGAATACCATCTCCTAGCTGTCCTTACAGAGACAGATCAAAACGTACGGTCTAAAAGAATGGAAACAAATGGAATGAGAGGTTTTTAAGGGGCATTTATTTGCTTACAAATTCCTTGTAGGATTGGCATTCTAGTGAACACATGTTGGGGAATAACAGAATCAACGTGTTTCCTAAATTTAAGTTTGTCATGTATTATCTTCATAATTTGTTCTATAATTTAATTTAAAATATAACTTAATAATAAAAAATTAATTATATTGTTTATTTTAATAAATTCATATGTCCCTGTATAAATGGAAAAAGCACTATCAAATCCAATATATAAAGGACAAGTCTAGAAATAACACGGGTAAGTAAATTATGCTGTAGTCACACAAAGGGACACAAGGAGCGATGAGAAGGAACACAGTGCTCTACGCACAGTAATGGAGACGACTGTCAAAGCACAGTCATTTACACACTAGGGAGCCAAAAGGAAGGGTCACAAATTCAAGGCCATCCTGTTAGCACAGCAGGACCCTGACTCTCTCTTTTATTTTTGTTTTTTGAGACAAGGTTTCTCTGTGTAGCCCTGGCTATCCAGGAACTCACTCTGTAGAACAGTTTGGCCTTGAACTCAGATATCAGCCTACGATTACCTCCCAAGTGCTGGGATTTAAGGTGTGTACCACTACCACCCAGCTGTATTTTTTAAAATTCATTGCTCTCTCATATACTACATCCCCTTCCTCCTCTACTCGCAGCCGCACAACACATTCCCTCTCCCCCAAATCCACTCCTCCTCCATTTCTATCCAAACACATAGTGACCTACCCTGGACTGATAGCTTCTTCAGGAACACTGAGAGAATCTGAGATACAGGAAAGCTGATAATCCTGTATTTTTCGAGCATCCATTATAATCAAGCTGATGTTTTTATCCATCATCATTGTATACAGCTCCTTTGCTGTGATTGCTCCTTGGAATTGAGAGACAAGTAGTAAACAATAAGAAACACCCAGTTCCATGTGCTGGCATGTTAGCAAACTTTGAAAAGCAAAGTATACTTAGCATCTGACTTGCCATCCTGTCGTACCATGTTTTATCTTTTACAAGAACACTAAGTATAATTTGTGTTAACATTTACTAAGAGACAAATCCATGTCTTGTTTATACACAGGCTGGACACATAGCTTGATGGAATAGTGTCTGCCTAGCTGTGCTCAGCTCTGGGTTTGGTTCCATTGTGCCTACCATCGACCATCACTTGAAGTGAAAGATCAAAAACCATCATAAACTGGGGCTGGAGAGATGGCTCAGCAGTTAAGATAAGAGCACTGGCTGCTCTCCCACAGGTTCTGAGCTCAACTCCCAGCAACCGCAAGGTGGCTCACAACCATCTGTAATGCGATCTGGTGCCCTCTTCTGGCCTGCAGGCATACATGTGGACAGAACACCATATACATAATAAATAAATAATTTAAAAAAAACATCACAAGCAACTTTAGATACAGAGGGCTGTTTCTGCAGTTGTGAGAAACACAGGTAATCTTATGAACAGCTGCTAAAACCTCCTTCCTTCCTCTCAACCCATCTAGATCAATTTGATAATGAGCAGACTAAACAAGCAGAGAACACAAGTCACCCAGAAGGATAACAGCTAAGCACCATGAGCTATTACACCTGCACTACTTAGTTTACTTTTGAGATGACTATATGATAATATGCTCAGTACATAAGTGTTTTGTGTTACATATAACTGTTTAATTTTAATCCTTTCTGAAAGAGCAGAAAATTTCTCTAGAAGATAAAGTCAACTTCCTAACTCCTGTTGCTAGGTCAGATATTTATCATGAGATCATCAAGACCACCTAGGGATACATACAAATTACAGGTTCAGATTTTTTTTCCCCCAGGAGGTGAATGCACTTGTTAAATAATTCTTACAACTGTAGACTCATAAATAATAACAGCTAATAACCCTTAAATTTACTGTGGATTCCGAAAGTTCAACATGTATTAGCTGAAATTAACTATGAACCTCTTATCAACACCTTTGACAGTTAAAATTAACCATGGGGGGGGGGGCACAGTTCCATGCCTGAGGTCCTGTTTGGGTGAGAGCTAGCAGTCATCTCCCTCTGCTTCCTGATTGGATACCTCAGCTCCCAACACCATGACTTTCCCGCTGTGGTGGACTGTGTCCTGGAACTGAGCCACAACTAAACCTTCTTCTCATAAGTTGCTTTTGTTAGGGTATTTTATTTTTGAGACAGGGTTTCTCTGTGTGGCCCTGGCTGTCCTGTAACTCACTCTGAAGACCAGGCTGGCCTCAAACTCAAAGAGATCCGCTCCAGTGTGCTGGGATTAAAGGTATGCACCACCACCCAGTTTGTTAGAGTATTTTATCATAGCAACAGGAAAAGAAAATGCAACCCCACTTTCCAGATGGGTAACCTGGGGTAGAGTGGTAAGTGGTAAGTATCGTATATCAAGATACTGAGGAGCATCCTCTCAAACACTATTAGTTTAACTACTGCATCTAGAAAAGAAGATAAGTAAACAACTGCTTATCATGCCAGGCTAAAATAACCATAAAACACCCTCCCCCAGTAAATCAATACAGATCTTACAGCATTTCACTGTATTTGTAGAGTACAGGAAAACACACGTGCTGAGACCCTCACTGCATCAAACTGAGGAAACTCACAAGAACCTGAAAGGACATCTCGTCTCACATACCTTTCTCTGCAGTTCCACCCTTTTCACTCTTCTCACCATTGACCTAGTTCACAGAGGAAAAGAGTTTCAATTTCATAGGAAAAAAGGCTCAAACTTAATACTTAATTACAATAGAAACTAAGAAATACAGTGTACCAAGTAATGACACTTTATAAAAATGCAGATAAACAGGAATAGAGCTCAGTAGTAGAGCACTTGCCTCAAAGTGATGCCCTCCACCCTCAAGAATTCAGACACACAATGGTTTTGCTGTTTTCTTTTATTAGGCAGCCGCTAAAGCAGCGTATCAGAATCACTGTTCATTCTCAAATTTTCTTAAGGAGGAGGTATCACATCTAATTTAAAAGTAGTACTTAATTAGAAAGAGCTTCTGAAATGAAACAGCAATTCTAGCTATTCTAGTTGGCGCTTTCCACTATAGAATTAAAGGGAAATTAAGTAATACAACATACCACTCAGTTTACATTTTCTAACCAAAGCAACTTGAGGTGACCCTGTAGGAAGGGAGTTCATTTTACAGATGGGAAAACTGAGGACCCATCTGGACCATTGGTCAAGTAGCAGCACACTTGTAAGCGCACATTTGCACAAGTTATGTATATCACCTGCCTCTTAGTGTGACACAATATGAAACACAAGGCACCATCTGCAGAGAATTCTTATCATGAAACAAAACTGCACCTCTTCTGACAATGCTGGAAACAAGGAAAACCTACAGGCCAGGGGAACAACACAAAATGTGGTTCGCTGTCTCAATCCAGCCAAGTGCACAGTATGAAAAGTCAAAGGAGGAGAATCTCAAATAGGGATTATTTTAGAACCTTAAGACATAGAACAAGGAAAAGACAGTTCCTTGTTTAGCGTCTTGATTCAACAAATCAACTTGAAAATCAATTATGCTAAGGCAGGCAGGCAAGTCTGATATAGACCGAGTACCAGGAAACGCTGAGGAGTTACTGTTATATTCTGGGTGGGGTACAGAACTGCAGTATGTGAGATGGGCAGATAGCAGTCAAGTAGCAAAGCAGCTGGAGACTGTTCTCAAACACTCAAGCAAAAGAAGAGGTGTAGGAGACAGGTACAGCAGGGCAAAGGTTAAAGTGAAAGGAACAGAGATGTAGCTGGAGTTGTGGCTCAGCTGGCCATTTGCTTGCCCCTGCATCCCGTTAACTGGGTATGATTACAAAGGCCTTTAACCCTAGAAATAGGGAGGTGGAGGCAGGAGGAACTGGAATCCAAGGCTGCTTTGCCTACATAGTGAATCTGTGCTAGCCTGGGCTTCAAGAGACCTGGTCACAACTGAAAAAGAAAAGTGACTACTCACTTTTGCAAAGTCAACAAAAGGAAAAAGTTCCCTCATACAATCTTTCAAGTCCTGTTATCTGGTGATGGCAGTCACTTGACCTGTTGACAAATATCTCCCTAAGTTGTGGCTTTGTCACACATCATGAATTCCAACATTTCTTCACCTTTCCAGAGTGCCCAGCCCAGTGAAACATCTTCCAAATGGCAACAGTAACCAACACACAAAGGACAGGGCTGCTACAAATGTCTACAAAATGCACAAGAGGTCAGAGGAAGCAAAGCAGCAGGCTTCCGTGGATTCCAACAATTCAGAAGAGATTTTATGCTTTACCAAGAGTAATTTCTGAGAGTAAAGAGGCACAGTAACAGCTGGCAGAGACTAAGCTGCTGGTGGCTTTTGGTAAGGAGAGTTGTCGATCGCTGAGAATACTAAATGAAATGCAGAAAGTGACAGACACAGAGAAAATGAATAGGGAAAGGAATGAAGGAAGGAAGTGAATAAGACTCCAGACACAAACAAAAATTGTTTGGGACCAAATAAAGCATCAAACCAAGTCCTTCTCTCTTCTTTTAGTTTATTTATTTTTGGTTTTTCAGGATACGGTTTCTCTGTGTAGCCCTGGCTATCTTGGAACTCTCTCTGTAGACCAGGCTGGCTTCAGACTCAAGATATCCTCCGGCCTCTGTCTCCCAAATTCTGGGATTAAAGGTGTGCATCACCACACCTGGCCTACACTTGGCCCAAGTCCTTCTCTTAATGTAGATTTCATTATGAGGTAAAAGATACCTCAGGATCCTGTTTGAAGGAAACTGAGTCCGAGAGTTGTTAGGCAAACTCAGCAGAGCCCAGAACGCAGATGGACCAGATCCTAATCAAGGCTGCCTCTTGCCCCCCCCCCCCCCCGTTAGTTTACAGGCGCTGCTCTAACGATGGCCAGAACGGGAAACCCAGAACCAGCTGCTGCTGGGACATACTCAGTTTCTGATTAATCACATTAAATGTTATCCCTGTTGCTTCAAAGAATTTTACAGTGGCTCCTCAACTCCTTAAATGCAGGGCACCTGGCAAACAGAACCAGATTTACACAATAAACTTGAAATACCCTTTGGGTTTTGTTTTTGGAATCCGATACATTCTCCAAAGAGCGTTTGGCCACCGCACCACTGTCTTCTCTTCCTGCCTCCTGCCTTTTCTGCTGCTGCAGCTGCTCTTCCTCCCGTCTGTCCTTTTCTTCGAGTTTTTTCCGAACTTCAGCCTCTTCATATCTAATCGAAAGAAGAATTCTTTTATTGACATGACAGTACAGTTAAGGGAGTTCATGTTTCATACACTTAGCATCCTGCCTTGGGCATATTGTATGGCTTTTTTTGTTTTTTGTTTTTTTTGAGACAGGGTTTCTTTGTGCAGCTTTGGTGCCTGACCTGGAACTTGCTCTGTAGACCAGGTTGGCCTCGAACTCACAGAAATCTGCCTGCTTCTGCTTCCTGAGTGCTGGGATTAAAGGCTTGTGCCACCACTACCCAGCTTCTTTGTGGCTTTTAACTTACCCTTCCACCTGAAACTGCATTCTGCTACAGTTCCCATACAAACTACACACATCTGCTCTCAGGGCTGGCTGCATGCTTATGTCAAACTATGCAAAAGCCTTGAAAATGAATGTTATTCTCTCTTTATTAATGTTTCTTTTGCTTTTACACTAATTACAAATTTTTAATTATCAAATCTGCTACAATTTTCTTTTCAAAACACAAAACTTTTGATTCTCTCTGCAAGAGAAATTATCCCAATATCACAACTATGATGATATAGATGAAAATGTTCAGTGTTCAGAAATGATATAATCCAAACCAAGTGGAGAGTTACTATCAAAGTTACTATCATTGCCTTAAAAAGGATGACTTCACCGAAATGTCTAATTTGCTAGAAGTTAATCCAGCTATGGTGATCACAATTTGCAGAAATACAAGGTATTTGGAACTACTCTCCACAGAATTAGAAGCAGTACTTTTGGGAATATTTGCTAACAATGACCTGTAAACTTGCTTACCCTGTCATTGCCTGCTGGGTCTGAATTTAAGAGGATGGAGGGAGAAGGAGACAGAGATGGGGGTAAGGGGAAGGGAGAGAGAAGAATACAGAATGGAGGGAGAAAGGGGTAATAATGGACTCCGGTCGGCTATTAAAGAATAAGTCGCCTTTAATCCCAGCACTCGGGAGGCAGAGGCAGGCGGATCTCTGTGAGTTCGAGACCAGCCTGGTCTACAAGAGCTAGTTCCAGGACAGGCTCCAAAACCACAGAAAAACCCTGTCTCGAAAAACAAAACAAAACAAAACAAAAATTTGAAGAAACAATAGCCCTAACTCCCAAATTTGATAAAAGACATAGATTTATAGACACTCAAAGCTCAGTGAAGCCCAATGGAAAAAAATACAAAGAAAAACAATGGTAGTCACATCATAATCAGACTGAGACTGGAGAGAAAACTCTCAAGTCAGAAAAAGAGAATGCACAGCATCAATAAATTAATAACAGGACTGACTGCTGTGAGTTTCCACATCAGAAGCAATAGAGGCAATCAGAAGCTGGGCACGGAGGCGCACGCCTTTAATCCTAGCATTCCAGGGGCAGAAACAGGTGGATCTCTGTGAATTTGAGGCCAGCCTGGTCTACATAATGTTCCAGGCTAGCAAGAGCTACCAAAGAGGACAAAAGACAAAAAACAAATACAAGTACAACTTGGAATCTTCAGAAAGCATTCTTTAAGACTAAAGACAAGGGCCAGCAAGATGGATCGGTTGATAAAAGAGCTTGCTGGAAAGTCCTGATAACTGAGTCTGATCCCTGGTCTCCACATGATGGATGGAGAAGAATGACTCCCACAAGCTGTCCTCGGACCACTCCATACATAAGCTGTAGCATAAAGACACATGCTTACAGCCAAAACAAACAAGCAAATGAAAATCAGGAGTAAAAATAAAAGTATGTCTAGATAAGGAGAGTGAAGAACTTGTTCCTAACAGATGGGACTACCGGAAAAGCTAGACAAGTTCTCAGAGCACAGGAAGGCAGAAATGTGCACCTTGAAGCAATGGAGAGCACCAGAAGCTAAAGGAAAGGAAAGGCAGGTAGAGAAGGGGTGCTTTCCTCTTCTACTTCCCTAAAGCATGTGCTATAATTAGACTAGGCACGAACAGAGGAAACGTATTGAGATTGTCAGGATGAATGAAAAAAATAGGATCTCGCCGGGCGGTGGTGGCACATGCCTTTAATCCCAGCACTCGGGAGGCAAAGGCAGGAGGATCTCTGTGAGTTCAAGACCAGCCTGGTTCAAGAGCTAGTTCCCAGGACAGGATCCAAAACCACAGAGAAACCCTGTCTCGAACCCCCCCCCAAAAAAAAGAAAAAGTAGGATCTCATTATACTAGGTGGGCTAAAAGTAATGAAGGAGAGGGGCAAGGCTGGTCTCAAAGGACAGAGACTAACTACCAAGAATTTATGATAACCATAAACGTATAAATGCCTAAAAACACAACTTCAAAATATAAAAAAACTCAAAGAATTACAGGGAGAAATAAATAAATATTTTAGAGATTTTTAGCACCCTGTCATAATAACTGTTACAATCCAACTTCTGCCAAAATAAGCACCATGAAACAAAAAAACAAAAACAAAAACAAAACAAAACAAAAAACCACCCCCACCTGCACTAACAAAAGGCTCAGCTGAGCCAGATCTGTAAATGCAGGTCTGTACCCTGAGCTATCTGAGGGGCTGAGGCAGGAGGGCTAAAAATTCAAAGCCAAATAAAAGGAAACAACATAACAAATGACTATGTCTAAGTGTGTACGTGTTGGGCTTTATCTCCACATTAGAGCAGTTGCCTAGCACAAGGCCCAAAATCCTTAAGGGAATGGGGTGGGGCAGAGAACCACTAAGAGCTGAACAGCATTCAACAAAGCAGAGACCTAAATGACAAACAGTACTAAGGTTTGAGTAAGGTTTGAGTAAGGTCCATGTCAAAGTCTGACACCCTCTGACACCAATCCCCACCTTCCCTACTCTATCACACTCCTGCTGAAATTGTATTTCCACTGTGAGGTTAACATGGAAGAAAATTCCTGTGACTCTGATGTTTAGAGGGAGGGCTTTTGGGAGGTGATCAGAGTTTTACCGTTAGCCTCAAATAAACCTCTCTCTCTTTTTAATAGCCAGTTTCAGGTAGTTTGTTGTAGTAATGAAAAATGGAAAAATCACACACAGAGAACATTATACACAGCAGTCATTGCACTTTTTTTCCAAGTACACACTGCACACTGGCCAAATAAGACTGCACGTAGAGCCTCAAACACAGGTTGTTTAAGGACCAAATATCTCTAGCAAGGATGAAACTGAAACAGAAAACAGTAAGATACTCAGAAAAATTTCATCTTTGAAAATTAAGTACCATACTTCTAAAAAGTCAAAGGACAATTTAAAAAATAGTTAAAATAGATGACATAGCTTGTGAATTGGAAGAACAATACACTTTCAGATTTATAAAACTCAGTATGTTAGCTGACACAGTGACACATGCCTCTTACCTTAGCACTTAGGAAGCAGAGAGAGAATGCTGTAGGGTCCTGCTGTGGGATGATGCTCTTGAACACTGTATAGATTTGTTGCTAAAATTGGTTTAATAAAATGCTAATTGGCCAGTAGCCAGGCAGGAAGTATAGGAGGGGAAACCAGATTAGGAGAATTCTGGGAAGAGGAAATGCAGAGATGCAGTCTCTCTGCAGTCGTCAGACAGAAGCAGAGGAAGCAAGATGAGAATCCCTTACTGAGAAAAGGTACCAAGCCACATGGCTAAACACAAATAAGAATTAAGGACTAATTAAGTTGTAAGAGGTAGTTATCAATAAGACTGAACAATAGGCCAAACAGTTTATAATTAATATAAGCCTCTGTGTGTTTATTTGGGACTGAATGGCTGAGGGACCTGGCGGGACAGATATTTCCATCGACAGAATACCAGGGCAGCCTGATTTGTATAGCGAATTCCAGGCCAGCTAGGGCTAGAGACCTCTGTCTTTAACAACAAGCAAACGTCTACAAAAATAAGTACATTCTCAAGTCTCTGGCAGAACCATGCTTACTGGTCTATTCAGTCCCATTATTTCTCAACCATATTGCTGAGAACTTGCTGAAAGAAGAGCAAGCATCACTATATACTGCTTCAGTGGAAAGTCAACCTCAGACTGTTCTAATTCCATGTGCCAGTATCTACTTCTACCTCCATAAAATAGGAAAAAAAGACTTGAAATTGCAACTGTTCTACCCAGTCCCTTCAACACAAACCATTAGAAGACCATCAAGGAAGGCATCACAGACCAAGACGGCTTCTACTGTTAATAACAACAGCAACACAGAACACTTTCGCAGAACCTACTCCAGGCACCAGTCTAACAGAACAAGTCTTACATTTGCTTACTACATTAAGAAACTTGGTTTCTTTTTTTGTTGCTGTGCTCAAATACTCTGAACTAAAGAGACTTAAGAAAGGGTTTTTACTGACTCTAGCTCACAGCTCCATCAGTAAGAAGGTCAGAGTGGCAGGAGCCTGAAGCAGCTGATCACACTGCATCCACAATGAGAAGCAGAGAGATGATGCAAGCTGCTTTTCCACTTATGCAGTCAGGATCCCAGCCATGGAACGGCTCCGCCTGTCCTAGAGTGGACAGTGAGTCTTCTAACCTCAATGCAATTAAGATTCTCCCACAGATGTGCTCAGAGGCTATATCCCAGGTAATTCTAGAGTCTGTAAATTGACGGTTAACAGTAACCAGCACAGGTAGTTATTCTTATCCCAATTAAAGATGAAGAAACACAAGCAGAGGAAGACGAAGTAACTTGCCTAGTAGCACACAAGAATAAGTAGAAGAACCCAGGAAGTCTGGCTCTGCACATGTACTCATGCTACAGATAGATCTCTTCTCTAGTAGCAAGCTATACCTTAACAGCATGGGAACTGTCTGCCCTAAGAAATACAGTTCAAGGGCTAGTAAGTACCTCAGTGGTAGAGTGCTTGCCTAGTATGCCCTAATCCTTAAGTTCTTTCCCCAGCACTGCCAATATAAAACAGAACAAAAAAGACCACCAGGCAGAATTTCATTTGAAGGTAGAGATGAAGAAATTTCAAGGTTCACTTTCCTGCTGTTTCTGTCATCTGCACCTTACCTTATCTGCCATTTGTTCTAAAACTACAGTGGATCTCTGTAAATACACTTACAAAGATCTCATGCTGTTTCTACTTTGGGTAGCCTGAAGTGAGATCAAGGCTTGCGCTCCATCTGGTACTGACCTCTGATTCCTTTAATCTGCCTGAATAATCCCTTTTGCTGGGATTCTAACACCTTCTGACTTGGTCAAATTAAACCTAAGATCACCCATAACATGAATAGGTGAACACATTATGTTTGACAAGTCACACCTAACACAAGGTAACTTGTTTTCTAGGCACTAGTAGTGTGTTTTCTAGTGTTTTATGGAGTTGGTCTGCCCCAGCAGTGGATTGATATATTCACAATACCAATGACTGGGCGTAATTTAGCAGAAAGTGGACGCTGAGGCGTCCAAAACTTTCACCTTAAAGTTATAATTCTTCCCAAATTCCAAACTCTAGCCAGCTGGGGTGTAGAGAGATGGCTCAGTGGTTAACAGCACTGGCTGCTCTTCCAAAGGATCCAGATTCAATTGCCAGCACCTATACAGCAGCTCACACTTGTCTGTAACTCCAGTTCCAGGGCTTCTGACACCCTCCCGCAGACATATATGTAGGCAAAACACCAACAAAACAAAATAAAAATAAATTACATATTAAAAAAACCCCACAAAAACCCAGAACTGCTCTTTCTCAGACTGCTAGTGTGACAAGAGGGAAATCCTAACATCGAAGAGATTTCAGACTCTCAAAGGGGGAAGAACTGACTTGACTAGAGAATCAGTAAGGACAAATGTATCGTACGCTGATAAGCATCAATGAAAGAAACCAAACATGGGGCAGCAGAAGACAAACTGAAAGAGTCTCTTCTGTTAGTTGGGAAGTAACCTACACCACAAGAAAACTGAACACACTGAAGAACCTTACAATTAGAAGGCCCTAGAGGAAATTCCATACCAAGGACCTTATTAAATTGAACAGCCCATTCTATCACCCTGTAAAAAAAAAAAAAAAAAAAAAAAAAAAAAACTACGCTTATCAATGAATTGGTGGAGAGTTAGTTCCTCAAGGAAAAGTGATAGAAAAAAAGAGATCGTCAACAGTGGTGGCACACACCTTCATCCCAGTGCTCAGGAGGCAGACACAGGCAGATCTCTGAGCTTAAAGCCAGCCTGGTCTACAGAGGGAGTTCCAGAACGGCCAAGGCTACATAGAGAAAGCCTGTCTCAAAAAACAAAACAACAAGAAAGATCTTCTTTCACCTGGATAGCATGTATGTGAATCATCACATATTCGCCTTCTGACGAATTCAGCAACCAAAAGATTTTTCCTCTTTTTACTACAAAGCAATAGGATATAAAAAGCAAATAAATATTCCTTTGTATTTCAACCACCTGGGCTCAATTATTTTTATTGTCTTTTAAAACATGTATGTTTCAGGGGCTGAGGGTGGTAGAGGACTAGCGCGGCGTGTGTGAGACCCTGTGCCTGATTCCCAGGCTCAAACAACAACAAATACATTCTTCAAGCGTTCCTTTAAGAGATTTTCAGCAGGGCAGTGGTGGTGCACCCCTTTAATCCCAGCAGTGAGGCAGAGGTCAGCCTGGTCTATAAAGCAAGGATAGTCAGGACTGTTACACAGAGAAACCCTGTTTTGAAAAAAACAAAACAAAACAAACAACAACAAAACCAGAGTATTTTCAGCTGCGCATAGTGGTGACACATGCCTGTTGTCCTTGCACTCATGAGCCTCAGGCAGGAGAATCATAAATTTGTGGATAATGTGGGTTACAAAGAGAAACTCTAACTCAGAAACAACAAAACCACCCACTCACTAAAAACTTACACTCGTGTAAAAATGTGTCAGCCTGATATAGTCTTGTCTTCTTCTTGTGTGTTGTTTGCCTCATTAACCTCGCCTTTTCTAGCACCTAGGCTTTAGTGGCTTCTGTCACTTTATACAATCCCAATTTCACTGTTCTTTCCGCCTCTATCGTATCACTGAGATATCAGGTTAGTCAGTCATCAACACTTCTAAGCTCTACATATGTGTAGAAATTTATTTTTACTAGGATCTGTATTACGTAGCATGCTGTTCATAAGCGCAAAAAGTTAAATTTAATGAATGACAAAAAGTAAAGCATTCTTTCTTTGTAAAAGCTATTTGGATTTATTGTATGAGAGAGAGAGCATGCGCGAGAGAGCAAGAGAGTGTACCAGCATGAGTGAGTGCACATATACAGGAATCAAAGTGGGGCTGGAGAGATGACTCGCGGCTCTTACTTATGATCCAGGTTCTGTTCCCAGCACCCACTGGCAGGCAGCTTATAAAAACTTTAACCCCAGTTTCAGGGAACCGAATGCCCTCTTCTGGCCTTTGCAAGCATTGCACGTACATGGCACACAAATGCAGATACGACACACATAAAATTAAAAGAAGAAATCTTGTTATGTGGATGCCGGAATCCTGACGCAGGTCCTCATGGCTGTGCAACAAGAACTCATCTGCTCAGTCCTCTCTCCAGGCTAGCAGACTGATTTCACCTTGTAATATAAAAATACATATACTTGGGGGCTGGAGAGATGGCTCAGTGGTTAAGAGCATTGCCTGCTCTTCCAAAGGTCCTGAGTTCAATTCCCAGCAACCACATGGTGGCTCACAACCATCTGTAATGAGGTCTGGTGCCCTCTTCTGGCCTGCAGGCATACACACAGACAGAACATTGTATACATAATAAATAAATATTTAAAAAAATACATATACTTTTAATTTCTGTATACGCATGTCTGTCACATGCATGCAAGTACCTGTGCAGGCCAAGAAGGACATCAGATCCCCTGGAGCTAGAGTTACAGGTGGTTGCAAGCAATCAGATTGTGGGCACAGGGACCCAAACTCAAGTTCTCTAAAAGAGCAGCAAGTGCTCTTAACTGCTCAGCCATCTCTATAGTCCTAATTTTCACAAACTGGTAAGACAATCATGGTAAGTACTGGAATTAGATTGCTTTTAAGCATATGTAACTTTTACAACTATGGGGAGATTAAAACTAAGAGTAAACACTTCATTTCTGTACGATTATATCCAATAGCATTTTCTAGGATCTCATGTAGTATATAAAAAATCAAAACTCTCATCATCTTATTTTGTCAAAAAAAATTACAAATACCATAACACATGAAAAAATGGACATGACTTTTAATGTAAAACATCAGTGCTATATTAAAAACCTAAAATCTTCGTGAAGAATATTAATAATACCATATCAATATGGGCAATATAGCAAATGATTTTGTTTGGTATTTCGGTTAACATAACTTGTTTCCAGGAAGTGGGGTAGTACAGGTTTGGTTAGATATAAATGAACAAACCTACACAGTATTATCTTCTAATTTGCATTCTTTTGCAGATTTTATATTAATGTCAGTACCTCAGTTTGAGGCTCTCAGAGAGTCTTTCAGCTTCTTCAACAGCTTTTTTGATGTTTGCAGGTCCGAGTATTGAATGATAGTAATCCTAGAAGTATAAAAATCATTCCACAGTAAGTATGGAGCACTGCTAGAGCAGCAGTGCTGTGTAAAACACTAAATCATGGTGCCTATAGAAAAGGAAGGTTACATGAAAGCAGAAGTATTTGTTTTAAACTTCCAACCATTTATGTGCATAACTTATTGCCCAAATGTCTCAAAAGTATCGCTGTCTATCAGTATGTAAAAACCCATTCATAAGAACGCATTCATAAGAAGCCGTTCAGTGTAAACACTATTCCTATTGCTTATACATAAATGCTAAGGAGAGTTTTTGAGAGCAAAGCAGATTTTCTTCTTACAAATACACATTACACTAAGTTCCTTTCCTCCAGTCTCAAAGGAATAAAGCAGATTATGCAAAGATGTAAAGGGTGGGATTTATTAAGATTTGCCAGGACAGGGCTCAGTTTGTATTCCAGGCTGGCTTAGAATTTAAGATCCTCATCCCCCCTCTCCCTTCCTCTCTCTCTCACCCCCCTCCCCCCATCTGACTGTCTGCCCTTCTTCTGGAGAGGTAGTTTCTTCCTCTATCTCTCCTCCCCCCTTTCCCCTTCTCCCCTTCCCTTTCCCCTCCATAACCCCCTAAATAAACCCTATACCCAAACTCGCAAAAAAAAAAAAAAATTAAGATCCTCATCCTTGACTCCAAAGAGATAGAATTATGGGGTGTTCCTCTATGAGAGGCCTGTTTACTTATATTAAACAAAGGCATTTTTGGCTACTTGGCACCCAAAACAAGTTTTATACTTGAGGAAATCATAAATTTCTAAAATCAAGTAACAAAAAATAATGGTATAATTTAACTAAAAAAAGGGGGGGGGTGGATACGGAAGTTACTAACAAGCATAACTGAAGTTTGGTTTTTCTTTTAAATAACTACTTTTTCCACCCAAGGCTTTTTGGATCTAATTCACTACATACCACTGAGACTTTGTAAATAGAACCTATTAGCAGAGTTCACCACCAACAGTAATAATAGTAAAAACATGAGAGAGAGAGAGAGAGAGAGAGAGAGAGAGAGAGAGAGAGAGAGAGAGAGAGAGAGAGAGAGAGAGAGAGGCAGTGAGAAAGACCGTGAAGATAAAGGATTCATCTTCGGCAATGAAGTGGTCAAGAGTGGCGATGGCAAAGAAAATCCATTGTAACAGTTATCACTATCTATGCATCTGTTTAAACCAAAAGAAATCATATTTTGATTGTTTCTATTGCCTAACCATGTCAGAAAAGCTCTTTACCAAATAATACCAATAAAAATGTAGTTTATTCAAAACTGAACCACCTGAACTACAAGTGCAATATGTTTTTAAAAGTATAATGCAGACCTTTGCATGCAAATGGACGGAAATAGAAAACACTATCCTGAGTGAGGTAAGCCAGACCCAAAAAGAGGAACATGGGATGTACTCACTCATATTTGGTTTCTAGCCATAAATAAAGGACATTGAGCCTATAATTCGTGATCCTAAAGATAAATAAGAAGGAGAACCCAAAGAAAAACATATAAGCATCCTCCTGGATATTAACCTTCATCAGGCGATGAAAGGAGACAGAGACAGAGACCCACATTGGAGCACCGGACTGAAATCCCAAGGTCCAAATCAGGAGCAAAAGGAGAGAGAGCACAAGCAAGGAACTCAGGACCCTGAGGGGTGCACCCACACACTGAGACAATGGGGATGTTCTATCGGGAACTCACCAAGGCCAGCTGGCCTGGGTCTGAAAAAGCATGGGATAAAAACCAGACTCGCTGAACATAGCAGACAATGAGGACTACTGAGAACTCAAGAACAATGGTACTGGGTTTTGATCCTACTGCATGTACTGGCTTTGTGGGAACCTAGGCAGTTTGGATGCTCACCTAACTAGACCTGGAAGGAGGTGGGAGGTCATTGGACTTCCCACAGGGTAGGGAACCCTAATTGCTCTTTGGGCTGATGAGGGAGGGAGACTTGATTGGGGCAGGGGGAGGGAAATCAGAGGCGGTGGTGGGGAGGAGGCAGAAATCTTTAATAAATAAATAAATACATACATTTAAAAAAAGTATAATGCAATCATCATTGCAAACTTATTACAAAAGTAAAACACAAAGTAAAAAAAAAATGTTTTCATTTGTTTTAATTTCATGAACTCAACTAGAAAGGTAGTCTGAGAGCTTGCTTTATCTTAAATGCCAAAAAAACATGCTGTGTTTGGGCATGTCTATTACAAACTATGAGGCAACGGTCCTTTAATATTAGTGAGGTTTCCTAGAGACTCAGCAGCATAGATATTGTCAATAACATGACAACTGGCAGAATAGAGAGGTAACATCTGATTCCTACTCGCAGGTTTACCAGTACAACTGTCCTATTCCTATCTAAAAATTTCCAGATTCCTTATCTAAAAAGGTTAGCCAGTAGGGATGTGATGGGGTACACTCCACACCCCAGCACTCCTGAGGCAAAAGCAGCTGAATTTCTGAGTTGATTGTTAGAGGATTATCAGCAATGCTGCTCATTTTTAAATTCACTGCAGATTTTTAAATATAACTCTAGTTTCATGAGAATTTACTATGCCAGTATTTCACTCCTTCTCTTCCTTCTCAGACAACCCTGACATCATTATTCAGGATTTGAGTGGGTTTCAGTTACATCACTGTGCCCTCTCTTTGACATTAACAACTGTTACTTACAACTTAACACTTTGCAATACAAAATAAGAGGGAAAACACCCAATTCTGAAGGAATTCAGTTACATATTCTGTCCCTACCCAATTTAAGTAGTTGAAACTATAAAATATCTAAGTACCTCACATACTTAAGAGTATACGAGAAAGGTTAGGGTAAATGAAATACAACAAAAACAGTTCTAAGACAGGAAAGATGAGGTACTCTAGACAGAGCAAGCAAACAGGGAGCCAACTAACTGTAATATTCCAAGGAACAGCCTGGGTTAGCTGACCCTTGCAGGTAGCTTCCTAACCTGACCTCACAAACTCAGCGACACTATAGAAATGGAAAGAGCTCCTGTCAATCAAAATGACTTCCAATCTATTCAGAGAGGAGAAGCAGATAGTCAAAAAGGCAATTCCAACCTTGCCAGAGGAAAAGCACTACTAAGTTCTAAAAATAAAGCAAAAGCCAAGCATACATAAAATCCGTCCAGTACTAGGCCAATCAGCAGACAGTGGCTACAAAGCTAACAATCCTCAAGCCTTCCAAGCATTTACTCTACAAAGTACCAGATCTGGGGTGTGCGTGGGGAGTGTGCAACACCCCACCCCACAGAGCTCACATCTAAGGCAGAACAACCTGTGAGAATCAGTTCTCTTCTACCCTGTGGGTCCAAGGAATTGAATCAGGTCACTGGGCTTTCTATGTGGTAACAAGGTCATTTCTAAGTTGGGAGCACAAATACAGCATTCTTCCTGCTATTTAACACCACCTGAATATTATTTAGCCTATTTCTAGGCCAACTGAAATACAACCATCTTTTCTCTCCACACCAATCCCAGTTGTCAGTTTCTCTGTCTATACCATGACTGCCCACCCTTTCTACTCATGACTTCAGCCAAGTGACAGATTAGTACCTGCTAAACAGATTAAAAACCAAAAAGAAAACACGAACATGAAGAGACAATGAAGTCTTGCTCTTAATTCTAAAGCCATATCTAATACGGCCCCAATGCCAGTCAGACAAATAAAAAGGCTAGCACATAACAAATAACTAAATATTTGACCTGAAAGCACAACAGAAAACATATTCTTATTTATTTTTATTTTCATTTGTGTGTGTGTTGTGTGAGTGTGTGCCACATGTGTGCAGGGGCCCAAGGAGGACCGAATAGGGCACTGGACACCCCGGAGCTAGAGTCAGAAGCAATTGTAAGTCATCTGAAATGAGTGCTGGAAACCAAACTTGGGTCTTTTGAACAGCACTCTTAACCACTGAGCCATGTCTCCAGTCCCTCTATTTTATTTACTGATGTAGGATCACGCTGGCCTGGAACTCTTGGGCTCACATGAGACTACAGACATGAGTCACTGCACTCAGTATCACTTTCCTTACTCAGTGCATGAATAAAGTCAAACCTTCCCTCTGACATAGCGATAACTTATTACAACAAAAAGTGAACAATCAGCTTATATACTGCTATATACACATGCTGATCCAAGCCAAGTGTATGTATGCACACACTTACAAACAAAGAGACTATGTTTTTGCTTTGCTTTTCCCAGCCACACGGGAAAATCCATTGTTATGTTGAAGACAGAGCTTCTGCTTAGCAATTCCTAGCCTAGGATTGCCAGTACCAGGAGAGAGGTGAGGAGGAACAGTTGGTTAAAACTTTTAAAGAAAATCAATAGTTCTATTACACAAAAATAATAAATAAGAATGCAAAAAAGGTACCTGCTGTTGCTTGAAATCAGGTCTTTTTTTGATAAGATTATAAACTGCCACATATTTCATATAAAGCACATAGGCCCTTTCCTCATCACGATCTAGTCTGCATTCTTCTGCTGCCTTGAAGATCTTCTGAGCGCTGTGGACGTAACTTAAAAGTTGAAAGAAAATTTAAAATACTTGCTACTGGGGGGAAAATACAAGTCTATATAAACTCTGCAGGTGACCATAAGATAACTGTCATGATTTAGGCTGTTTACTTCACACACCTCCTTTCATACCTTCCCTTTGAGATTAGGCTAGTCTTAAGATATAAACCATAGACAGCTAGAAAGGAATGACCGGCCATCTTAGGTTTAACCTTTAAGATGTTTCTGCCCTTAGTTTTTGAGAAAGTTTAAAGGTAGCTTGTAACAAGAGTTAAACAAAATTACTTTCCTTGTTAGACCACATTTACCAATTTACCTCAAGAAGTAAGACAATCTTTCCTCATTTCTCCCCTAAAAGGTATTTTTTTTTTAAAGCCATTTTGTTACTGGTAATATTAAGGAACAATGGTATACTCTCAGGTTTTCTCTCCTTACTTTTATTTATGTTTTCACCCTCAACTGTCAGCACTGATGTTTTGTTTCTTCCCATTTATTTCCTTGATAAAATGACTCATTAAAATACCCCTGTGCCTAAGACCACGGGCCTTGAATAAGACCAACGTTGCTTTTTGATAAATGACTACATGTGAAAATATATGGAAAAAGGGTTTACTGTATGAGTCAGTGTGTCACAGTGCAGGTCCCATGACGAGAGTTTCCCCTTCTTCCATTTTTCCCTTTTTCTCTTAAATTTTGTTTTATTTTGGGGTAGGCCAGAAGATGGGTGGGATCAGGAGGCATGATGTGAAAGATGCAAATAAATAAATAAAATGCCTCTGTGCTTACACAGGTCTCTTTGGCTTTGTCTTCTTCATTGGTTCATTTGGGATCATGTGTCCTGTTTATCTCCAATCCCTTTAAGAACTATTCTTCTAAGTCTGAGGAATGTGGCAGCTAGACCTACCTTTCTTTCTAAAACTTGATTTCCATCTAAATAATAATGTAATTACTTAGTAATCTCTAAATCTTTTGCTGGAGAAAAGGTTTTTTGTTTTTTTTTTTTTTTTTTTTTTTTTTTTTTTTCTGTTCTCTGTTCCTTAACTACTAGAGTCAACAATTTTAATGATAACCTATTTTTAGCAGATTTATATTTCCAGCAAGTATCAGAATCAGTTGACCCCTTGACCATGAAAATTTGGAACCTCTCTTGGAATGGTACATTTTCTACCTGTGCCTTAGATGGCACACATACCCAGGGAAATAAAATCACATAAGATAAATTGGTAAGTTGAAGACCGTATCACATTGGCACAAAATAAAACTTACAGAATACTAATGTTTCTATCTTATCTATTGTTGTGATGAGACACCATGGTCACAGCAATTCAGGGAGGAAAGGATTTATGTCCCTAGTCAGTCCATGGAGGGAAGCCAAGCAGGCAGTCAAACCTGTGGAGAACTGGGGCAGGAGCTGGTGAAGGGGTACAGAGTGCTGCTTACAGACTTGTTCCTTCCTCATGGCTTGCTCAACCTGCGTTCTTATAGAACCCTGGACCACCAGCTCAGGAGTGTCCCAACCTCAGTGGGCTGGGCCTCTCCCAAAAATCACTAATTAAGAAAATGGCCTATGGGCTTGCCTTCCTACAGCCTGATCTTATGCAGGCATTTTTTTTTTTTCCACTTAGGATCATTCCTTTCAGATGACTTTAGTTTGTATCAAGCTGCCATAAAAACAGCCAGGATAACTACACAAAAAAGTAGTCACAGCCCCTCTTTTAGTTAGAGGAAGACTATACCAGTATTCTAACTTTTACAAGTGGACCACACAAGAGTAAAAGCAACCTTTAATTAAAAGTTAGACTGTTTTATGGGAAGAAAATAGCTTGTGGCAAAATGGCTTTACTAGAACTCTCATATTCTTTTAAACTTATCGTCTAGTATACATACTGGCCAGGAAGTTACATTTGAGCAATCAAACATTTATTCTGCTAACACAAATTTAAGAACATCTCTGGAGCTATTTTACTCTTGTGATCATCTTAATTGGCTATTCATTAAATCTAAATAATAAGGAAATGAAGTAAAATCAATGCTTTAATCAAACTTGCAAAGTGCACACACTTCTTGGTGCTGGTTTTCTCAGGTTTAACTTCTGTCTTCTTATTGAGGTCTTTTAGTGAAGAACTGAGGTAGAGTTCTTTAGGAACGGAAGCTACAGCAGGCATGATGAGTGATGCTCGCTCTTCCACTTCAACAATGGTTGGTGTAGTTCATGAAAAGTAGTTCTTTCCTAAAGCAAAGCAAACAATTCCACTCATTATCCTCATTAGAGAAAAGATAAGTGTTAAAAAAATGAAACTTTTAACATTTGCTCAGCAGCAAAGTGACTGCTTGACATGTAAGGCTCTGGACTGCTTAGCAACACACACCTACACCCATCCCACGTGCACCAAACAAAACATTACTAGAATGTCAGGCATGGTCCAGCAATTGGGAGCTGAGGTAAGATTATGAGTTTATCACCAATTTGTGAGACTCTATTCAGACAAAAACAAGTATCTACTACTTAACTGTATCCTTCCTCATTTTAAATTATCTTGAATATCTATTTTGAGAGTGTAATATATATATACACATAATAAACACACATAAAATATATAAACACACACAAACATACAAAATCTATGGTATAAGCAAGATTTATTTTCAAATGTTCATTAACTAAATGGATTATTGTGCCATTTTGCCATCAGTATCAAAATATCTATTAAAAAGAACAGAATAGTAAGAGCTTTTATATTTTTGTCTGTTAAAACTACATTTGATACATATTACAAGTAGAATTTTCAGCTTGAAATATTTCTTTTCTTCTTGATATCAGTTTATAAAAAGAAAAGTTTTAGGCAGAGCCAGGTTTATATGGAGCTGGGGACAAAAACAACATATTTCTGCTCCTGCCAAACACTTCTCTTACACTTTGGTTTACTCTGAGGTCTTTGATTTTGTGACATTCTTTGTTTCCAGATATGCTGTGTCAAACTGTGACAAGAAAAAACATGGAGTAAAAAAATGAAAGTGTGAAGAATGGCAAGGTATATACAATTAAATTGTGTGCGTGAATATTCACCAAGACCTAGAAATGGAGCAGATCAAAGCACCCAAGGTAAAAGGTCTTGGTAAGATCCTAAGTGTAGCCAGGCAGTGGTGGCACCCACCTTTAATCCCACCACTTGGGAGGTAGAAGCAGGTAGATGTCTGTGAGTTCAAGGCCAGTCTGGTTTTAAGAGCTAGTTCCAGGATAGGCCCCAAAGCTACATAGAAACCGTCTCAAAAACAAAACAAAAAACAAGAAGAAAAAAGATCCTAGGTGTCACCACATGAAAATGTCGGTGGCCTGATTAACTTCATATATGGCTTTCTGTAATGCAGAACTAATTACAATTTGAATTAAAGCCTACATTAATACATTTAACGGCAACATTAATTTTTCCCATCATCTCTCTCTGCTCTCTAAATGATTCTATCAATTCAATTTAATTACATGAATGGAGATCAACAAGCACCTAATCCTAAAAGACTGAATAACAGGGAGCTAGAGAAAAGGCTCAGAAACTAAGTACTCCCTGACTGCTCTTCTAGAAGACCAGCGTTCAATTCGAGCACCAACATGCCATCTGTAACTCCAATTCCAGAGATCCAAAACCCAAGTGTTGTGTAGATATACAAGCAGGCAAAACAGCCATACACATAAAATAAAAATTTAAATTTTGCTTTGTTTTGTTTGTTTTCCAAGACAGGGTTTCTCTGTGTAACCCTGGCTGTCCTGAAACTCATTTTGTAGACTAGGCTGACCTCAAACCCTGAGATCTGCCTGCCTCTGCCTCTAGAGTGCTGAGATTAAAGGTATTTGCCACCACTGCCTGGCTTAAAAAAGAAATAAAAATTTAAAGGTTAAGTTACAATTTAAGAGAATGTTTTAGCTGGGTGGTGGTGGTGCACCTTTAATCCCAGCATTCAGGAGGCAGAGAAAGCAAATCTCTGCGAGTTCAAGGCCAGTCTGGTCTACAGAAGGAGTTCCAGGACAGCCAAGGCTACACTGAGAAACCTGTCTTAAAATGAGAGGGGGGGGGGAATATGAATGGTCTTAGTTCACTTACATGAAACTCCAAAAGCACTCCAATTTTCTTTAATTCTAGTCATTCCTGTATAACACACTAATTCTTTAGATTTATCCCTTCCAATTCTATGTTAGTACTACATTCTTAGTCACCAAATTATTTTTCTCTACAAGCCATGTTTTTGCCATTTTCAGTTTTTTCTATCTATACAGGCTCCCTACAGTTATAAAGACATGCTGAACTAAACAGTAATTGATAACTTGAGATATACGCAATTAGAAACAATGATCTTGCCTTTAATCATTTTGTACATTTTACCTATTTTGAATCCTGTGTATAAAGATATGATAATGGTGAGAAATAGTCTCTGTCCGTACCATCACTTCCAAATGGGTCAACTGACATTGAATGTGTCCTTCTACTGAGGTATCAATTCAGTAACAACTCACTGTCAAACCAACTAAAAACATCCATTAAGTAAAGGATATGACAGGGACCCCTCAGGATTTCGTCATTCTCACAGTCAATATCATTATTTTAGTATAGTGTAAATCAGTAGATTTACCTCGCAAATGCAGGCTCTGTACTGTAGGTGTCAAATCGGCTCCCTAAGGACAAACACTAGTTCAAACACAGAAAGTGTCAGATCCCTTGGAACTGGAATTACAGATACTGTTGAACTGTCATATGGGTGCTAGGAATCGAACCTGGGTCATCTGGAAAAGCAGTCAATACGCCTAACCACTGACCCATCTCTTTAGCCCCTAAACCTTGGATCTTTAAAAGAATGTGCAAATCATACCAGATTATAGATAATTTAAAACAGTAAGTCATTAGCTACTTTAAAGTTAAATTTAAACACACGTAGATATCCTATAGTTTAAATGTCATGCTTTCAAAAGCTGAAGGATTAAAATCAGATATTTTCACAGAAGCCTCGAAAACTAATGGGAAACAAAACTGTAAACCGTAGAAACAAAAATAGTAGATAGTGTTACAAATTAATACATTGAGGAGGAAAACAATCACTAAAGGGAATTAGAAGTAATCAGAAGAGAAAGAATGTATGTTTGCTCTTTGATGAAGACGGCTTTGGCAGCCTGCGGAGATGAGGAACAGCAGGATGGCAAGGTCAAGAAAACCTCTAGGGGGCTGGAGAGATGGCTCAGTGGTTAAGAGCATTGCCTGCTCTTCCAAAGGTCCTGAGTTCAATTCCCGGCAACCACATGGTGGCTCACAACCATCTGTAATGAGGTCTGGTGCCCTCTTCTGGCCTTCAGGCATATACGCATAAAGAATATTGTATACATAATAAATAAATAAATATTTAAAAAAAAAAAAAAAAGAAAACCTCTAGGAATCAGCTGCCAGAGAGTGTATGCGGAACCACGAAACAGTCTCCACAACGATCCTAAAGTGTCATGAAAGGCACCTAAGTATTTACCTTTTTCTCTAAAGGTAATGACAGAGTCACAGCAGGGCTCTGAAGAAAGTTATGTAGTCCCAACAAATAAGAGCAAAGATGGGCTTTCAGACTGAAGAGAGAAAATCTTAGTTGTCTACTGTATGATTTGTAACTACAGTTAAGAAAGAAGGATGAAGGTTAGAACTAGGGCAACAGAAATGAAATAGAGGAAGTATATACAAGAACACGCAAAGACAATGACAAGACTTGCCAAATGATCAGACACAGCATGGAATGGTGTCACTAAAGTCATTAGCAATGTTTTTTTGAACAAATGAGAATGTGCACATGTGCGTGTGTGTGTGTGTGTGTGTGTGTGTGCATTTGAGACTAGGCCTTGCTATGAAGGCCAGGCTGGCCTTGAACATATAACCCAGTAAAACTCTGCCATACTTCAAAAAAGGATGATAAACTAAAGTCAACAAAGTAGCCAGATGTGGCGCTTCCCTGAAATCCCAGCACCTCTGAAGCTGAGGCAGGAGAACTGAGAATTCATGCCAGCCTAAGCTAGAGAGCAAAGCAATGTCTCAAAACAAAACAAGAACTTGATGGCTCACATGACAGAAGTGCTACTCAAATACAGTCCAAAGACCAATACCGGTTGGGGAACTACTTCTCTCTGGTCTACAGCAAAATAAGCTTGTGACAAAGGTAAACCAATTAATCATACTGACTTCTATAGTAATCAGACTTCCACTCTCAGGCAAGTTTTACATCCTGAGAAACAGGGACACTAGGCAGGGCTACATATTGCAGCCATGTCTCATCACTGAAGGTAAGGTGGAACCGTCAATGATTCAGACTCTGAAGAGCACTGTTCTACAGGACACAGAGAACAGGATCAGTCACAAAAGTCTAATACCAATTGCTCCACTGTATATTGATATGACTCTGGTCACTAGCAAGACTCAAGGAAAGGAAAATCCGGTTTAGCTAGAAAGAGAAAGAAAAAGCTTTAGCCAGCCCCACAGTGTCTTTTTCAATGTTGGCCCCATCCTCTTTCAGAGGCCAGCTTAAGCTTCCCTTCTGTCTCTGATGGTTCCAGTTCTTGGAGTTTACTTCTTAGTCTGAGTCCTACAGTGCTTGTTGACCATACTGCTCATTCAGTACAGTTTTTTGGCCCAAATAACAATATGGCTGAAATGATGACAGCTTAGGTGAGAAAGGAACCATTTCAGAAGGGAAGCACCATAGACAGAGAGTGAGAACTTAGTATGGGAAAACAATGAAGAAAAGTAAGGCAAACTATTGAATCACTAAACAATAATCTCTGGGATCAAATGAGTCCACTGATAGTATGTTATATCCTGATATCTACTTTAATAATCTTCAGTCAACACTTAATAGTTGCTAGCTAACAGTCTGTTAGTTAAGGAAATATAGTCACAGAATGGAGAATCTGTGAAGCCACCCAGAAGAGTTTACATTTGACTTAGCAAGAAGTAGAGTCAATATTACCTCAGGATGGCCAAAATGGGTATATACAAGATGGATGTGAAAAAGACAGGAATAAGGAAAATATCCTACAAAAAAAAAGAACAATTAGAAAGCCACTACAGGGAAGAACAAATTAGGCACACTGCTTTGGTGATTCAATGATAAAAACTGAGTGTTTTCACTTGCTTACATTACCCCATTCTCCTTCTGTGAAAAGGGAAGAACACTAATTGTTATTAACTAAATAACAATAACAAGCATTCATTATGACCGTTGCACTGTGGTACACGCCTACTCAGAAGGCTGAAGCTAGAAGGGTGGTGAGCTCAAAGCTACCTCAGGTTCACAAAAAAAGATCTGTCTCAAAACCAACAGGCAGACCAACAACAAAAATGTGGGGGGAAAACAAACCAACAAAAATACTGTAATTTAAAAACTGATCATCATGATCATGAAAAGCACATTTCAGCCTTGGCATTCTCCCATTTCAGACCAGAATGAACTTTCTTGTGGGAGCTTGCTCTACACCACGTAGCACATCTGGCAGTACCTCTAGCCTTCAAGATGCTAATAACATTCATCTTCCTTTCTCTAGCCCTGCTAAACAAAATGCTCTGGACACTGCTCAGTGTTCTAGTAAGGAAAATGCTCCCAGATACAAACTGCCAATTTTCAGGAAAATGAGTAGCTCAGTTCTGAACATGTTAAGTATATAGTAAGAGAACATTATCTAAACAATGTGCCTAAACAGAAATATCATATTAATTAAAAAAAAACCAATTTCAGGGCTGGAAAGGTGACTCCCTAGTTAAGAGCACTGACTGCTTTTGCTGAGAACCCAGGTTCAGGTCCCAGAAACTACATGGCAGTTCACTCAAGGTCCAGGGAATCCCAAACTCTCTTCTGGCCTTCCCAGGTACCAGGCATGCACATGGTACAGACATACAAGCAAGCAAAACACCCATACAAATAAAAAAATACACCTTTTTATAAAACCCCTATAGTTTGGGAGATTACAACATATTGCCACTGGAAATGATATTATATCACTTTATTCTGTGACGAAATACCTGAAGTAACAAGGTATTTTGGCTCACTATTTTGGAGGAATCTCACAGCCTGTCAGAGCAGGGACAGTGACGACAGTGTTACTGGCAGCAGGAGTATGCTGAGGCGGTGCCTCTAATCTGGAAGACCAGAAGCAGACAACGCTGGGGGAACCATGGGCTGGAACAACATTCAGCAGGCTACCCCCAGCAACAAACTTCCACCAGTCAGACCCTACAGGCTCCATACACTTCAAAATTGGGTCCGAACCTGGGGTCCAAGCAACCCAAATTTAAGCCTGGGAAAAGCATTTTATAATAATTATATTTTCCTTGTTTTTATGTAGTGTGTTTTAAAACATATAAAAATAATACTCTTTTAAAATGCAGACATCAGCCATTGGGCACAGTGGCATGCATCTGTAATTCCAGCTACCTAAAGCAGGAGGATCTCTTAAGCCTAGGAGTTAGAGGCCAGCCTTGGTCACAGTAAGATATTTTCACACTATATATAAATAAACACACACAATAAAAACCCATTGACATTATATACTAATAATTAAAATCAAGAAAATAAATCATAAAGGAATTGAAACCTTGTTTTTCTACTGCTAATATTTTACTTAAGGTCCCAAACTGGGCATTCTAAGAAGAGAAAGACTCAGGAAAAGAACAGACGTCACTGCAATGAAGAAAGGGATAATCCTAAACAAGCAAAAGAAGAATTCTAAGGCATCTAAATAAAAGTATTAGAGTGCTAAGGAAAAGTAAGGAAAGACAGAAGGAAATATCCCTAGTTTCTAAGAGGATTATATATATTCAGGTTATAATTTATAAGTATTTAGAATATTTGATATATACAAAATACAGCTTTGTGTGTTGTATATGGGCTTGCAGTGATGCACACACATCAGGTGCCTATAAAGTAGTTTTGAGAGTTTTTTGTTTTAAAAGGTAGGAGTCAGGCTATAGGTATAACAGGTCACAGCAGGGCTTTGATATGCATATGCCATGCCCTGGGGGCTCTAGCACCAAACATACATAAACACAAAAATGTGTAAGTCTATCATGTGATGACTGATCTATCATCTTTGATTGATCTAACCAATAAAATACTTTTTAAAGTAATGTACCAATTTCTTGGTACAGGCTTTTCAGAAACTGACAGCTTTCATTTCCTGCCTCTCTGGTATATGGTCATGGACCCCAACCCACGTGATGCAAGAAGTGCAAGCCAAGCCGGGCGGTGGTGCAAGCCTTTAATCCCAGCACTCGGGAGGCAGAGACAGGCGGATCTCTGGGAGTTCGAGGCCAGCCTGGTCTACAAGAGCTAGTGCCAGGACAGGCACCAAAGCTAACAGAGAAACCCTGTCTCGAAAAACCAAAAAAAAAAAAAAAAAAAAAGAAGTGCAAGCCACACAAAGAGGCTGCGTATAGGCACTCCAGTTATCATTTCCGGCCACAATCAACACCAAAAACTATCCAGAAGAAAGAACAATCCTTAAGTTCAGCACAAGTTAAGCATTCTGATAACTCTAAACTCAGCTGGTTATTTTTATAACAAAATAAATGCAAGACTCCTCTTTGCTTCTTGACTGCCATGAGGTGAACAATTTCTATGACATCCTCTTACCACCTGAGATCTGCTTCATCTCAGACACGAAACATCTCAGACATGAAACCAACCTTGGGCAGGAGCATCTGAAACTGTGAGACAAAATAATCTTCTTCCCTTCAAAAAGTTAGGATGCTAAGCATTTTTGACTAAAGTTTGATATAATGGCTTTATTTTACAACTGTTTTATTTACAAAGCTACCTGGATTCTATCCTATTTATATTACCAATAAACAAAAGATCATGACTAATAAACTACAAGTAAATAAACCAACTAGCTAATGAAAAGACATCTTTAAATATTTTTGTTATTTCTTATTCATTGTTGTCTCAAAAAATATAAGTCTATGAGCAATTATTCATTACTGACAGGTTTATATTACTACAGGAAGATCCCTGCAATTCAACTTCAAAGATGCGCTTAAAATATAGTCAAAAGATCAGGAAGATACATTTTAAGTATCTACAGTGTTATGGCATAATTAAGATATATTCTATTAGTTATAATTAAGTATAATTAAAGAAGCATGACTACAGCCAATATCATCATATTGACACAGTACTCTATAGATGAGAAACTACCTACCTAAATCCAACATGACTGACATTCAGCAGGGAGTCTTAAACAGGAAGAGTTGAAATGCAGCAAAACCTACTCATAAGGCTAAGTGTCGGAGAACTTTGAAAAATAACAAAAGGGAGCCTAACAAGGAGGCAAAGGCAGGTTTACCTCTGTGAGTTCAAGGTCAGCCTGGTCGACAAAGCAACCTCCAGGGCAGGCAGGGCTGTTACAAACAACCCCACACCCTGTCATTTTTAATGCAGCATGACATATAACCAACTAAGCATAGTCTATAGATTAAAAAAGAAAACCCCTGCTGGGTGTAGTGCTTGCTGCACGCTTTTATCCAACTCTCCAGGCAGAGCAAGAGGGTGTCTGTGAGTGTGAGACCAGTTTAGTTCAAATAGTAAGCCTCTGTCTCAAGGAAAAAATAATTGTGCTGAGCAGTGGTGGTGCCACACAGAGAAACCCTGCCTCGGGAAACACAAACAAACCACAACAAGAAGAAACCCAAAAACTAACAAACAAGAATTACATCCTTCTGTTAGATAGGCAACGTTCTGATCCGAACACCCAGAGCTGTTAATAAATATTAAACTTCTTAGACTCTGCAACACCTCTGTGAGTCAAGTAAATATTTGTTCAATGACTGGCTTAGTCAAGGTCACAGAGTAAACTGGAAGCAAGAACTAAACCTAGGAACGGGTCTGCAGCTTTGTGAGTTAATGAATATCACTGCAATTTGCGGTTCTGGAAATCCCCTCAGTCCACCCGAGTTGAAATTAACCTGTCGGGGCCACAAGTCTACAATGGAAGGCACATTTTAGGAAAAGAAAACCCCCTATTTGAATACGTCTTAGGTGTGAGGAGTTTGTCTAATTCACTTCTTGTACTTCACTAAAAACATGCGTGACTAGGGCAGTTACTAGAGGAAGCTGGACAAGTGATTATAATAAGGCCTGGGATGGTAGGTGGCACAAAACCAGAAAACGGAAGCAAAAGGAAGGAGACCAAAGTCGGGTCGAGTGTCCAAGAGAAGGGAGAACTGGTCAAGGCCACCCTCTGAGACGGGCAACCGTAGGAGGGCAACGCAGACACCAGGAGTCCGGGCCCTTGCTGGACCAGCCAGTTATCTGGGGTTGTCCCACCCCTCCGCGGACAGGGCTCGTCTCCCTGATGACCAACAGCTGGCGGACGCCTCCCCCGAGAACCGGGGCCGGAGCCAGGACGCACTCACCGCAGCGCCCGCACTCCGCTAACGCCGGCCTCCTCGCCTGACGCCCATCGCCCACCACCCGAAGGAGAACGAGCCTCCGCTCTCGGACGCAGGCCAGCGCAGCTCATCCCCTCTTCCCGATTTGCTTTGCGTGGCGACGCGTCGCGTCTCTAGACGTCACGGCAGAGGCGGGGCTTCCAGTGAGCCCCCGTAACTCCTCCCACTGTCCCCGCTGGGAGGGGCAGCGGATGGCCTGCTCCGGAAGGGCGCGCGCCGAGCCGTCTGCGCAGGCGTCCGTGGGGCGGTTTGCGCCTGTGCGGGATGGAAGCGGGCGCGTCTGGTGCTTCCGGGGTTCTCAAGCTTCTTATTTCCGTGTGGTAACATGTTCGATCTGTGTCACTGCGTGTGTAGGACCTTTCCGCGGAATAAGCAAGGATATTCTAGCGCCTCTCAACTGTGTATCTTTTTTCTCAGATCAGAAATTAGGGGAAAAAAAGACGGGAAGGGAATTGATAACCTCTAAAAGTTGGAAATGAGCACTCTCCAAATCCAAGTCTCTGGTTAACCAAAGAACTGACGTGTTCGGAAAATACATTGCTTAGACACCGAGACAGGGTTTCTCTGTAGCTTTGGAGCCTGTCCTGGAACTAGCTCTTGTAGACCAGGCTGGCCTCGAACTCACAGAGATGCGCCCGCCTCTGCCTCCCGAGTGCTGGGATTAAAGGCGGGCACGGCACAGCTAAAGGCCCAGCCTTACAAAGCAGGGCTCTGGACATTTTGGAGAGTCTACTTATGCACTCTTGTGGAGAAAGGGTAAGTTATTCTGATTATCTGTATATATAAAAGTTGGTGACGGTGGAGTTGTTGGTCCTGGTCATTAAATCCCTAGGGACAGTCTTACTGTTTGATGCACGGCTCACGTGGAAGCACATGTCTACTCAGTGTATAAAGTGAAGACGCTTACTAGATAGACAGTCATTAACCGTAAAGTGTAGTAAGTGTCCAGTCTCCCAATGGTGCTTCACATACATCCTTTATGATAAATGTAAAGTTTCCTTTCCATTACAATTAAGTACCTGCAAAAATAATATTCTTGTATTCCTACTTAAAAATCAATAGGTCTGGGGAGATGGCTCAGTGGGCCATGCAAACCTGAAGAACTGAGTTCAAATCCCCAGAACTCGTTTAAAGCCAGACACCATAGCACCCATGTGTAATCTCTGCACTTCTGGCAAGTTAGGCGTTAGAGACAGGTGACCCCCAGAAGCTAGTGGGCCAGTTAGCCTAGCACACACTGACTGACAAGAGACTGTCTTAAACAAGGTGGAAGGTGGGAACTGCTCCCTGAGGTTGTAGCCCCTGACTTCCACGAGTACAGTATGGCATGTCTATATTCCACTGACATGAATGTATGTGCCCCCATACCAATGGCATGGGCATTCACACAAAGAATATTTTAAAATCAACCCTATATTACATACTATCTGTTTTCCCCAAACTATTAAAAGGCTTAATAGTTGTTTCCCCCGCCCCATAGGGCTGGGGAGATGACTGAATGGTTAAGAGCTCTTCTGGAGGACCTGGGTTCAATTCCCAGGTAGCTCACAACTGTCTGTAACTCTAGTTCCAGGGGATCCAACACCCTCATATAAACATACATGCAGGCAAAAACACCAAATACGCATGAAATAAAAATAAAGAAATAGGGCTGGAGAGATGGCTCAGTGGTTAAGAGCACTGCCTGCTCTTCCAAAGATCCTGAGTTCAATTCCCAGCAACCACATGGTGGCTCACAACCATCTGTAGTGAGGTCTGGTGCCCTCTTCTGACCTGCAGGCATACACACAGACAGACTACTGTATACATAATAAGTAAATAAATATTAAAAAAAATAGTTTTTCATACTTAAGAAATTGTTTTTTGAGGATGGATTTTAGGAAAATTTTTTTTTCTGCTGAGCATCTGTGGAATTGAATAAGCAAAGAAAAACCTAGAGCTGAATTTGAGAATGAGTATTAACAACATGGAGAGGACTTTGGGCGCTCTGCAAATTGAAAGAGGCAGTAATGGGAATTGAAAGAGGAAGAGAGACATTGTGAGTCAGTGAAAAATCTCTCTGGGCCCAACAAGATGGGTGAAAGCTTTACCAGGCAAATTTGACAATCTGAGTTTGATCCCTGGAAAACACACACACACATGTATGCACGCACATGCATACACATGCTCACATACACGTGCACACACACATGCACACAATGCATGCATTCACATGTGTGCACATGCATGCATGCACGCACACGTGCACACCCACCCACCTGGTATCCTAAAAGTCCTCTGATCTCCATGTGCTTCCCCTACCCCAGAAACATTTAAAAAAAAAATCTCTGAAGATGAGGTTTCAGAAAGATTTTAACAAATACTATTTTTTAGTATTTATCTATAGTCATTATTTTTTTAATTTTTTATGTATGTATGCATATGGGTGCCTTTGGGGGCCAAAAGAGGGTGGGTGTCCTAGCCTAGAGTTAGAGTTACAGGCAGTTATGAGCTGCCTCAGCCCGACATGGGTGCTGGGAACTGAACTCCTCTGGAAAGCAGCAAGAGCTCTGAACTGTTGCACCATCTCCCCAGCCCTCGCTTTCAGTTCTTTGAGTTGCACTGATGTAATTCTTCTTTTATCGCCTTCCACTACCAGCAGACAATTCTCCTTACGTCATGGACATTTCAGTCAGGTTTGCTAAAGCACAAATCATTTGTATGAGTTTTTGTGTAAATGGAGGAAAAGTTAGAACTTGTGAAACAATAGGTGCAAAACATCAGGTCCAAGAAATGGCAAGATAATTCCCAATCTGAGCCGTATGGAAAAGAAGAAAGGGGGAAAATGTTTACAGATAATTTATAAAAATCTTGGGATGAGCCTTGAGTTTTCCAGAACTTGTGCAATGAGAGAGCTTAGCAGGGGTACCAGGGTGAAACTGCATTCATTCAATTGTACTGTAAGACATAGCTCTTTTTCAGATATATATTCTAACAAAACAGGCAGGAGTACCTGTGGTGCCTAGAGTTGATAAATATTCAAACGTCATGGCCCATATTGAATCATAGCTTCAATTCTCACATAATTCAATACCTGGTTCACTTACCATTTATTAAACATCCATTTACTGGTAGCTGATCAAGATGACATGTTGCAGGACATTTGATCACACTGTGAACCCCAAGATTGCATTATTTACTGAAAAAACCTGCTTCTAGCTATGTTGTGGCTCAATCCTAGCACACACCTTTAATCCAAGAGTTTTCTGCTTGGATACTGTGATCAGGATTAAATAAAATCAACCATAGGTCAATAGCAAGTAACCAGTTGTCAGGAAAACATCATAGAGTAAGAAATCAGGAGGATGGAGGGGCGGGAGAGTGGAAGAGAGGGACGTCTGGTTGGAGAGGTTTTGTTTGAAGTGACCAGGAAAAAGTCTCTTTCTGGGATGACAGCAGAGAAGGAAGCAGCTGAATATACTTTCTCTGCCTCCCTGACTTATCAGATTTTTCACTCCAGCATCTGGCTCCTGAGCCTTTATTGATAAAATAGAGCTGGTGTGGGACAATGGTCTGTATTCTGTCAATTACATTTTAATAACGCTGATTGGCCCGTAGCTAGGCAGAATGTATAGGAAGGACAACCAGACAGGAAGCAGAGGTGGGTCAGTGAGAACAGGAGAATTCTGGGAAGAGGAAAGCTTGGTCTGCAGTTTTGGCGCAACCACAGAGCAAGCAAGATGTGACCGCCTCGCTGAAAAAGGTACTGAGCCATGTGGCTAACATAGACAAGAATAATGGGCTAATATTATAAGAGTTAATAAGAAGCCTGAGCTAATGGGCCAATCAGTTTATAACTAATGTAGACCTCTGTGTGATTTCTTTGGGACTTAACAATTGCAGGAACCAGGCAGGACAGAAACCCCCACAACATAGAGCCATAGAGACTTAGTTAAAAATATCAGTGACACACATATAATTCTAACACTTGGAGGGAGGGGATAGAGGCAGGAAGATCAGGAGTTCAAGAGCAGCCTCTGCTACACAGCAAGTTTGAAGTCAGTCTGGGCTATATCTCAAAAAAGCAAGGCAAAACAGTATTTTGAAAACTATGCCTTTACTGAATGCACGCTCTGTGCCACTCATCATTTTAAATTCAGGAAGTAAAGTCCATGGTCAATAAAGAGTTGATTTGGGTTCTAGTGGGAGAGACATAATGCATACATATATTCATTCTATGTATGTATTTTAACTTTCTTAAATTATAAGAATAAAAATACTAAAGGGTCAGGAAGAGCAGCAGTTTCTCTGATGGGATTGACAAGAGAGGGATCTGTGGAAAAGTGATACTCAAGGCCAGCGTGGTCTACAAGAGCTAATTCCCAAATGGATGGAGAGAGAAAACATCATATTGAGTGAGGTAACCCAAACCCTGAAAGACAACTATCATATGTACTCACCTATAGTGGTTTTTAAACATAAAGCAAAGAAAACCAGCCTAGAAACCACAATCCCAGAGAACCTAGACAACAATGAGGACCCTAAGTGAGACTTACATGGATCTAATCTACATAGGAAGTAGAAAAAGACAAGATATCCTGAGTAAATTGGGAGTATGGGAGTCGTGGGAGAGGGTAGAAGGGGAAGGGAAAGGCAAGGAGGGGAGCAGAGAAAAATAAATAGTTCTATAAAAACAAAATAAA
This sequence comes from Alexandromys fortis, assembly GCF_014885135.2. Taxonomy (NCBI): domain Eukaryota; kingdom Metazoa; phylum Chordata; class Mammalia; order Rodentia; family Cricetidae; genus Alexandromys; species Alexandromys fortis. The sequence goes on from NW_026067902.1 coordinate 12,523,168, forward strand.
AAAGCTAAAAAAGTTATCTGTATATGAATACAATACAAACTTTAGATTTAGACTTGGGATTTCCTCTCCAAGATACTTAATTATATATGCAAACATTTTTTAAAAATATTTATTTATTTATTATGCATACAATATTCTGTCTGTGTGTATGTCTGCAGGTCAGAAGAGGGCACCAGACCTCATTACAGATGGTTGTGAGCCACCATGTGGTTGCTGGGAATTGAACTCAGGACCTTTGGAAGAGCAGGCAATGCTCTTAACCACTGAGCCATCTCTCCAGCCCTATATGCAAACATTATAAAAATTGAAGCCTAGACGTTCCTGTTGTCCTGACCATTTCAGATAAGAGATATGCTGTTTTTTACAGTTGGGTGGGTATTAAGTTTTACCTATAATGACACTTCAAGGAAACATCTAAAGATATTTTAATTAAATATTTTATTTAATATTTATTCATGTATATGATGTGTATGCTTGGATTCAGTCCTTCCTTAAGAAAAACTGTAGTGGGGCTGGAGAGATGGCTCAGTGGTTAAAAGCACTGGCTGCTCTTCCAGAGGTCGTGAGTTCAATTCCCAGCAACCACATGGTGGCTCACAACCATCTGTAATGAGATCTGGTGCCCTCTTCTGGCATGTGGGCATACTGGAGGCAGGATGTTGTATACATAATAAATAAATAAATAAACAAACAAACAAATAAATAAATCTTTTTAAAAAAAAGAAAAAGAAAAATTGTAGGTGGTCAGTAATGGTGCACTCCTTTAATCCCAACACTCAGAAGGCAGAGGCAGCAGGCAGATCTCTGAGTTCAAGGCCAGTCTGGTCTATAGAGTAAGTTCCAGGACAGCCAGTGCTACACAGAGAAAACCTGTCTCAAAAAAAAAAAAAAGATTTGTAATATATATTATTATAATATCTCCAGAATTTAATCCCACTTGTATGACTTATATTAGTGATTTTTCTACTGCTATGACACTCTTATGGGCTCCAAAGGGTTTGAGTGACTCTACTAGCCACAGTATACACAGCTTTCCTCACAAGCTTAGGGCAGCCCTCTTCCTGACCACACTTGCTGCTGACCTTGGTGGTCCTTCCATGGTACTAGCATCTCTAAAATGCTGGGGTTTCTATTGCAACAGGACTGCACCTATACCAGTAGCCTCTTCTGGCTTCTCTTCAGGGATTCTAAACACTGCCACACAGTGTCAAGCCTCAACTTCTGTCTATGACCCCTTCAGAACTGAGGCTTCTAATGCAACTAAGTTTGCACTTTCACCAATGGCCTCTCCTGGCCTCAGGTACCCTCCATGTCTCCTTCATGCCTTCAAAATCAGTACTACCAGCCAGGCAGTGGTGGTGCACTTGGGAGGCAGAGGGAGCCGAATCTGTGTGAGTTTGAGGACAGCCTGGTCTACAAGAGTTAGTTCCAGGACAGGCACCAAAGTTACAGAGAAACCCTGTCTCAAAAAGAAAACAACACAACACAAAACAAACAAACAAAAAACAGTACTCCCTAGGAGACTCTTACACATTCCAAATTCACCTGCCAGCACAGGGTACAGCCTTGGTTCCCATAGGACCAGATCTGTGTACTGTCTCTCTGAGGAAGCATTTCCTAGAAGAATCTGCAGATACTGCTGGTCTCTTAATCATAGTGTATACTTCAGCCCCCGCTGTTTAAGCATAGGTAAGATTTTATTTTAGTGGTTCTGGCCTCCTAATGACAGCAAATTATTCAACCCCGTCCAACCAGAACCAGAGATTCTTAGTTTGAAATATCAAATGGCCCTAACAGAGTCATTAACGGAATCTCAAACTGCCTCTGAAACTTCCAAAGCCAGGCCTCCGTCATCCACTCTGGTCTCAGCATTAGCTTCTTAGTTTCCACAATTGCTCATTAAGCTCTGAACACTCAATGGCTTCTCTGATTCAAAGTTCCAAAGTCCGTTCACAAGTCCTCCTGAAAACTTTGTTGGGTGTGTGCAGGTATGATTTCAGTAAACCCACAAACCTGGTATAGACGTCTGTCTTAGTTAGAATTTCTATTGTTGTGATAAAACACCATAACTGAAGATAACATGGAGAAGTCAAGTTGGTGCCTCCATAGAGCTCCATAGTGCCTCCTTCACCCTTACATGCCAGTGTCTTTGGTACAAGAAGTTACTCTGCATGCTATCAAGGTAGAAATTTAAACACCAACCCAGCCACAAACGCTTTGATCTACAATCATGTCCTGCCTGCAAGATATGCTAGGTTTGTCTTAGGGCCCATTGCACAAAATCGAATCTATACCCAACACTGTTTGGGGGACCAAGAACTTGAGACTAGATAGCATAGGGACCTAGGGTAAAACTAAATGCTACTGATTTTTTCGTTTGTTTTTACTGTTCTTAAGAAATAGCAATAACATGACTCCTAGTGACATTCAGTTACAGTCATACAGTCATATCAGTGCCTTCCTCGGGTCTCAACAGAGAAGCTCCTCCTACAGCAGTGGGAACAAATACTAAGACCCACCACCAGACACCATGCAGACAGTGAGAGACCTTGGAACACTCAGTGCTTTATGGGATTTCTCCATCCACCTCCCCCTCCCCACCTTTAGGGCTCAGGGAACCCCATGGAAGAGGTGGGAAAAGTTTAAGATCCAGAGTGGATGAAGGACAACTAAGAAAACAAGGCCCTCTAAATCACCAAGATATATGCACGTATGAACTCAGAGACTGAGGCAACACACAGGCACATGGGATCTGCATGGGTCTGCACCAGTTGAGGTCATAGAGCTGAAAGATAAAGTGGACATGCCAATCAACCTCGTCTTTCTGGGAGCTTTTGTTCACTGGGCAATCATTACTTCGGTCTATTTTGGGGATAAGTAGGTGTGTGTGTGTGTGTGTGTGTGTGTGTGTGTGTGTGTTGCCTCTTACACAACAGGCTCATATACACACGCAAAGAAAAGCCAAAAGAAAGTCAGGAAGCAGAGAAGGAGCAAGCGGCCTACAAAGGCAGCTGTAGCAACCAAAACACAAAGAAAAACTTTCAGTTTTCCTCCCTCCGCAGAGAGAAAGGGACCCGATTATAAACTTTTACTAACTTTCCGTGGACTTGGGGTCTCTTGACTCCTACTGGTTTGACGGCTCTTCCCTGAGCGAGCCTAATTTTTCACTTTGTTTGCATAGCTACATTCAACCCATCAGGGACAACTAGGCATAAGAGGCCCCCTAAAATTTGGACTTCAGAGTACAAATGGTAGCAGAATTGCTACAGGAGGCAGGAGAGGAGAAAGACTTCTGAATCCATCTCCCGACTCTGACTGCATGATCAGCTCTGATGCTCCTGCTGTCTTTGGGGGAACGTGCCCGGAAGGAGACTTTGGAGCTCAGCTCCAGGTGACTCCTGCACTGACAAGGAAGACACCCTCAAAACACCCTGGAGAAAGCTCACAGAGATTCTTGTACCCGAGGCTTCTGTCCTGGACAGGGAGCTCACCTGATCCAGCCTTCAGGACTCTGAGACTGCATGTTAGCTGGGGATTCATTCCCGCAGTTAACCTGAGTTCTCTGCAAGAGCAGCAAGTGCTTTTAACCGCCGCCGAGCCTTCTCTCCAGCCCTGTTACCTCTCCCCTGAATTTTCAGCATTCTGGCTTGTTCTATGTGATCTGAACTTGCCAGCTCTAATAACTGCATAACCCAATTGAAAAAAATCTCTCCCCCCTCCAAATAGAAGTTTGCATATGCTATACCTTTTATATTTATCATATATATTGTATATAAATAAAATTTATATTTAATATGTCGAGTTGGGATTTTTTTAATATTTATTTATTTATTATGTATACAATATTCTTTCTGTGTGTATGCCTGCAGGCCAGAAGAGGGCACCAGACCCCATTACAGATGGTTGTGAGCCACCATGTGGTTGCTGGGAATTGAACTCAGGACCTTTGGAAGAGCAGGCAATGCTCTTAACCTCTGAGCCATCTCTCCAGCCCAGGGATTTATATTTTTATGTGTTTGTATCACTGGGTAATCAAACCCAGGGTTCATGCATGATAGGGAATCAATCTACCATTGAACTACATCCATCTCTGAAAGAGATTCTCTCCTTTGATCCCCATTTCTTTTCCTTGTTATCTTCTCTATATCCCCTGAGTAGTGTGTACTTAATTTGTTCGTTCACTGCAGATTGTAAATCAATCTACCTCCCCCTCCTATTCCTCAGCTCTGTGTAGCCTCACTTCTGCCAGTGGATTCTGAGTGTTTGACTGGAATTGGGGGATATGGGGTCAGCAAGGGTGGAAGGAGGAATCACACTGGAAGGCTCTGCTGAAAATAAGTCAATTGGCCCAACTACAGCCTCCTAGCCAGTACTCTACAAAGGCGAGGTTTGACTTAAGAAGTACTCAGCAAATATTATTTCCCAACAGTGCAATTATCTCACAGTGATCCAGCAAGGTTTCGTAACCCTCAGAATTTTGAAACCATTTTATGCTGCAATCCGAGTAACAAAAGATGGAAAGACTTTTTAGAGTCATGGAATGTCAGTAGGGCGTGGTGGCACATGCCTTCATTCCCTTAAGCTTGGAAGCAGAAGCAGGCGGATCTCTGTGAATTTGAAACAAGCCTGGTCTGCATAATTAGTTTCATGCCATTCATGGTTATGTAGAGAGACCCTGTCTCAAAACTAATAATCATGAGTTGTCTTTAAGAAACTCGTGATTCCAAAGTTGAGCTTGGGAGCAACGATGGAACTAAAGTTATCCCCTTTTAATTGTGAGTCTCTCTACAGAACCCGCCTCTCAACAATCTTCTTTTCAGCCGTCACGCTGTCACTTGTAGCCCTCAACTAGGGCACCAACCCTTACTTCCAAGACTGGTATTTCCCCTTTAAAGACCTTTAGGGATTTATATTGTCTATCAGAATTATTTCTGTGTCTCATTCTATTCTACTGGCTAATACCAGTCTGCAAGTCAGGCTATCTTTTCTGATCTTTGTGAATGGCCTTCCAGGAATCTTCATAAACATTGTCGCTGCACCTGTACCAGCCAGACGGCTTAGCCGATATAAGTGCCTGCAGCTAAGCCTGAAGACTTGGGTTGATCCCTGGGACCCGCGTGGTGGTAGTAGAGAAACGACTTCTACAAATTATTTTCTGACCTCCCTATGTGTGCTGTGTTGTGTGTATGCTCCCCTATACCCTGTTAAAACCATTGTTTTTCACCAGACTCTTCTATTACCGGTTTGCCTCTGTTGTTGGGACACAAAGTGATGCAGATGCTCAGCTGAAGTCTCACATCGATGAACACGTCTTCACAGTTTATGTGCACTGCTACTGACCTCATACACTTGGTGCTTCCTGCACTGTCTGTTTTTTAAAGCTTTTAAAAGATTTATTTATTTGTTTTGCTTTATGTGTATGAGGTCAGAAGAAGGTGTTGGATTCTGGAAGTAGAGTAACTGATGATCGTGAGCCACCATGCAGGTCCTGGGAACCAAACCTTGGGTCCTCTGCAAGAACCATAAGTGCTACTAACCTCTGAGCCCTCTGAGCCCTCTGTTCACCCCAGGCGGTGGTGGTGCACGCCTTTAATCCCAGCGTTTAGGAGGCAGAGGCAGGTGGATCTCTGTGAGTTCAAGGCCATTCTGGGCTACAAGAGCTAGTTTCAGGACAGGCTCCAAAGCTACAGAGAAACCCTGTCTCAAAAAAACAAAAAAACAGGCTGGAGAGATGGCTCAGAGGTTAAGAGCACTGACTGCTCTTCCAGAGATCCTGAGTTCAATTCTCAGCAACCACTTGGTGGCTCACAACCATCTGTAATGAGATCTAGTGCCCTCTTCTGGCCTGAAGGCATACATGGAGGCTGAACATTGTGTACCTAATAAATAAATAAATAAATCTTTTTTTTTTTAAAAAAAGAAAAACAAAAAACAAACAAACAAAAAACCCTGTCTTAAAAACAAAACAAATTTAAAAAAGAAAGATAACAAAGGTCAACTGTTTTGGTTAGGTTTTCTTACCAACTTGATACAAACTAAAGTTATCTCTAAAGAGGGAACTTCAATTAAGATAATGCCTCTATCATATTGGCCTATAGGCAAGGTTGTGAGGATATTTCTTGATTAATGATGTGATCCCAGCACTCGGGAGGCAGAGGCAGGCGGATCTCTGTGAGTTCGAGGTCAGCCTGGACTACAAGAGCTAGTTCCAGGACTGGAACCAAAAAGCTACAGAGAAACCCTGTCTCGAAAATCCAAAAAAAAAAAAAAAAAAAAAAAGAATGATTGATGTGGGAGAGCCCAGCATACTCTGGACAGTGCCAACCCAGGGCAGATAATCCCGAGTTATATACGAAAGACAATTTCTAGGTTTGGCGGCACACACCTTTAGTGCCAGCACTTGGGAGGGAGAGGCAAGTGGATCTCTGAGCGTAAGGACAGACTTCCACAGAAAATTACAAGTCAGCCAGGACTACACAGTGAGACTCTGTCTTAAACAACAGCAACAACAATGACAAAAACCCCCACAATCCCCATCTCCCGCCCCCAAAAGAAAGAAAGTTGAGCAAGGCTGGGAAAGCAAGCCAGTAAGCAGTGTTCCTCCATATTCTCTGCTTCGGTTCCTGCCTCGAATTCTTGCCCTAACTTCTTTTCAGGATGAACTGTAGCTGTAAGATAAAATTAACCTTTACCTCCCCAAGTTGCTTTTGATAATGCTTTCAACCCCAGAAAACAAGCTAGAACGTTAGCTCCAGGAACAGAACCCGCGGCTAAAGGAATAGACGCTGTGGTGTGTAGGAGTGGATTTCAGAGTGACCGGCTAGCAGAGAAAGCATAGTCACACATGGCAGTCTGCCAGTTGGAACCGGTAGCTTCTCCGTCCAAGAAGTTAGATGACTCAAAACAACAGGGAGGGATTATGAAGTCCCAGTCTAAACCTGAAGCCCTGGAAAGTACAAGTCTGCATTCAAAGGCTAAAGAATGTGGCATCCACGGGCAATGGCAGCCACAAACCACAAACCTGCCTAAGCAGAGCCAAGCATGAGAACAGCTGTCGCTCCTGTCCATCCTCGGCAAGTCTCAGCCTGCCAGGCATGCTGTTCCCTTTGAGGATGACTTTCTTATTCACTTCACGGACCCACACACCACACATTTATGGAAGAAATATTCTCAGGGACACACCTACAAGTGTACTTCCACCAAGTTTACAGTCTCTCAGCTCAGTCAAGTCGACAACTAGGTTCGGCCATCACAACATATGATGTGGAACATCTTTTTATACATTCATTTGCTGGTTGTGTGTCCTCCGTAGAGGGTGGCCTCGCTTACTTTCTATTGCTATGTTAACACACTGCCCAAAAACAACCCCGGGGAGGAGAGGCTTGCACATTCTGATGACAGTCTGTCACAGAGGGAAATCAGGGCAGGAACTCAAGACAGGAACTGAAGCAAGGGCCTCGGAATGCAGCTTATTGGGCTGATCTCCAGCTTGCTTTCTTATATGACCCACCACCTCTGCCCAGGGATGGCACTGTCTATAGTGGACCAGGCCTTCCCACATCAATCATTAATCAAGAAAATGTCCCACAGGCTGCCAATCAAGTGGAGGCATTTTCTCAACTGAGTCTCACTCTTTTCATATGACTTCAGTTTGTATCAAGTTGACAAAATTCTAATCAGCAGAATGAGGTATCTGTTGAGGTCTTTGGTTAATTACAGTACTGAGGATTGAACCCAGAGCCTTGTACATGCAAGGCAAGTCCTCTCTGCCACTAAGCTGTAGACCTAGCCTTCTTAGGCCTTTTTTTTTTTTTTCTGAGGCAGGGTTTCTCTGTTGCTTTGGAGCCTGTCCTGGAATCAGCTCTTGTAGATCAGGCTGGTCTCAAACTCTCAGAGTTCTGCCTGTCTCTGTCTCCCAAGCGCTGGGATTAAAGGCGTGTGCCACCACTGCCCGGATAGGCTTATTTTTTTTAAAGGTTTATTTATTTATTTATTTTGTTTACAGTGTTCTGTCTGCATGTGTGCCCGAAGGCCAGAAGAGGGCACCGGATTTCGTTACAGGTGGTTGTGAGCCACCATGTGGTTGCTGGGAATTGAACTCAGGACTTCTGGAAGAACAGTCAGTGCTCTTAACCTCTGAGCCATCTCTCCAGCCCCCCCCCTTTTTTTTAATCTGAGACACTGGCACTGCTGAGCTCATTCTATAACTCTGGCAGGCAGGCAGGCCTTGAACTTGTGACCTTCCTGCCTGGGTTTCCTGAGTTGCTGGGACTATAGGTCTATGTCAACTAGGCCTAGCTGACTTTTTTAAAATCAGGTTTTGAAAATCATAAAGTTTGCTGGGTGGTGGTGGTGCACGCCTTTAATCCTAGTACTTGGGAGGCAGAGGCAGATGGATCTCTGTGAGTTCAGGCCAGCCTGGTTTACAAGAGCTAGTGCCCGGAAGGGCCACAGAGAAACCCTGTCTCAAAAAACAAAAAAAAAAAGAAAAAAGAGAAAGAAAGAAAGAAAGAAAGAAAGAAAGAAAGAAAGAAAGAGAAAACCATAAAGTTCTTTGTATATTTTGGATAGTGCTCTTTAATACCCAAGCCTTTAACAAATGTTTTGTCCTAGCCTGTGCCTGTTTTCTTTCTATTGTGGACTCTCAGTTTTTAAGAGTGTAAGAGTCTTATTTGAAAAGTTTAAGCATCTTTGCTTTGAGTCATTGAAACGGGTTTTTGTTTTAAGACAGATGAAGAGTTGTGGGGGCAGAAGTACTTCCTGGGAGCTGGATGTACTTAGCTATGGGAGTGGTTGTTTAAGCCAAGCATCAGAAGCACTCTTGTGTTAAGAATGTTCTACCCTAGGCTTGCTGATGCCTCAACACTTGAGAGGGTGAGGCAGAAGAATTGTGAGTTCAAGGCCATCCTAAGTTACGTAGAGACACTTGTATTTACCTCCAGAATTTTAAGGCCAAATAGGCACAAGCTATATGGTCTAAGCTGCTGGCACTCACTATGAAGCTCAAGTAGGCTTCAAACTCCTACCTCCGTTTCCCTAATGTTAGGATTATAGGATGAGTGACCACACATTTAAAAGAGGTGTGTGCATTGGGGGAGGGGGAGGGAAAGGGGAGGCGGCGGTGGGGAAGAGACTGAAATCTTTAATAAAAAAAAAAAAGAGGTGTGTGTGTACGCGCTCGCACGCGCGTGCATGCTATATACCATGCCCTCTACAGCATAGTATCTGGTGTGACGACCTTTCCTAGGCCATATGGCAAAGCTATAGAAGGCCAAAGCTAATGAGAAAATTTGCTGGGTAATCATAGTCAGAAACTAGTGAAATACAACCTTGTGATCCTCATCTTTCCTTTGCCAATTAAAAAATTTGCCTAAGGCCGGGCGGTGGTTGCGCACGCCTTTAATCCCAGCACTCAGGAGGCAGAGGCAGGAGGATCTCTGTGAGTTTGAGACCAGCCTGGTCTACAAGAGCTAGTTCCAGAACAGGCTCCAAAACCACAGAGAAACCCTGTCTCGAAAAACCAAAAAAAAAAAAAAAAAATTTTGCCCAATTAAAAAAATAATTTATTTGTGGTGGCAGGAATTGAAAGAGTTTGTTTTTGAATTGTGCTGGGAAATACATACTTGAACTGTACTGGGAAACTCACACCTGAGTTGTACTGGGAAGTGTATACTGAAAGAGGAAAAGAATCATTTTCTCCCTATTCGGGCTCCGTTGGGAAGGCTGAATCCCAGCCTAAAGGGAGAATCATCAAAACTTTATATAATCTAGGAGTGAAAGGGTTGCAGAGATGGCTCAGTGGTTAAGAGCACTCACTGAGGAACTAAGTTCAATTCCTTGCACCCTCAAGTCAGCTCACAACTGCCTGTAACTCCAGTTCCAGGGAATCTGGTGTCCTCTTTTGAACTTTGTGGGTTCCTGCACACACATGGTGCACATACATACACGCAGGCACACACACATGCATAAATATTTTTATTTAAAAAAATAGGATTAGGTGGAAAGATACATTGTGCTCTTGAGTTAGAAGTGCAATGTTATTTAGAATGTCATTTCTTTCCAAATCCCATTTTCAGGGAAAGAGAATTCCTATCAGAGTGTACATTCTCTGAGAAAATAATGTTTTTTTTTGTCTTTGTTTTTTTTTTTTTAACTTTTTAATGGATATATTTTACAAATGCATTGGAGCGTCATGCACCGCTGCCTGCATTAGATGCAATCCTGGGCCACAACTGGACTTGTGATAGTGGAACCTTTTATCTCACCTTTATTGTTTACCATGACCCCTGCATTGTCTTCAGAATAAAGAAACACCCCATCTTTTGTTCAATATGAATTTTGTTGTTGATTTACCACTGCTGGTTGGGCCTTTTTTTCTTAGTTCTGGTTTGCCTGCCTTCCTTTCTTTCTTTCTTTCTTTCTTTCTTTCTTTCTTTCTTTCTTTCTTTCTTTCTTTCTTTCTTTCTTTCTTTCTTTCGTTTGTTTTTTCGAGACAGGGTTTCTCTGTGGCTTTGGAGCCTGTCCTGGACCTAGCTCTGTAGACCAGGGCTTTCCTCATCTATCACTCAGAGGTCTGTATTAAAGGTGGTGGGGTTTACTTGTTTTTGTTTTGTGTGTGTGTGTGTGACTATTTCTTCTAAATGGTGAGTGATTTATGAGTAAGGAGTTTACTCCCCTCTGTGTCCCCCTCCCCCTCAACTCCCTACTCCTGCAAAGAGGCTCTTGTATTTGAACACTTGGCCCCCAGATGGTGGCACTATCTGGGGAGGTGATGGAACCTTCAGAAGGTGGAACCTTTCTGGAGGAAGTGTGCCAGTGAAGGTGACCTTTACATCTTGGACCCACTTCCTGTTCTCTGCTTCCTGTGGGGAAAGTGAAATGTGCTCTCTGCCTCTTGACTGTCAGGGCTGCTTCCTGCTCCTGCTATCATGGCTTCCTCCTCATAAAGAACGCTGTCTCTCCAGAACTGTGCTCAAGAAAACAAAAACAAAACAAAACAAAGATCCACTTTTCTTTCCTAAGTTGCTGCTGCAACTTAGTTCTTCCAGCAACAGAGAAGAAACTAATACAGTGTTTCTAGATGAACTGGAAAAAATTCATGAACAAAAATTTAGTTACTTAATAATTTCAATTATCACATATCTTTTCCCCCTTTATGTTTGTGTGTTGTCTACTTAAGAAATTATTGCCTATTTCAAATCATGAAGAAATACCTTTACACTTTTTTTCTAAAGACTTTATTGTTTTACTTGTGACGTTGTAAAATGCCTGAAAGTTGTAAAAGTTGGTTTCTATCCAGCTTAGAAACTTACCTTTTGTTGAGACAGGGTCTCTCTCTCTGGTCTGGGCTGTCCTGAAACTTGCTCTGTAGAGCAGGCTGGCTTCGCCTCTGCCCCCTCCCTGACTTAATTTTTTAAGAAGGGGAGTACTGTAATCTGTGATAGGAATTCTGAAGGAGTCACACAAGCAGCTTGCCACAGCCAAAATAGCAGGAGAGTGATTACACAATTCTACCTCAGTGAAGTCCTCCCAACTAAAAAGGGTCATGCAGCAAGCTTCTCAGAAATTAGCTTTTTGATTCAATAACTAAGAGACCATAAAAAAGCAAAATGCAGGGCTAGGGCTACAGCTCAGCTGGCAGAGTGCCTGCCTGGCATGCACAAAGCCCTGGCTTCATCCTGAGCACTGCACAAAACACATGTGCTTCACCTCTGTAATCCTACCACTCGGGGGGGGGGGGTTCCTAGTGAGCTGGAGGCCAGCCTAGGATGCTTGTGACTATAAATAATAACTTGCAGGAAAACCCTGAGACGATCTGAATTGGGATGTGAGAAACAGTCTCTTCTTGTAGTTTAGATGTGAAATGTTGTCTATAGGCCCATGTGTTTGAACTGATCCTCGGCTGATGACAGTGGGTTAGTAGGTTGTGGAACCTTTGGGAGGTGGGGGACTTGCTGAAGGAAATGGGTTCCTAGGGGGCAGGGTACGGGGTAGTATAGCTGCCCCCAACTTCCTGTCTACCTGATTCCTGACTGAGATCTTGATGTGACCATCCACCACAGGGTTCTGCAACCACACTCTACCTGCCGTAATGTATCCAGGCTGTAAGTTGAAAATCTTTGCTCTCTTAGTTTGCTTCTTGTCGGCTGCTTGGTCCCACCAACAATGGAAGTCTGTAATGACATTCCTACCTCAATAACTCGATACCATGAGCTTTCCCTGCTGTTTGTCTCCTCCTCTTCTACCACTACGTCTACTCTTCTACTGCTCGGCGGCTTCCATGCCAACCTGTAAGCAAATCTCTCCAATCCATTTGACGCTGGAACGCCTCAGCCACCGAATTCATACATTCTTCCTTCACTGCCGAAGTCCATACAGAACAATCACATTGGTGCCTCTGCTTTCTCATTTCTACTTAACTGGCCCGGTTGTTTATTGCACATTTGCTCTTAGCAAACTGGCCAAAAAGTCAGCCCGTGATCTTATTTCTCTCTCATCTCTACCAGTGTATAAAAACTATGCTTTTAATGTTCCCCAGAACTAGCATGTCCAAAATGATTTTTCCCACTCCTCCCAAGCCTTCTTCCCAACATGCCCAGTTTATAGAAATACCTTACATTCTTTTTGGTCAGTGTATTCATCCATTTTCTATTGATAACAAACTATCTGAAGTTGAGTAGTTTATAAAGAAAAGATGCTTATTTATTTTACAGCTTTGGAGCCTGAAAGCCCCAAATCAAGAAACCTATGTTTGGTCTCCAGTGGGATCCTTTCTGAGCTGTAATGTGGGCAGAGCAAGAGTAAGGCAAACAGCTGCATATGGGAAGGGGCACAGGTGAGGGTAGCCTCAATCTGTAATCACTGTCTCTCTGAGGAACTACTCAGGGTCCTGGAAGAACTATGTAATTTCCTTCTGTGGACAGTACTTCTTATTTCGTCACCTTTTAAGGAGCCCTGAACCCTTCAAAGTACTTCTCAACATTGCCACACTGGGTTCTAAGGTCCAGCATGGAACTCTGGGAAGACACACTCAAATCATAACAGATGACAATCATTGAAAAGCTAATAGGAAGGTCCTTCCATAGGCTCCCTACAGCATTGGCATACTAGATGTGGCTTTTCATCAGGTCAAACTGTCACGTCTCAAGAGCACAATGTTTCAAAGCTAGAGTGCTTGAGACAGGCCCAAGAAGGCAGCTAAAATACCTGCTTTTCACCTGTTCCCATAAACTGGTAATTGGGGTTCTCCTAATAAGTACTGCTGCTTAGGAAGCTCTTCACTTATTTCTTCATCGCTTTGTAGGAAAGGAGGATGTTAGTTATTCAGTAACATGGGTGGAGTTGTAACAGAATCAAGGCTTGAAAGCAGTCTGTGAGACTCTCAAGGGTGAGCTCTTTCCTCCTCATCTCTAACACACTCATGTTTCTGCAGAAACAGCTGGAGACCCTCTTGAGCCGTGTGGGGGAGCATAACCCCCCAGGACCAAACATCAGACGTACATAACTGTGAGAAACAAAGCTCCTGATTTATAACAAGAGCACTGGAGGCTCACAGCAGTGAAAGTGAGGCAGATTATTTTGCAGCCTTGCTAAACGCACTGATGTAGCCAGTCACCATGGCTGGTTACAAGAGACAGTTTGTAAACCCTAGCAAGCCCCCTCCTGCTTTTCTCCACTTGCCAAGGAATCAGTAGGGAATGGTCTTACATGTTAGATAAGATAGGTTTTACTGTCCCTTTATTGCAATACTTGTCTTGGTCTCAACAAAAACTGTGAGTCATTTCTGCATTTTATATACTGTTTATTTTATAGCTTATGACATATGTAATCTTGTCACCCTTATTGTGGAGGGTTTTGCCCCATTTTAGTTAGGCTCTATTGATGTGATGGAACACAAAGGCCAAAAGCAAGCTGGAGAGGAAAGGGTTAATTTTACTCACACTTCAATATAATAGCTCCTCATTGAAAGCAGTCATGGCAGGAGCTCCAGAAACTAAGAAAGCAGTCAGGGCAGGCACCTAGAAGCAGGAGTTGATGCAAAGGTGATGGAGTCTTGATCCATCAAGTCCATATCTTTTTTAAAATTATTATTTATTATGTATACAACATTCCTTCCATGTATGCTTGCCAGAAGAGGGCAGCAGATCTCATTACAGATGGCTGTGAGCCACCATGTGGTTGCTGAAAATTGAACTCAGGACCTCTGGAAGAGCAATCAGTGCTCTTAACCTCTGTGCCATCTCTCCAGCCCCCCAAGTCCATGTCTTGATCAATCAACTTTCTTAGAGCACCTGAGACCACCAGCCAGGGATAACACCACCCACAGTGGGCTGGGCTTGCTCCCATCAATCATGAATTAAGATACTGCCTACAGCCTGCCTACAGCTGGATTTTATTTTTTATTTTTTTTAATATATTTATTTATTTACTAGGTATACAATATTCTGTCTGTGTATATGTCTTCAGGCCAGAAGAGGGCACCAGACCTCATTACAGATGGTTGTGAGCCACCATGTGGTTGCTGGGAATTGAACTCAGGACCTTTGGAAGAGCAGGCAATGCTCTTAACCTCTGAGCCATCTCTCCAGCCCTACAGCTGGATTTTAAAAAGGATTTTTCTCAGTTGATGTTCTGTTCTCCCAGATGACTCTGTTTTGTGTCAAGTTGACATAAAATTATCCAGCACCTCCAAACCCAATTAATGTTTCCAGGAAATACCCTTATCAAGCTCATCTCTCAGTTGATTCCCAAGCCAATGAAGCTGATACCCAAGATTAACCATTGTTGCAAGACCTCCTACAAATTGGCATGCTAACGTGGTGGACTAAAATCTACCTAAAATCAGAGAAAGCTTGGAAAGGAAACCTAGACACAAAAGAACAAAGTTTAGCATGGCTTCTTGGTAGCTAGCATTTTGGTGGTGGCATGCAGTAGCTCCTTTAAGAGAGGTTTTCCTGATTCAGTGGTAGTAAAAGAAAAAAGTCACACCATTTTGACATGCCAGCTTTCTGGGCTTTGCTGCCAGTGCTAACTCTGACTTTTTCTGGGTTTGGCAATGGAACATTTAAATGGGATTTGTGAGGAATGTACTACAACTTGCATAATGACAACATAGACCTGCTGTGTGCCTGAAACTGGGGCAATGTGCAGGGCTTGCAGAGGCAGGGAACAGATGTCCACCATGTTAGATTGTGCAGAGCAAGCATCGAGTACCATATATACCCTAGTAATCGGTCAGCTGAAGGTTTTAAGAAGTACTTAGCATTTTAAGAAGCTGTCCTGGTCAGTAAAGAATTACAGATATGCAATAAAGACAAATTCAGATGGAAAAGACCTTTAAATGGGTCACAGTGTTGGATAAATGTACATAGGCTTGGGAGAGAGAAGAAAAAGAGTACAGAGAGTTATTTTAAAAAATTAAAATTTTTTTTTTTTTAGTTTTTCGAGACAGGGTTTCTCTGTGGCTTTGGAGCCTGTCCTGGCACTAGCTCTGTAGACCAGGCTGGTCTCGAACTCACAGAGATCCGCCTGCCTCTGCCTCCTGAGTGCTGGGATTAAAGGCGTGCGCCACCATCACCCGGCTTATCTTTGATTTTTTTTGACTGCAGAGAGACATTTGATTCTAGGGACTGCTAAGTTAAGCCAACACATATATTTCAAAAGTATCTTGAATTCAAAATTTGAGTATAAGGATATGTTGCTTTGGAAAAGAGATTCTTCTTTTGTTTCCACAGAGGATGAGAACCTGTGGATTGCTTCCAGACTAATATGGTTTGATGGACCAAGACCCTCTGAAAGGTTACTGTGAATACCCCCAAAAGAAAATACTTCACCCAATAAGCAGCAGGAAGAAGCTTGGACAGAATTATTCCTATATTTCCAAATATTGTTTATAAATGTTTGTTTACATTTAAAGGGGGATATGCTATAGAGATGGATACTTTGCATTGGTATGGATCTTGGTTTATTGATACGAATTTAAGGTCAATTTTGTTATATGTATATTTCTGCGCCTGATTAAGGTATTGTAATTGTGCAGTTCATTTAAAAATATAATGTGTAATTAAAATATAGGTTAATAGATAATTATTAATCTTGTAGTCATGTTAGTTAGATTTTTTCAGATGGATAGAGATGTATTTCAGATGGATAGGCATTCCTCAAATCTTTCAAAGACTATAGAATATGGCATTTAAAATGTTTTAAGAAGTTAGGACTTTCCATGACAGAAACACATCTGCTCCTGGCAGCACCAATTACTTCAAGATGGGCATCGAAGAGGCTCTTTATGGAGTTTGCTAGCTGTTTGGGCAAGAAATTGCTCTTGCCTAGACTGCTTAACTGGACATGCAGGACCCACAGAGAAATGACTGCTAAACTTGCCTAAAAGAGAGACAAATCCTTCAGGGTTCCTTGCTACATGAAAGAGTCTGCACAACATTCTGCAGGACACAGAAGAAAGTGACTGACAAATTGCCAATATAGGCAGAACTGTCTTTAAAATTTCCTGTGTCATGAAAAAGTCTGCTGAATATATGGGCCTGTAGGCTGAAGATGGATGCCCCAATGATACAGAAGAACTTTGGGTAACTGTTCAGGCAGCGAGATGTCTCTGTCAATTCTAGAGTTTTGGAGGTTGCTTACAATGCACTTCCTGTTTACTAAGGTAATATTATATCCTTCTGGAATCTTTGATGGACTTGAAGAATTTATAGTTATAATTATAGTTTTCCTTAGTTTTGATAAAAATAAAGTAGATATAAATATTGTAACTGTAATTCTTACTTGACACCTGTCTTGTTATATGTAATTTTACTATGTTAAAGTTAAAACCTTCCTTTTTTATTTAAACAGAAAAGGGAAGTGATGTGGGATTTCCCTCTGTATGGTGTGAATACCATTGGTTAATAAAAAGAACTGTCTTGGGCCTGCACAGGGAACAGAAGTAGGCAGGGAAAACTAAACTGAATGTTGGGAGAAGAATGGGCAGAGTCAGAAGCCATGGAGCCACCGCCAGAGTCAGACATGCCAAAACTTTGCCAGTAAGCTGCTGCCATGTGACAATACATAGATTAATAAAAATAAGTTAAATTCATTTGTAAGAGTTAGCCAATAAGAAGCTAGAGTTAATGGGCCAAGCAGTAGTTTAATTAATACAGTTTCTGTGTGATTATTTTGGGGCTAGCTGGGTGGCCAGGGAACCAACAAGCTCCCTCCTCTAACAACAAACGGCCTCCTGCAACAAACCATCATAATGACTTCATGATTAAATCAGTGCTTACTAGTTTGAAAATGCTAGGTGTGATGGTTTGAATGAGAATGCCCCCCCCCCATAGGCTCAGATATTTGAATACTTAGTCCCCAGTTGATGGCACTGTTTGGGTAGGTTTAGGAGGTGTGGCCTTGCTGGAGGAAGTATATCCTTGGGGTTGTTTTGACATTTCAAGCCACATGACATTGCCAGTTCATGCTCTCTGCTTCCTGCTTGTGGTTTAAGATAGAAGCTCTAGATTTGCTGCTCCAGGAATCAAGCCTGCCTGCTGCTATGCTTCCCCACTGTGATGGTCACCTAAGTCTAAATAAACCCTTCTTTCTATAAGCTGTCTTCATTATGGTGTTTTATCACAATAAGAAAGTAACCAATACAGACAGCCTTGGAGAAGTTTACTTGTTCTGTTTTATAAATAAAGCAACAAATTGCAGATATTAGCATATTTGTTTATAACATAGTTTACTAAAAAGTTTAAGCTGATTGTTGGGACCACTTAAAACAAAGATTCATTTCAAAATATCAGTGCTGAGAACATGGCTTGGCCACTGCCAAATCCTCTAAAACAAAACAAAACAAACACCTCTCCTCGAAAACAAAACAAACACATACCTTGCCTCAAATAAGAAACAGTTTATTTTGGAACCACATAGGAGTGGATCATGCTTGGAAACAGACTCAAATTATTCAAAATTCCATGTTTTAACATGGTATCAGTTTCATTCAATTTTTATAGTAATAGATCAAAAACAGTCATAAATCAAAGCTCAAAGCACCCCCCCCTTTTTTCCTAAACAGGGTCTCATGGTGTAGTTCTGGCTGACTTGTAAACTCATAGACATCCACCTGCTTCTGCCTCTGGAATGCTGGGATTAAAGGTTTGAGCCAGCATTATTTTTCTTTCCCCATAGCAGTCTTAAATTGGGTGTGGTGGTACATGCCTTTAATCCCAGCATAGGAAGCAGAAGCGGGAGACCTTTGTATGTTTGAGGGCTACATTAATGAGTCCTTGAGTCAAATACATACACAGTATTCTTCTTCTTCTTCTTCTTCTTCTTCTTCTTCTTCTTCTTCTTCTTCTTCTTCTTCTTCTTCTTCTTCTTCTTCTTCTTCTTCTTCTTCTTCTTCTTCTTCTTCTTCTTCTTCTTCTCCTCCTCCTCCTCCTCCTCCTCCTCCTCCTCCTCCTCCTCCTCCTCCTCCTTTTCCTCCTCCTCCTCCTTTTCCCCCTAGCTTTTCAAGACAGTGTTTCTCTGTGTTGCCCTGAAACTCACTCTGTAGACCAGGCTGGGATCCGCCTGCCTGCCTTTCAGTGACAAAGGTATGTACTACCATGCCCACTAGTACACAGTAGTCTTTAAGGCCTTTTATCTTATGTTCGTTTTCCTAAGTGCATGTATATGCATTACATGTGTACAGGAATCCATAGAAGTGAAATCTCCATGGAAACGGATTTTTAGATAGTTGTGACCTATCCAATATGGATTGTGAGAACCAAACCCAGGTACTCTAAAAGAGGAGCAAGTGGTAATAACTGCTGAAATCATCTCTCCAGTCCCCCAAGACACTTTTAAAATACATTGCTAGAAGCCGGGCGGTGGTGGCGCACACCTTTAAATCCCAGCACTTGGGAAGCAGGGGCAGGCGGATCTCTGTGAGTTCGAGGCCAGCCTGGTCTACAGAGTGAGTGCCAGGACAGGCTCCAAAGCTACAGAGAAACCCTGTTTCGAAAAACAAACAAACAAACAAACAAACAAAACCACACTGCTAGAAACATCTGCTTGTCAGACAGTAGTGACAAGTATCTTTAATCTCAGCATGCAGGCGACAGAGGCTGGAGGATCTCTTTGAGTTTGAGGCCAGCCTGGTCTAC
Source organism: Alexandromys fortis (assembly GCF_014885135.2). Taxonomy (NCBI): domain Eukaryota; kingdom Metazoa; phylum Chordata; class Mammalia; order Rodentia; family Cricetidae; genus Alexandromys; species Alexandromys fortis. The sequence continues at coordinate 12,542,307 of NW_026067902.1, forward strand.
AGAGTTCCAGGACAGCCAGGAATACACAGAGAAACCGTCTTGAAAATCCAGCCAAACGATCTGCTTGACAGCTTACAGGAGAGCGGTATTGTCTGCTACAGTTCTCAGGTGTTACCTATGCAGTCCTAGCTTCTGGCCCAGTAGAGGCTAAGGATCTGTTTGTACAGCTCAAAAGGATTTACATTAGGCTACACACAGAGGTAGGCAATAAATTGTTTAGGAGGGCTAAGAAAGCAAGGAAACTTGGTCCAGGGTCTGTTTATTTCTATTTTCCACAGTTGAAATTCTAGTTTGACAATTCATCTTATAGAATGTTTAAAGCATGTGTGACACCCCCGCCCCCAGGGGGACTTTAGTTAATATTGCACAAGATGTCCAACAGAGACGGGTGATCAGGTGCTGCTTTTGCTGACCCAATATTACTTCTGTAGGCCTTGGATCAAGAAGCAATTTCCACTTTTAAGTGTTAATATTTTATTGGGTCTTGAGGTGTACACTTTTAATCACAGCACTTGGGAGGCAGAAGCAGGCTGATATCTGTGAATGTGAGGCTATCTTCTGTGAGTTCAAGTACTGCACAGGAAACCATCTTGAAGCTCCCTAACCCGCACCCCAATTATAAGTATTATTTTTATATGACTTCAGTTGGTGTGGTGATTCTTTTGGTTGGTGTAGACAAAGTAACTGAAAACCTTCTGGAAGCAATTCACTACTCTAGATGCCATTAGGAAATTCTGGGACTCCTGGGAGGAGCTAAAAATATTAGTATGGGGAGTTTGGAAGAAGTTAATTCTACTCTTCATCTGTCAGTTTGAGGGTTTCAAAACTTCAATGTAGTCAGTAATTGCTGATGTGGTCAAGTAGCAGGAGAGCTAACAGCGGAGTCTGAGGCTTAGACAGAAATTCTACTAAGAGATTAGCAAAGGAAGCGATTTCTTTCTTTGTTGGCTCCCATAAGCTCACATAGAACAGCACTACTAGTAGATGTGGCTTTGCTGGAGGAAGTGTGTCACTGTGGGGGTGGGCCTTGAGATTTCCTTTGCTCAAGCTCCACTCTGTAACATAGTTCACTTCCTGTAGCCTGGAACAAGGATGCTCAGCTCCTTCTCCAGCACCATGCCCGTCTGCATGCCACCATGTTGCACTATGCTAACAGACTAAACCTCTGAGAATGGAAGCCACCCCAATTGAATGTTTTTCCCTTTATAAGAGTTGCTATGGTCATGGTCTCTTCACAGCAATAGAAACCCTACGACACCATGATCATAAAGGTGGTTTTCCCACTGCAGTCTGGATGTGCTGACTTCCCCTCAGTGTGGAAAATTTGATCGCATAAGCTGTGGCAGCGAGGACTGCATTTGTCCTGTCTCTTACAAAAAATAAAATACTTTTAAAATCACACTCACATATTTTGGGGGACAGGCATGCACATACCATGGTACACCCGTGACAGTTGGGGGACAACTCACAGGAGTCCGTTCTCTTCTACCAGATGTGACACGGGGCTCAAACTCAGGCCATCAGACTTGGTGGCAAGTGCCTTGACCAGCAGAGACATCTCACTACCTGTTGTTTGGCGGTTTCCTCCAGGATTTGCTTAATCAAATGGGGCATCTTATTCAGAAACAGGAGGTTTCCAGGGAGCTGAAACAATATGATGTTCTAAGAGGAGGTAAAACATTCCATACTGCAGGGAAGTTTATTAATCTGAGGAAGGAAAAAAAAAAAAACTCAAATAGCTTCAGGAAGTTTCTGAGACCAGTTAAGGTTCACTAGGCTCCTTCCTCCCTCTGTGTAGGTAAGCAGTGGAGACTGCCGAGAAACATTCTTAGACAAGCCAAGCTGCCTAGAACAGTGGGTCTCAACTCGTGGGTTATGACGTAGCAATAAAAAATAAGTGTATGGTTGGAGATTGATTCCTAAGACCATTACAAATACGTATTTTCCAATGGCCACAACCCACAGGTTGAGTAGGAGAATCTCAGTTAAGGAATATTGCTTAGAAGAAGCAGAGACCGGTTAAGCTAGGTATTTAGAACAACTGGACTACCTGGAAAGGACACTCACCAAGCTGGTGAGGTGCCTACAGGCTCTGCAGTGTGCCTCCGGTTCCCAGCTTTTGTCAACTGTCTCCCACACTGGGATAGGATTTGGGTAATATAGTTATCTTTGAGCTATTTCTGCTCCTGTAAATCAGCCTAATAAAACTCTGTTGTTCACCAACTTGGACTTTGGTGGTACCCTTCCTATGGTCTGCCATGTTCCCCTAGTGAGCAGACATTTGCTCATGTCTCCCCAGGAAGTTACACAAATCACCCCAGAAAATAGTTTCTTAAGATGGATTCTGTTTCTGTTGACGATGCTATGAATACTATCAAAAGGATAACAAAGGATTTAGAATATTAAATAACTTGTCGTTGTTTTTCTTGGTCATTGTGTGTTGTGAGATGTTTTACTCTTTTGGCTTTTTGGGGAGCCCAGCTCCCAAGTAAATCCCACACACAGAGGCTTATTATTATTACTTATGAATGCCCAACCTTAGCTTGGTTTGTTTCCTGTCAGCTTTCTTAAATTATCCCGACTACCTTTTGCCTCTGGGCTTTATCTTTCTCTACCTCTGTATACCTTTACTTCTTTCTCTATGGATTGCTGTGTAGTTGGGTGGCTGGCCCCTGGTACCCTCCTCTCCTTGTTTTCTGGCTCTTTCTTTTCTCTCTTTTTTTTTTCTCTCTGCTTGCCAGCCCCACCTATCCTTGCTCCTGCCTCTCAATTGGCTGTTCATTTCTTTATTAGGACCATCAGGTGTTTTAGACAGGCACAGTAACAGTTTCACAGAGGTAAACAAAAGTAACACACCTGAAAATATTCCCCAACAACTGTGATCAAATACATGACAAGAGACAAATTAATGGAGGTGAGGTTTATTTTGGCTACATCTTGGCAGGGAAAGCATGGTAGTGGGAGCCACTCTTGGCTGCCGCAGAAATATGAGGTACTGGTTCATGTCTAAGCAGATCAGGAAGCAGACAGGACAGGAAGCGGGGCTGGGCTATAAATATGAAAGCTTGCTCCACCCCCTCAACCAGCACTTCCTCTAGCTAAGCTCTGTCTTCTAAATGTTCAACAACTTCTTAAAACAGCACACTAGCTGGAGACAAAGTGTTCAAACATTCGGACTTGTGGGGAGTAGTTTACATCTAAACCTCAATGCTTGCTAGAGCAGCAGCAAGGTTCTACTGTGAGCAAAATGCTATACGAGAGTATCCCATGCTGCAGGAGTCGGGGAGGTAGCTCAGTGGGTGAAGTGCTTGCTATGAAAATATGAGGGCCTGGGTTTGGAGACCAATCCAGAATTCCAGGTGAGGACTTTCAGACCCATTCTGCCTATCAGCCACCCAAACCCTGTGCTGCCCAGGTACTATGTGGAGTCTGACACAGATCTCAAGAGCACCCCCACCAGATCCACTCCACCAATCTGCCTACCTAACAGCCACCCCACCCACCATGATGCCCCAGTACTGTATGGAAGATGACCTGGAACTCCAGGTGTGGACCACCAGAGCCAGTTTGCTGCCACACCTACATCAAGATACCTCGGTACCATGTGACATGCTGTGTCTCTGACCCAAGATATGAACTTCAGTGTGGCCTCCACTTAACCCCCTTCCACTGGAGGAAGTTGTGACATCCTGTGCCCCACACCCACAGAGCACTGCCCACTCCAAATATGACCCCATCCCCTGCCACCCAAGGACCACCTGCAGAAGTCAGTCAGCCCTTTATAGATTTGATGATCAGCAGCAAGAACCTTATAAGCCTACAGAAGTCTTACTCCCAGTCTCAGAAGTTACATCCATCCCTACCTGAGCTGAGAACACTTCTGCTGAGCACCCCCAGCAGGCTTATTTTTTCTGATACCCCATTTGCATATAAACACAGAGTGGCCCCAATAATCACTACTAAGATCCCTTGGCTGGACCACAATCTGACAAGCTGTGGTAACAGCAAACAAAGATCCAAACACCAACTCATGGAAGGCGAGACAAGATATCCCCAGCAAACAACACTTCCAATGACCCAAGCCTAGACGCCCAGGCTCCATCTCTAAAACACAAACAATGTGAATAGCCAAGACAACATGTCTCCTCCAGAAGTGAGTATTCCCAGAGCAATGTTCCCGGACAGAAGCAACTTAGCTAATGCATGAAAATGCCCAAATGAGAACAGAAAACATAAGCAAGTGAACAAAATAATGAAACAACTCAAGATATGAAAGTGGAATTTAATAAAAAGAATTTCTGAAGAAAAGCCAAAATGAAATTAACTCGGGAAGTCAAACAAAAAGATCAAAGAAATGTATTCCTGACAGATTAGATTGGGTGGAAGAAAAATTATCAGGTTGCACAGACAAGGCAGAGGAAATAAATCTAAGAGTAAAGGAAAATGTTAAAAACAAAAGACAAAACAGAATCTGTGGGAAATCTGGGACACTATTAAAGACCAAACCCCAGCACTCAGGAGGTGGGGGCAGGTGGATCTCTGAGTTTGGGACCAGTCTGGTCTATAAGTCGAGTTCCAGGACAGCCGAGGCTACAAAAAGAAAACCTGTCTCATTATAAAGACCAAATCTATGAATAACAGGTATAGGGGAATGCAGGTCAAAGATACAGAAAATATTTTCAGCAAAGTCATAGAAGAAAAAGGTTCAAGAGGCATACAGAATAACAGAACCAGAAAAGAAACTATCCAGTCGCATACTAAAGCAAAGGATACTGAAAGTAATAAGAGAGACCAAGTACGCATAAAGACAGGCATACCAGATCAATGCCCAACTTCAATGGAAGCTTTTAAAGCCAGAGGACTTGGTTCTACAAGTTCCAAGAGACCACAGATGCCAGCTAAGACTACTATACAAGAAAACTATCAGTCATAACCAAAGGAGAAAGGAAACATTTCTATGATAAAAACAGATTGAAGGAATTTATGTTCACTAAGACAGCTGTAAAGAGGATATTAGAAGAAATACTTCAGTCTGAGGAGAGGATTAAACATACCCAAGGGGGCACATACGTAATCCCAGAACAGCTAATCAACACAAGTTTAAGAAAACATTACAGTCACACAAAATAACAGGAATTAATAAACACTGCTGAACAAGTCTTAGTATTAATGGTTTTAATTCTCCAATAAAAAGCAGACTAATAGATTGGATTAGAAAATGGGATCCATTGTTTTACTGCCTCCCAGAAACACACCTCACCATCAACAACAGACACCTCCTTAGGGTAAAGGGACAGAAAAGGCATGCTGTACAAACAGACCCGAGCGGCCGGCAGGTGCAGCTATTCTAGTACCTGACAAAATGGACTTAGACTACCATTTGTTCCCCTAAGTTCACTGGGGAATCTTTTGAAGGTGGCAGTTTCACATTCTCTCTGAAGAATGTACTGTTTCTTTGTGTAAGGGAACCCCCTAGATCCCTGGGCAGAACTAGAGGCCTGTTTGGAATCCCGACTCTAAGACGTAGGTTCTTGGTGATTTGAGGCAAGTTATTAAGCACAATTCCTCACAGGAAATTAATCCTAATAATAATACCTGTTCCGCAGAATTATTTTGAGCACTGAATGAGACACTGTATTTACAGGCTATACATAGTGGCTGGCATTTAATAAACAGCTGCTAGGGGTCTGGGAGGACGGGTCAGCAGTTAAGAGCACTGGCTGTTCTTTCAGAGGACCAAAGTTCAAGTACCAGCACCCACATAGCAGCTCATGACCATCTATAACTGCAGTTCTAGAGGATCTGACACCTTCTTCTGGTCTCCCCAGGCACCAGGCATGAACAGAGACATACATGCAGGCAAAACACCCATATATATAAAATAAAGTTTTAAAAAGTGTCAGCTATATAGTTTTGTTTTTATGCAGTTCTCTGGGTCCATATGGAAGAATATGAGATATTCTTTTATTAAGAACAGTTGTCATTATAAAGTACAAAAAACTTAGATTTAGCGTCTTCTGAAAACTTGATCCTTCTCATCCTCTTCACGATATTACAAAAATGCTCTGAAAGGCTGGGGTGTAGCTTGGTTAACAGAGACCCTGGCATGCACTAGGTTCTAGATTTGATCCCCTGCACCTCCATATGTAGTGGTGCATGCCTGTCATCTGCTTGAGAGGTGGGGACTAGAAGATCAGGAATTGAAGGCCATTCTTGGTTACAAAGCAGCCAGTCTTGGCTACATAAGTCCTCCTTAAAAAAGCAAAATGCTGGGTAGTGGTAGCACATGTCTTTAATCCCATCACTTGGGAGGCAGAGGCAGGCAGATCTCTGTGAGTTTGAGGTCAGTCTGGTCTACAGAGTGAGTTCCAGGAAAGCCAGAGTTTTTACACAGAGAAAACCTGTCTCAAAAAGCCAAAACCAAAATCAAACCAAAACAAATAACCAAACAAATAGAGAGCTATGTCTATAAAACAAAAATTATTAGAAAAGGGGAATAAAAACAAAACCCCATGAAGCAGCCAGGAGTGGTTGTGTACGCCTTTAATCCTAGCACTCAGAAGGCAGAGGCCAACCTGGTCTATAGAGCAAGTACCAGGACAGCCAGAGAAACCCTGACATGGAAAAACCAAAAAACCACGCAACAATACAGCTCTGGAGGGTACATTTATGGATATTAATCTCTATTCCACACTTCTGAACTCTTTACTTTCTTAAATGTCTTGGGTGGCAACAAAGGGAGGGTCTGCAGATTGGCACTAACTAATGGATTAGACTTTTGTTCTAGAAGAACTAAGCTAAAACTGAATTTCATAAAGTCAAAACAATGGAATGAAACATTGGTTTTAGGAGTCACCAGATGGCCACCCCGTGGCCTCTTTCTAGTCTTAAATACAACGTGGCTCAAACACCACACGGGTCAGGGTTTCACAATCCTTTAGCTTAGCATTCAAGGCTTTCTGGTAAACTTCTTTTGGTAGTGCTATGGATACTCAGTGCCTTGCACTGACAGGCAGGCACTCTACTGCTGAGCTGTATTCTCAGCCTTCAGAACAACTTTTCTTCTCCCGCCCCCTTTTCGAGACAAGGCCTATCCACATAGTTCTGACAGTCCTGGAACTCACTATGTAGACAAGGCTGGCCTCAAACTCAAAGAGATCTGCCCACCTCTGCCTCTCAAGTGCTAGGATTATTCAATTTAAATCTGATTAATCTAGAAATTTATTTTCAAAACTTTAACTTCATCTTACAGTTAAAATAAGCATGGCTTAATGTCTGGAACCAAGAGGATAGATAAATCAACTTTTCAAGATTAAATTTTATGAAATCAAGGTATTGAGATAAGCTTTAACTATAATTTATACACTAGATTTCAAATAGCAAGAAAAGGAATGTAAAACATTAAACTATATTTTATATCACATATAATATTGGCATATATTTCAAGAAGACTTTAATTTCACATTTTTTATGCAACTACTGCAAAATTATATGTAGCTTATATTTCTACCCAATAGTGGCAGCTTAGGCAGCCATACTCAACGCTTGATTCTTCCTTCCCTCGCTCCACTTCACGAACATACAGATTATGTCTAATATCAGCTGTTTTTTGGCTTCATCTGCTTTCTCCATCTCTACTGCCATGCCCATGCTGCTCCATTCCTTAAGGCTTTCAGTGACTTCTTCTGACCAAAGCTGTGGACTTTTCTTTCCTTCCGTCCCTTCTTTGTTCCCCTCCACTCCCGTCACACTGACCTCGTGTTTGACCTCCCTTTGGATTCCACAAACTGCCCTAACTTCTTCCCAGGCAGGGCCTAGTGCAGACCAAACTTCAGCTGTCTGCATCCTCACCCGGAGAGCTACTTTATTCAGCTGCTCTTCTATTTTCCTTGTGAAACTACTATGGGACATTATTTCTCGTCTTTGTTTTAAATCCTTAGTCTCTCTTCCCTTCAACAGAAATGGGAGCAGAAGCCATGTTCTTCCTTGCTACTTTTATCTTTTCTAGCACAGAGAATGGTATCAGGTAGAATGGGCGCTCCAACTTAACTGCTGATTAGACGGGCCTGCAGGCTGTACGTGGTTAACAGAAGCTTCACCTTCCCGAGCACACATTCCTCTCCCTTAGCGTCTACTGGCAGTGAACGCATCACCCTCCTTCTGGTACTCCTCTGACACACAAGAGAGTCATCTGTGACATCTCTTCCAGACATTCTCATCCAGTCAAGCAAATTCTCCGAATTCTCAATCAGTTGTGGTTTTCTTCATTTCTACTTGTGACTACCTCAACCCAAGTCATTATTGCCTTCCAAATTACTCTTTCTCATGCCTTGGACTTTTTTTGTTGTTGTTGAACAGTTACGAAAGATATCAGTTCATTCATTCACATAACATTAGAGGCTGTCACTAAGCCTCCACAGGTACATCTCTGGGAATGCTTAAAATGACACCTTTTTTACTCAGTCTCCCCGTGCTTGCCTCTTAAACTTTTGCATTATTGTTTCTTTGGCTGGAGAGCCTTCACCAATCAATCCCCTTATTAAAGAGAATTGTTTCTGAGGACCCCTTTGATTCCTCCTGTCCAGGTTAGTCTGTGTTATCTCCCTTGGAAACCACATCAAATTTGGCAACATTTCTGCATCATAATCACCGATGATGTATACTTGTCTATATCCTATTGCACAACAAAAGCAATATTCTGTGGCAATCATTAAATATTTACTCCAAATGTTATGGGAAGGCGTGACAATCTGAAAAACCTTAACAGCTAGACGTATAGACACACACCTTTAATCCCAGCAACTGGGAGGCAGAGGCAGGTGGACCTCTTTTGAGTTTGAGCTTAGCCGGGTCTACATTTTGAGTTCCAGGACAGCCAGAGCGTCACATAGTGAGATTCTGTCTCATGAAAAAAAATTAAACACGCAAAACAATAAAATATTAAATCAAAAGAAAAAAAAAAGCACCCGACTATGGCCCCCATAGTTTACTTTGCTATGCTCTAGTTAAGTCACACTGACTAGGAACTTTCACCATATTAGTAAAAAGGGCAAGCGGAGACACAATGATTACGTATTTGAGGACACACACACACACACTACTTGGATCTCATTTAAGCCTTTTTGCTCTTAGGATAAATTGCCGAAGTGCCTCAGATATTCCCATTCCTAGACACCAGATGCCAAAAGTTCCAAGAGTAGTGGACTTCCCTGTTAAACATACCAAAGTGTAGCTTTGGAAATCTCGTGTAAGTTAAAATTTATAAGGCTTTTTCTTCACGAATCACTATCTCCCAATAAACTCTTGGCACATTAAAAATGGAATTAAAGGCGTGCGCCACTACCGCCCGGCTTTAATTCCATTTTAAATGTACCAAGAGTTTATTGGGAGGCAGAGGCAGGCGGATCTCTGTGAGTTCGAGGCCAGCCTGAGCTAGTTCCAGGACAGGAACCAAAAAAGCTAGAGAAACCCCGTTTCGAAAATAAAAAGGAACTCAACACCAGGTGTAGCACACGCCTTTAATCTCAACAATCCGGAGGCAGAGGCAGGAGGATCTCTGAATTCAAGGTCACTCTGGACTACAAACTGAGCTCCAGGTCAGCCAGTGCTGTTAGAGAGATTCTATCTAGGAAAAAAAAAATCTTGACAATGCAGACACGGCGGTGACACTCTTACATTAAAAAAAAAAAAAAAAACCGCAGAAACATCCTCATCACACACGAGCAGTTTACGCCAGGAAAAGAGTACACTTTTGTTCCTGCACTGGCACCTAAGCTAGCAACTCCGGGTCTACTTTCCTGGACCACTTTAAGGTAAATCCTAGGTTCCTAGCTGCCCTTCCGCCTGCCGGGAATCTACTACAACACCCCACGAGCAAGTTTAAGCCTCAAGCGGCCCGCAGTCACTGCGATTCACGTGTCATGCCGGGGAGAAAGGACGCTCAGCACACGCACCCCAGTTCCCACACATCCCGCCCCACGGCGCGGCGTGAACCCCCGGCCGCGCACATGGCCTCCGCAGCGCTCACCCCGCTGCCGCGCAGGCGCCGGGCGAGCCGGGACTTGCGGTCGCTCAGTGGATCATTCCGCCACAGCCTTTGTGTGGCCGAGCGCTAGAAATGGCTTATTTCCTTTCTCTCTGTTTAAAGTCAAAACCAGACCCTTTCGTCCCTTTCTCCCGCCGGAACGGGGCCCGGGGAGGGTGGCGGCAGGTCTGCTCCCGGGGGCAGTGGGGCGGAAACCGGCGCGGGCTGGCCAGGCCTCCGCAGGCATGCTGGGAGCTCGCCCGCCGTGTCCCTCCGCGCCGACGGGGACTTTTCGGTGGGGATTTTGGGCGCCGACCAGACGCGGCATTTTCGGAAAATAGCGCCCTGTGCAGCGAAGCGCTCTGTGTGTGGCGGGGCCGCGTCAGCCCTGCCGGCTCCGAGGCGCCTCGGTCCCCGCACCTCCTCCCGCTGCTCCCCCGCCGCCGCTCCCGAAGCTTTTCCAGGTCAGTGCGGGTCTGTGTAGGGCCCTGTTACCACCGGATGTGGAAGTTGATCTCTTCGCTGGTAAAAAATAATTCCACTTCCCCCGGAACCCAGATCATCCCCGCGATTTCCTGTTTATTGCATTAAGGCGCCGGGTTTCCGGGGCTCCCGGCCCCGCTCGTTTGGCGGGGGTCGGCGGGGTCGGCCTGGGTGTCCGCGCTGCCGCCGCCGCGCTTTGTCCGCCCGGCGCTTGGCTTCTGGGAGGGGCGGCAGACATGGTGGCGGCCGCCGCCCCCTCCTCGGCCAGGCGCCGCGGCCTCCTGCGGTCCCCACGGGCCGGGGCTGCGGTGGGGTCGCCATGGCCGTGGGGATCCGGGCCGGTGGGGCGGGCGGCTGGAAAGGCGGCGCGGCCTCCGCCCGCTCCTTTGTCTCGGGGGCCTGAACACCGGGCCGGGCCGGGCCGACGACCAGCGGGAAGGCCGGACCGGGCCGCTCCGTCGCTCTGGGGCCCACGGACGGGGTCGGGGGGCGCTCGGGTCTCGGCGGGAGAGCCGGCCCGGGGCAGGGTAGACTGGAGAGCCCTGGAGGGACGGAGCCTGCCAGTCTCAGTGGTCGAGGCTTTTGCCCCCAGAGACTTGGCTGCCGGAACCCACGCGAGCGGGGGTGCGGGAAAGAAGCCGCGAGTTTTCGTCGGGTCATCTCATGTCTGGGCACAGATCGGTGTTGAGTGTGCTGTTGTGAACCTCTCCCACTGTGTTGAAGCCTCGTGCCTAGCTCCAAATGGGCATCTCCGAAATGAAAGCGAAGGATGGCACGGGCCTAATTGCTGTGTTTTCCCTTGAAGCTTTTGCTTTAAGTCCGTTTGGATTGTGTCTAGCAGACACATCTGTTTAAAGCAGGGGCGAGACCACAGAACTTCCTAAAGAGAGCTTCAGAGCGTGGAAATAGTTTTAAGTTCCTTCTGCAGACACTGGTGTGCTGTCTCTTCAGGCGAGTTACTTTGTGAAGTGTAATTTTTATCTGGACAAAACGCTGGTGTACTTTTCCTTGTGAAGTAGTTGCCATTCCAGAATTTAAAACGCACTGAATTTACTATACGGAAGATATTACCTGATAGAGATTCACCCAGGTTAATTTAACTTTAACTGATAGAATTTGTCTCAGCCTTTCAGACTCTATGGCTTTGTATCTTAAGGGAACTAATAACTGTTATCCCTTTATTCATTTTTCTTTTGTGAAAAGTCAAAAGTTGTTTCATGTGTTAACTCATGGTTTAGGCAAGAGACACATTGTTCTGCATTTTTGCAAATCTTTTTTAGTGCCTAAACAGAAAAGAGGTTTTTGAATCTATTTTGCATGGAGTCTTATGTGCTATCACACCACATAACCACTGGAAAACACCGTACATCACGCATTTTTTCTTTATCCTGTTTTCGCCGTGTAAGTACAATCAGGATACTGTACAAGACAAACTTTTAAAAACCATGAATGAGAAGAATGATTCAGAGATTCCTGAATTTTGGGAGAGAGGGCTCTAACTTTTTAAAAGATGGGGATTAAGATACGTAAGCATTACAAAGATTCTAATTTACCGATAGTCTTGAAGTCTCAGGAACATTTGGAACTAGTTCAAGTGACAAGACAGACAATAATGCGAATTTACAAGTACATCTACTGTGCTTGTAAAGACCTGTGCATCAGTGTTCTTTTCAGCACTGTAGAGCTCAGACTTGAGTTGAAGGTGAGACTTTTACTGAAACAAAGCATAAGTAATATGCATATATAATTTGCATATATAAGCCCTTAGCTTTTTTTCTGAGTCAGTTTGGGTTTCCTAGGTGTGGGTGATGAATGTGTAAAATTTCAAGATGAGTTGAGCCTACTGGTTTTGGAAGGAAGCTGAGTTTGCAGTGGTTTCTTGTGACCTCTAGTCCGAATCTGTCAGTTGGCCTTTCTCTGCTGTTCATCAACAGGAAGCATCTGGCCATTCTTTATGTAATTGTCAGAAAGTGCCAGGTACATTTTCAATGTGTGCTATTCATATAAAAAAAAAAAGATTGGGTCCTAGTTAATTTTACTTGATTTTGATTGTTTCCCCCCCTTTCCTGGCATTAAAAAAAACTTTTTAAAGTATCTCATCAGGTAACAGGTAAGGCAAACATTACTCAAAATATGTCACATAAAATTTTAAGTCAGAAATTCATTTTTGAGGGAACTGGAGTTTCTTTCAAGTTGCCTATGGCAGTAAATGCACCACTGGGGTCCAGCCCTTATTTCACATTGGAGCCTGTTAGCACTTGAACATCTAGGAATTTGTTTATAGATCACCAACTACTATTTGACCCTGTGTACGATAGTAGTGATCAAATTAAGGTCTTTCGTATCTCTGTCTTCTAAACTTTGGTGTGTGTGTGTGTATGTTGGGACCCTTTCAAGTCTTCTGTCTAGTTTATAGAATATATAATTATAAACTTTTTTATTTGAAGTCAGGTAGCTTTCCAGTGACCCCATGGCTTTATAACTAATAGATAAGTTTCTGTAGCATTAATGTCTCAACTTTGGGTCAGTGATAATTAGCATTTTATTTTATCCCTGTAGAAGATACATTAGTGTCAGAAGAAATTAGAATTAGGACCTGTTTGTGTCCTCCGAACATGAGCACTCTATTGTCTGAAAAGGTCGGTGCATCTTTATTTGGGCTGCTTATGTTTATGACACTGGAGTAGAGACTTAGGCTGTAAGTAATTTCTCCAAAGATAAATCCTGATTTTATCTTGATGTAATAAAGGTGTGAAGAGTACCAGTTGAAGCATTATTGATAACGAGCAGTTGCTGACTCTTCTTGTGTGCCACAGTTGCCTTCTTTGTACAGTAGGGATCATTCTAGCACCTATTGTGGTGGTAGGGATCATTAAATGATTTAGTACATATATAAAGTGTTTTTCAAACGTCCTAATGCTGTGATGCTTTGAACAGTTCCTCAGGTGCTAACCCCCAACCGTAAAATTATTTTTGTTGTTACTTCATAACTGTAATTCTGTTACTGTTATGAATTGTAATGTAAATGTTTGTTTTCTGATGGTCTTAGGCAACCCCTGTGAAAGGATCGGTTGTCTCCTAAAGGGGTTGTGACTCCAGGTTCAGGACCACTGCCTTAGATAGTTAATAGATCAGTAAGTTTTTTTAATTTTTAGTTTTTTTTTTTTTTTTTTTTTTTAAGCAGAGTCTCCATTTAACCTCAATTTGCCCCAAACTCACCACGTACTCCAGACTGACCTTGAGTTTGCCATAATCCCCTTGCTTCATCCTTTCAGGTGCTGAGATTACAGGCGTGAGTCACATGCCCAATCTAGTGTTCATAGTTATCATGGGGTCTCAGCCCCACCATTCAGAACCCGCTGAATCAGTAATCTTGGAATTCGTCTGCATGTGAATGCACATGTGCACACCAATATCCACATATATTTGTGTGCATATATGCAAAAATAATAATGTTATGTAACCTCTGGAAGGAGTCCAATACAGTATCCCTTTTCAATTTGCTTACTTGTGTGTGGGTGAAAGAGGCCCATGCCACTTGGAGATTTACAGATTTGGGAGCCATTTTACTAGGATCAAACTCAGGACTGGCATGGTGGCAGAGATCTTTGCCCTGGGGCTGGAGAGGTGTCTGGTTGAGAGCACTCGCTGCTTGTTCAGAACATTCAAGTTCAGTTTCCAGCACCTTGTCGCGTAGCTCACAGCTGCTTATAATTCCAGTTCTAGGGGATCTGACCCCACTCTTCCGAACACTCACGGGATGTGTACATCCTGTTCCTGTGCATCACACACAGTAAAAAAGACCCTTTACCTACTGAGCCACCTCAATAGCCACTGTGCTTCTGTCTTTTAAATTAGATACTGTAATTTTATTATACAATGCAGTATCTTTTTCTAGAAGAATCTTGAGTGTCTCTATTAAAGTTAGGTGTTTCAGTCTCATTACACTAGAGAGGTAGGCTACTGTTAACCCTTGTAGTATATCTAATAGTGATTCTTCAAAAGAAGTGAGTGGGAGGGGTACCATGATACTGCTTTCTAACATAACCCCCTCCCATTTGGTAGAGAAGTAGCTACTAAGGCCATAAAATTACAGTATTGGACACTATTTAAGGTCAGTTTCTTTCATGATAGTAAACCTATCTGTTGGGTGTGGTAGCACATGCCTTTAATCCAAGAGCTGGGGAAGAAGAGGTCTCTTGAGTTCAAGACCAGCCTGGTCTACAGGGTGAGTTCCAGGACAGCCAGGGCTACCCAGCGAAACCCTGTCTCAGTCGTCCCCCGCCCCAAATGAAACAAAACAAAACAAAATTGGATGTGTAGCTGCCTTGCTCTATCTATCTCCCTTGTGTCTATAGCACTTATATCTAAGAGGAAACGGTGGTGCATAAATGATTTGAAAATTTTCCTTTATATCCAAAATGGTTTATGTAAAATCTTTGACCTTTACCCATGTGACTAATTATTCTTTCCATTCATAGGGACCCCCACTGTCTTTCCCTTAATACTGTGGTCTGAATGTGTCCTCCTGAAATTCATGTTGAACTCAATCTTCAAGATGATGGTTTGGGGAGACTAGATGATGAATGTAAAGCCTTTATACATGAGATTAGTGCCTTTCAGAAGAGACTGCAGACAGCCAGTTTGTGGTGACACCCACCTTTAGCATTTAGCAGGCAGAGGCAGGTGGATCTCTGTGAGTGAGGCCAGGCTGGTCTACTTAGTTCCAGAACAGTCAGGGAGGGCAACACAGAGAAAACCCTGTCTGCAAAAACAAAAACAACAAAAAAAGAATGCTGTTGATCTGTTGACCCATACCACTGTGATCTTGGACTTTGTCCTGTAGGGCTATGAGAGATACACTTCTCTTCTTTGCAAACACCCAGAGAGAGCAGTTTGTTTGTGTAGCTCACACTGAGACAGTTTTGTCTAGTGAATTTGGACATTAGTCACTTTCATATTTACTGTGCTTCCTTTATCAGAACCTCCCACCACTGAAGAAGTCTAATGCTAGGATTTCTTGGCCACTTTAAATTGATGGAACAATTTCAATAGTCTCATGCTACTTGGGAATAATTTTGTTAATCTCATGTTTTGTTTTGTTTCTGATTTCTTCTATTCCTTTAACTTAATTGATACAGTTGACTCCTACTTACTGGAGAAAAATACAGAGTGAGCTTTTGCATTGTTTACCGTCACTATGGTGAATTTCAGTTCTGCTACTTGATAGACTAAATGAAAGAGGAATCTTGTTTTTTCAGGAATCTAGCTGCCATATTTAACTTTTGCTTTCTGGTTACTCCACTGTCTGTAGAGGTTTATTTCCCCTGATTTCAAATGTACAGACATAAAATAGGAGAAGAAAATAAACTTCATAGGCTCCAAAGCTACAGAGAAACTGTCTCGAAAACCCAAAATAAATAAATAAACAGACTTCAGAATCTCTTCCAGTGTCTGCCTCATTCCTTTGTCTCATTACTGTTAAGAGCTCAGGTACAGTTTTTGCTCTAGATTCTCTTTCTCTCTCCCCTTTCTCTCTTTATGGGAAATGATTTATTTTAGCTCACATTTAAAGGATACAATCCATCATGGCAGCAGGAGCTAACCTGCATCCAGTCAGGAGCCAGCGTGATGATTGCTAATGCTCATCTTTGATCACTTTTTTATTCAGTCCTGGGCCTTTTCTCATGGAATGTTTCCATCCATAAATATGGATGGTCATCCCAAGTCCACTATTAACCTATGGAGATAACTGCTCACAGACATGCCCAGGACCTTGTCTCTTCAGTAGCTGTGGATCCTGTCAAGCATCTGATATACCCATGGAGTTTCCAATTTTAGTCTTCATCATTTCCTTTAACAATCCCATATTTTTTCTAATAATTTTTTATTACTTTATAAATAATACCATTCAAAATTTCTACTTTCTTCCCTCCTCCCACTTCCCTACTGTTCTCCCCTCCCCCTCCCCCTCCAGTCCTAAGAGAGGGCAGGGTATCCTGCCCTGTGGGAAATCCACAGCCCTCCCCACTCCATCCAGGTCTAGGAAGGTATGCTTCCAAATAGAACAGGATCCCAAAAAGCCAGTACATGCAGTAGAGACAAATCGTAGTGCCATTATTGTTGGCATCTCAGTCTGCCCCAATTGTCAGCCACATTCAGAGGGTCCAGTTTGATCCCATGCTCGTTCAGTCCCAGTCCAGCTGGATTTGGTGAGCTCCCATTAGCTCAGGCAGTGTCTCAGTGGGTGGACCAACCCCTCGTGGTGCTGACTTCTTGCTCATCTTCTCCTGCTCTTCAACTGGACCTTGGGAGCACAGTCCAGTGCTCCATTGTGGGTCTCTGTCTCTATCCATCTGTTGCTGGCTGAAGGTCTCTGGATCCCCTCAGCCTCTAGGTTCTCTTTATTACTTCCCTAACTTCCTGTAATACTGGATAACATAATCAAACTGTTTAAGAGAACTTATTTTTGTCAGTAATAATGGACTTTATCTTAATTATATGGAGCAAATATAGATAAATTGCTTGAAATTAGGAATTTTTTAGATTTATACTATGTGAATGAGTGTTTTGTCTGCATGCACATATGTGCATCACTTGCCTCGTTCCTGCAGAGGTCAGAAGAGGACATCAGATCCCTGGAACTGGAATTATGGGTGATTGTGTACCATCTTGAGGGTGCTGGGAATCGAATCCCTGTCTTCTGCAAGAGCAAGTGCTCTTGACTGCTGAACCATGACCTTAGCTTCCTGTTGCTTGATTTCATAAAGACTCAAGCTTTTTTCTCTTATTTAATATCCTATTCTTAGCCCGTTTGATTACTGTCTTTCTGTTTTGTGATTCTGTTACCAGTGTTGACATTCCTGCCAATGGTAAGCTCATCTGCTCTCTGCTCCCCCTCTTTTTTTCTTTTTTCTTTTCAACATGATTGTTTTATGTACTGCTGGTGTCTGAGAGCATCAAGGCTCATGGTTTAGTGGAAGCTAAAGAACTTCCATCTCCCGTAGATTTTTTACTTTATAGCTTTCTATCAGTTCACAATTTTCTCTTCCTATTTTGAAGTTGTCTATGATAGATGCTTTTCCTTTATTATGTCCACCAACCAGTAGTTTTCCTTAGATTCTCCTTCCTTGAATCCATCCTGCTTATAGCTGCAGAATAATTTCCCCAAAACTTCCAGATCACGTGCTCCTAATCTAAAAGCCCAAGGACAGAACTTGGCTTTGTCCTTTGTACCTTCCGCAGTGCTTTCGACCTTTGCATTCACTACTGTGCCAAGCAACATGAATTGAACCTGTGCTGAATAAATGTTTGAGTAGATCAACCCTTTGAATAACCTGCAGCAGTCTTCAGTAGTCTGCAGGGTAAAGTCAACTTTCTGATGCTCAGACATTTTCGTACTACATACTGCTTCTTTGACCTTAATCTGTAACATCTGTTTCCTTGTTGATGTTTTCCCCCTTTTCCCTTTTAAAACTTAGTCAGATGCCAGGCTCTCTTCATCTCTTATAGTGATGAGTAAAACCAAACTTTTGAGTGAGGGATGCAGTAAACAGTTTCTGGTGTCGGGTGGTAATGAGTAGAAGAGGAATAAAGCTAGGCAAGGGGAGAGAAGGTGTGGTGTGGCTGCCACTTGAAGTGGTCAGAGAAACCCAATACCTGGTGTCAGAGGGAACATGCTTGGCTTGTTAGAACATTCACTGAGACCTATCTGAATGAATATAACAACAATCAAAGTTGTTTTCAAGTTTTTTAAAAAAAACTTTGCTGACACTCACATATCAAAGGAAGTACTGCAGAACTCATTTTCAATTCCCAGATATCTTACAGTAGCCCACAGTAGGAAGTATTACACAGTATTACACAGTGGTCATGTATACTTGTTACTTTGGTTTTGTGTATATGTGCACAGGTAACTTACATGCTAAGATTTTAAAAGAATAGTGGGTCTAGTTCAGAATAATGAGTCTTGGCTCATGATCTTGAAAATCATTGAAATCTGGTATGGTTTCTATTGCTGTGAAGAAACACCATGACCACAGCAATTCTTATAAAGGAAAACATTTAATTGGGGCAGACTTACAGAGGTTTAGTCCACTGTTATTGAGGGAAGCATGGCAGCATGCTGGCAGACATTATGCTGGAGAAGTAGCTGAGAGTTCTGGATCTGGATCTGCAAGCAGCATAAAAGAAACAGTGGGCCTAGCTTGAGCTTCTGAGACCTCAAAGCTTACCCCCAGTGACACGTTTCCTTCAACAAGGTGACATGTCCTAATCCTTTTAAATAATGCCACTCCCTATGAGCCTGTGGGAATCATTCAAACCACCACAATTTTTATTTTTAAGTCTGAACTATAGTTTTTTGTTTTAGTCCATATATTCTTTTCATAGCTAGCAACACATTTTTCTTTTCTTTTTTGATTTTCCCAGACAGGGTTTCTCTGTAACAGTGCTTTGACTGTCCTGGAACTTGCTTCATAAACTAGGCTGGCCTCAAACTCACAGAGATCCACCTGCCTCTGCCTCCTGAGTGCTGGGATTAAGGACGTGTACCACCTTAAGGAGTACAGAGATGTGATAATTGGATCACTGCATTGACATGTGGCTTTATACATACATCATTTCTTTGTCTTGGGAATATCCAAGATAGACCCTATTAGCTATTCTTAAGTATTTATTTGTTATAAATCAGTTATATAATTCATTCCTTCTATCCATTGGAACTTTATCCCCAACTATCCTCTCTATTCCTTTCTGCAACCTTCCCAGGGTTTTGCTACCACTATCCTATCCTTAGAGATGGTATTTAACTTGTACATGTAACAGTATCTTTCTGTGCTTGAGTTCCTCATTATTTTTCATGGTGAAATACTCCATTTATAGACCACGTTTCTTTACTCATCCTTGATGGGCATCTAAGTTGATTCCATGTCTTGACTGTCCTGAATAAATAATGCAGTAAACAGAGTACAGCTATCTCTTTGGCATGCTGATTTGATTTCTTTAGGACGTACATCTAGTAGTTGGATTTATTGATCATAGGACGGTTCTCTTTTTTGTTTTTGAGACATTTCCCATTATTACTATTATTTATAACCCTGCCATCAGGGAGTTATAGTCTTTTAGTCTTGCTAGAGCTTATGTATGTATGTATTATGAATGTATGTATGCATTGAGTAGCTTTTCTTTTTTTAAATTTATTTATTATGTATACAGCATTCTCAGTATTCTGAATGCGTGTATGCTTGCTGGCCAGAAGAGGGCACCAGATCTCATTACAGATGGTTGTGAGCCACCATGTGGTTGCTAGGAATTGAACTCAGGACCTTTGGAAGATCAGCCAGTGCTCTTAACTACTGAGCTGTCTCTCCAGTCCCGAGAATAGCTTTTCTGATTAGGTTGAAATGGTCTTCCATTGTGGTTCTGGTCTTTAGTTTTTGTTTTATTTTGAGACAAGCTTTCACTGTCTATCTCTGCCTGGTCTGGTACTTGGCTTCTTGGAACTGACTGGCCTTGAGCTCGGAGATCCACCTGCTTCTGTCTTGTGAGTACTGAAATTAAAGATGTATGCCACCATGCCCTGTCTTCATTGTTGTTATGATTAACAATTTCTTTAAAGGTTAGTGGTGCTTTTTTGCTATTTAAGCTTTGGTCATTTTCTGTCTTTTATTTTTTTGGGGGGGTGACAAAATCGTGCTGAATTTTATTTTATAACAGATGTGAACATTGACTATGAATGCTTTTTTAAATGGCCCTTAGTCTCACACCAATGTCTGACCTTTCTCTGCTAGCATTGAATTCATAATCTTTAGTCAATGTTTTGGTTTAAAAGCTCAATTAGAAAGATAAAAGTAGCTTTGAGGAGTGCATTTGTTATGATGAAAAATTCTCCTACTGTCTTGAAAATCCAAAAGAAAAACAAAAGCAGTAAAATAAGGTGGGTTGTGGTGGCATGCCTTTAGTCACAGCACTCAGAGGCAGAGGCAGGCGGATCTCTGAGTTCTAGGCCAGCCTGACCAGAATAAAGCAAGCTCCAGGACAGCTGGGGCTGCATAAAGAAAGCCTGTCTCAAAACAAAACAAAGAAAGTGGTAAAATACATAATTTTGAAATATGAAGGGATTTGTTCTAGCTCTTTTATTAGTTGCCAAGTTAAGATAGAATTCAAATGTAGGGTATTTTAATTTACTAAAGCTTTAAATTGTAGGAAATCTAAAGTTATAATAAGTTATATTTAAGTTATTTGTAGTGTTTACTTCTAAGAGAAAAATTCCTGTTTCCTTCCTTGCTTATCTTGATTTTTCCCCCTCTTTAAGAATTCCTATGTGTGGAGCTGGAGAGATGGCTCAGTGGTTAAGACCACTGACTGCTCTTCTGGAGGACCTGGGTTCAATTCCCAGCACTCACATGCAGCTTACAACTGTCTGTAACTGCAGCTCCATGGGAGCCAGCATCCATGGCAAAATCCCAGTGCACATTAAAAAAAAATAAGAAATCTATGTATATCATTATAATTTGTTATCAAACTCTTAATAATTTATTATGTACATGGCAATTGAAGTTTTAAAATTATTTTTAGTTTCTAAATTTTCAAAGCATTTAAAAAATAAAGCATACAAAAATGAATAGAAGATTTTATTTTCTGTATGTGTGTGTGCCCGAGTGTATGTATGTGTACCACATGTCTGCAGGTATTTGTGGGTTCGGGAAGAGGGCATCATATCCCCTAGAACTGGAGTTAACAGGTGGTTGTGAGCCGCCTAGTGTGAGTGCTGTGAACTGAACCAGTAGGTCCTCTGCAAAAGCAGCATGTGCTGCTGAGCCATCTCTACTCCCATTGTATATCTTTTTCAGTTGTTATTTTATTTTATTTTATTTTATTTTATTTTATTTTATTTTTTTGGTTTTTCGAGACAGGGTTTCTCTGTAGCTTTAGAGCCTGTCCTGGAACTAGCTCTGTAGACCAGGCTGGCCTCGAACTCACAGAGATTCAACTGCCTCTGTCTCCCAAGTGCTGGGATTAAAGGCATGCGCCACCACCACCTGGCATCGGTTGTTATTTTTTAAAAAGATTGATTTTTATTTTTAAATTTGTGTGTCAGTATGAGATATTTAAGACATTGGATCCCTTGGAGGTGGGGTTAAAAACAGTTGTAGCTGCTCAATATGGGTGCTAGGAACTGAATTTGGGTCCACTGGAAGAGCAATAAATACACTTAACTGCAGAGTTATCAGGTGTACCCGATTGTGAAGCAAAGTGGTTTAACTTAATGGAGAGAGAGTCACAGCATGGTGAAAGCTGTCTAAAACAAGGTGTTTGCCTATACAATTTGAGCTTTAAAATTTCTTTAAAAGAGTTATATTTCAGGCTTTTTTCCTCTTTGTTCTGTGAATTGACCCTGTGGTTTCACACTTGCTAGGTGAGCAGTTTACCTTCTAGTTAACGCCCCAGCTCCCAGATTCTAATTTTGAGGCACTTGTATATTGCTTTTGTTGAGTTTTTATTTGGCCATAGTTCAGAACAGATCCCTACCTAACAGTGCTAATCTTAGCTGGGTGGTAATGGCGGCACACACCTTTAATTCTAGCACTTGGGAGGCAAAAAGCAGGCCCATCTCTGTAAGTTCAAGGCCAGCCTGGTCTACAGAGTGAGTTCCAGGACAGCCAAGGCTATACAGAGAAACCCTGTCTCAGAACACACACATGCGCACATACGTACACAGAGAATCAAAATAATAGTACTAAATCTTAACAATTGTAGCCTCTCTTCTAGCACTTGCTTTGGCTGTATAACATTGAACTTCTCAGCGTCCCTTTTCTTTCCAAACCATACGTTCTGTATTTCTGCACCACTTGTTCTCTTTCAACCGTAGACCTACATCACTGTTATCAGTATCCATGGCATAGACTCAACTGTAAATGGAGGTGGAGCTTTTTCTTTTTCTTTTTTGCCCCCCCCCCTGCCCAGCACCAAATTAACACACAAAAGCTTATATTAGTTGCAGAATGTTTGGCACATAGATCAGGTTTAATATTAACTAGCTCTTCAACTTAAATTAACCCATTTCTATTAATCTATGTTTTGCCACGTGGCTTTGTGGCTTTGCCTGTTCTCTAGCGCATCTTTTTCCTCTGGCAGTTGGCTTGCATCAGTTCCCGACTCCACCTTTCTCCTCTCTTTATTTTTAGTTTGGCTTTCCCATCTAGCCTTATTCTGCTTTGTTATAGGGCAAAGCAGCTTCTTTATTAACCGGTGAGAGCAGAACTTATTCACAGCATACAGAAGGATTATCCTGCAGCATTTTCCCCTTTCTGTCTAATCATAAAGGAAGATTTTAACTTTAACATAGTAAAATTACATACAACAAAACAGTTATTAAGGTAGAATTACGGTTACAATATCTATTCTATTTGTATTTTACAAAATTAGAGAAAATATTATCCATCCTATCTTGGTGAGTTTAAAGTTTTATATCTAATTTACCCTTTTATCATAACTAAGAAAAGTTATAACTATGATTATCTAGTCTTCAATTCTATAGAAGACCCCAGAAAGGTGAAATGTTACCCAATGATAAAGACCTCAAGCTGTCTGGACTGCCTGGACAGTTGCCCAGAGTTCCTCTGCAATGTTGGGACATCCAACTCTGACCTACACACCTAGCATATCTGACAGACTTTCCTGTTAAGCAGGGAATTTTGAAGGACTGCTCTACCTAATCTTGGCAAAGCTTGGCAGTTGCCTTTCTTGTGTCCTGCTGGTCTAGTTTGGACAGTAATTGTCAGCAATTGAGGCAAGGGCAGTTTCTTTGCCCACAAGGCTAGCTTTTACCATAAAGAAAATAAATACTATACAGTTTCTTTGATGCCCACCATCTTTTCTGAAGTAGATTGGTGATGGAGGTGGGTGTTGTATCTTATCTGTTACTTTCATTGGTTAAGTAATAAAGAAAACTGCTTGGCCCTCTGATATGGTAGAATTTAGATAGGCGGAGTAAACAGAACAGAATGCTGGGAGAAAGAAGCTGAGTCAGAGAGTCGCCATGATTCTCCTACTCCAGACAGACACAGGTTAAGATCTTCCCTGGTAAGCCACCTCGTGGGCTACACAGATTATTAAAAATGGGTTAGATCAATATGTAAGAGCTAGCCAATAAGAGGATGGAACTAATGGGCCAGGCAGTGTTTAAAAGAATACAGTTTCCGTGTAATTATTTCGGGTATAAAGCTAGCCGTGCAGGCGACCGGGTGGCGAGACGCATCCCGGCCGCTCTTTCTTAACTATATTGGTGTTGCCAGGAGCAGATGTATCTCACTATCTTGAAAAGTTTTAGGTTATTAAACAATTAAATGCCATATTCTGTAGGTCTTTGAGGTATTTGAGATCATCTATCTAAATATATCTGTGTATGACATTGAAAACATATCTAATATGACTATAAGTTTGACTAGTATAGATGACTATTTTTTTTTGTTTGTTATGTGTTTTTTTTTTCCAGTTTTTATTTTTATTTATTCATTTTTTTTCGAGATGGGGTTTCTCTGTGGTTTTGGAGCCTGTCCTGGAACTAGCTCTTGTAAACCAGGCTGGTCTCGAACTCACAGAGATCCGCCTGCCTCTGCCTCCCGAGTGCTGGGATTAATTTTTTCCAGTTTTTTGAGACAAGGTTTCTTTGTAGCTTTGGAGCCTTCCTGGAACTTGCTTTGTAGACCAAGCTGGCCTCAAACTCACAGAGATCTACCTGCCTCTGCCTCCCGGGTGCTGATATTAAAGGCATGTCTTATCACCACCTGGCCTAATCTGTATTTTTAATTATACATTACATTTTTAAGTGAGTTGCATAAATATAATACCTTAAAAGTAGAAATATACATACAGTATAACACAATTAACTTTTTAAAAGATTTATTTATTTTTTATGTACATAGTATTCTGCCTGCATATATCCCTACAGGTTACAAGAGGGCATGAGCCACCATGTGGTTGCTGGGAAATGAACTCAGGACCTCTGTAAGCCAGTGCTCTTAACCTCTGAGCCATTTCTCTAGTCCCCCCCCCCCCCATTAACTTTATATGTGAATCAAACCAAAATTCATACCAATGTAAAGCAATTTAACATTTTTTGGATTAAAGTTAAATTTAATAATCTACCCTTTTCCCCATCATCTCTATATTATATCTCCCTTTCTTCTTTTAGAAAGAGATTGACTATGACTAATAATATTTTGTAATCAAGCCCCTTAAATGAAAAAAATATTTATTACCAATATTTTGGGAATGGGGGCATAGTTTTCTGGACTACTTCTTGCTGTTTGGGGGGGGCACTGGTAATCTTTGAGGGACTCTGAGGAAGTCAAGATAATTGCTAAGTCTTGGCTGTAGTATTCTGTGAGGTTGGATCATCTCAGTCAGCAGCCTGGAAGCTGTTTTGGATAAAGAACTCTGAGGAAACTGCAACCGAGGCATTTTGAAATGCTGGTTCACCTGGGCTGTTTGTTTTTATTGGTGTCTGGTCCTCTTGTTCTGAAAATACATAAACTTTCAAAGGTAACATATGTATCTGGATAATAAGTATAGACTGTGCATTGTACATAAGTTAGCTTAAGATAATTTCCTTGTTATGTGTTTGAGCAGGTATAATATGCATCTCATGTCTTGTAGTTCTTTTAGGTTTATTTCTTTATGTTTGTAGCCAGGGTTTCCATGGAGTTTTCCTCAATCACACCTGATTTTTCTTAACTCAGAATGAATCCAGAGTCTTGATGTAGGCCTACATTATCATTACATTACGTCACTGTTATCAGTATCCATGGCACAGACCCAACATTGTGCACTCTTGATGTTTTCTCTGTCAAAAAATTAGTTCATTACTTTTTTTAAATTTTTTTATTTTTTTGAGACAGGGTTTCTCTGTAGCTTTGGAGCCTGTCCTGGCCTCCCAAGCGCTGGGATTAAAGGCGTGCACCACCACTGCCCTGCCTAGTTCATTACTGTTTAATTTAACCTGAGGCAGCTTCTTAGGACATGAGGGGAAAAAAGGCCATATTTTTTTTTCTGTAAATATCTCACAAATGTCCCCTAGCAGAGTTGTTAATAATGTTTTCCTTAGAAACCTCTTACTGGACCTACAGAGCCTGCGGTGCTTTCAGAACTACTGTCTTCCAGGCTTTTGTGAGAATGGCCCTTTAAACTTTGATTACCGTGTTCAACTGCTTTTCTAGTCCAAAGTTCCAGAGTCTTCCACCTTCCTCATTCACGTCCTGTCTCACCTCATCTGCCCCACCCCACGCAGTACACACACAGCACACCCAGACACTCCTATCTGCTATCAGTGTGTTTTTATCACATACTTCTCAGCTCCTCCTTCCTCTTTTGCATTATGCTTGCCTGGGGAATCACCTATAAAATCTTTAAGTCAACACAAGTTCTGGAAGTAGACATCTTTGGGGACTAGTATTCAGCCTGTGTTTTGTAATATATATTTTTATAGAGTATGACTGTGAAAAACTTAACTATTTTTGCTTTTCTCTGAGAACCAGCCTTTTTAAATATTTTACTTAGCCTTCCTATGTCCATCATTATGCTTCCCAGACTCTTGCCTGGACGTTTCAGTCCCCTACCAGGACTCCTTCCTGGAACCTCTGTGTGCTGGTTCCAGTGTAGATGTGCTTTCAAGTCTGTCAGTGCTCCCTTGAGGATCAAGCTTCTGAATGCTTTCCATTGCGTTTATTTTGGGTCCTTATTTCCCAAGCCATCTATTCATTCTGACTTACTCTGCTTTGGTTAGGACAGATACTCTCGTGATTTTTATGAAAAAGGAAACCATTGGCTCTGCTTTTTGGATTTTTGAGACAAGGTCTTGTTGTATAGCACTGAATGACTTCAAGTTTGCTGTGTAGCCCAGACAGGCTTTGAACTCACGCTGATCCCCCCCCCCCCATTCCTCAGCTGACTACTTTGTCTACCTTAAGATGGCTGCCTTAAGATGACAAGAACGAGATTCACCCAGGGCCTCCTCAGATCTCTCTCCAGCTCTCATTTTATTTTTAAGATAAATGTGTGTTGTATACTAGATGTGGTGACACTTTTGTTTTCCCGGCATTCAGAAGGCTAAGGGAGGAGGGTCTGAATATGAGGCCAGCCTTGGCTACATGGAAGGCTTTCTCAAAAAGGAAAAGGGGGGTTATGGTGATCATTTTTCCCTTCCAGAAAAAAGAATTACACAGGGAGGAGAGACCACACCCAAATCCTTAGATGACGCACTGCCTTCTACTTCAGAAGCGTCTCTGTATTCTCTTAAAAATGGAAGACAAAAATTAAAAATCTAGAAGTTCAGTTCAAAATGAGTGTACTTGATAAATCTTTTTACTTTTGTTCTCTTTGTATGATGGTGACAACAGTAAAATGTCTGTAGATTGTGTTATTAGTGAAATTCCTTTCTATTTTTATTTTATGTGTAAGAGTGTTTGCCTGTGTGTATGTCTTTACCAAGTGTGTACAGTACCCGTTGAGGCCAGGGGAAGGCACTAGGTTCTCTGGAATTGGAGTTACAGGTGGTTGTGAGCTCCTTTGTAGGTGCTGGATACTGAACTCAAGTCCTCTGCAAGAGCAACAAGTGCTTTTAACTGTTGAGCCAGCTCTTCAGCCTCTGGGTTCCTTTCTCATGAGAGTGTTGACAATTAAATACTGGTTGCCAAGAATATTTTATACATACAGCTATATACATGATAATTTTATATCTTTTTATTATTTAAAAATTTGATCCTACTGCACGTACTGGCTTTGTGAGAGCCTAGGCAGTTTGGATGCTCACCTTACTAGACCTGGATGGAGGTGGGTGGTCCTTGGACTTCCCACAGGGCAGGGAACCCTGATTGCTCTTTGGGCTGATGAGGGAGGGGGACTTGTTGGGGGGAGGGGGAGGGAAATGGGAGGCGGTGGCGGGGAGGAGGCAGAAATTTAAAGAAAAAAAATTTTCAGGATCTAACTTTATATATTAAAAGTTTTAAAACTTATCTGTAATTTATTTTTGATGTAAAGATCTTTTACATCTTTACCCTGATTGCTCTTTGGGCTGACGAGGGAGGGGAACTTGATTGGGGGAGGGGGAGGGAAAGGGGAGGCGGAGGAGGGGAAGAGACAGAAATCTTTAATAAATAAAAAAAAAAGATGTGACACTCTCACACAGACTTACCTGCATGCAAAGCACCAATACACATAAATAAAAGTAAATGAATTTAAAAAAAAAGAATATTTAATCAAATAAACCTGAGGTGAGAATATTTAATCAATCGAACCTAAATGTGAGAATCGGGTAGTGGGTAACTATGGAATGAAAATACTATTTAATAAATTGCTTTAACGGATGGAGAACTTATTTCATTAAAATTTTGAAAGTGGTCAATAGTATTCCAGAAATAAATCAAGTTTGAATGTTTTTATGATTAAAATCCTGAAACACTTAAAAAAAAAGTTATTTTTAATTGCATGAGTAATATGTGTTCATTGAACAGAACAAGAAACTAAGTGGGAAATTTTATTATCTCACTTTATTGTTTACAGTTCTTTTTTGTTCATTTTTTGTACAGTTCAGTATGTTGTATATAAAGATTATGATCTTGATTCTTAAAGCCATTACATTCTAGTTGTAAATATTTTTAAATAAAAGTATTAAAGTATGTGTGCTTGTATAAACTGTTGTTCCTGCAACCACTAGATGGCACTCAATATGTATAATTCTTATGAGCTGAAGTAGCAGACGTTGAAGTTTCTAGGTGGGTCTTATGTTTTAATTTAAGTAAAACAGTGGTTTATGTTAGACTATGATAAGCATTTCATAAACAGTAAATAAGTCCAAGGTGAAACATTTTGCTATGGGTGTTTCTAGTCTCAAGGAGAAAGGGAGTATTAAACTAAGGTGTAACATGCCATATACAGTAGATTCTGGGTATATTAGCAGTCATTACAATTTATTGAATTATTTTTTCCAATTGAAGAGAATGAAATAATGAAACATTTTAATTGATAACCTTTAGTTTTCTTTTTAATATTAAGTTTTTTCCCTGAAGATTTAACATGTAGATAATTAGTCTGAATGAACTGAAAACTTAACCCAGCATGTTTGTGTGAGTGGTATACATATGTGTATGTGCATTTACATGTGTATGGGCACATATCTGTGTGTGTATATAAGTGCACATGCATGTATGTGAAGGCCAGAGGTTGAAATTGAGTGTCTTCAATTGCTCTCTATTTATTGGAGGCAGGGTCCCCCATTGAACTCAGAGCACTCTGAATTTGGCTAGCCTTATCTCCAAGGTGCTAGGTGCTGGACCACCACATCCACCTGGGTTTTGGGTATCTGAACTCTGGACCTTATGCTTCCTTCCACAACATACAATGCCAGTACCCATTGAACCATCCCCCAGCCTATTGGTCATTTTCTTTCTTTTTTTTTTTTTGTTTTTTGTTTTTTTTTCGAGACAGGGTTTCTCTGTGGTTTTGGAGCCTGTCCTGGAACTAGCTCTTGTAGACCAGGCTGGTCTTGAACTCACAGAGACCTGCCTGCCTCTGCCCGGCTCCTATTGGTCATTTTCATTTTCTTAAGAAACGAGTTTCTTAAGAGTCAGAATTATTGCATTGTGTTTTCAGGTGAGCATAGAAGATGTTTGGTGTGTTTTGGTATTTTTCCTTATTTGAAGTTTTATTTTTTATTTTTATCTGGCCAAAATGAGAGCATCTTTGATTTTGGTGTTGCATTGTCTTATTTTATTTTTTAATATACTTTTTAAATTTAATGTGTATAAGTGTTTTGTTAATACATGTGTATGTGCACCCTGTCTGTATAGTGCATGTGGAAGCCAGAAGGGGACATCAGATGCTCAGGACCTGGACTTATGCATGGTTTTGAGCCACCTATGTGTGCTGGGAACTGAATCCAGGTTCTCTGAAAGAGCATCCAGTACTCTAACCATGGAACCATCTCCATCTCTTATTTTCTTTCCATTAGATCCATTTCTACCTTTCAAAATAATTTGATTCCTTCTGTTAAGTTAAAATAAAAATTATAGTTTTGGGGCTGGAGAGAAGGCTCAGAGATTAAGAGTTCTCTGTTCCAGCAGAGGATCCAGAACATGTGACGGTTCTTGTGAGACTTCTAGTATTCTTGACTGGACCATGAAATGCTAGAGCCTTCTCCACCTTTAATTTCTCAAATGCTTCCCCTATGTATACAAAGGGTCCCTAGAGGGCAGTGTTGCTGCTTTGGAGACCAGTGATTTCTTAGTCTAGTGACTTGAATTTGTTTGTGGGTTAAAAAAACAAAACAAAACAAAACACAAGAGTTTCAATACCCAGGATCATAAACATGATAGGTTCTGAATAGCTGAAACTTGGGACGTTATGGGCGGATATTTATTATATGCTCACCTGTAGTGTAGTGTAGATCATCAACTCTGCAGGTTCTGAGTAACTGAAGCATGGAAGTTATAGGAGCACATTTATTCAAACGCTCAACTGTAGTGTAGTGCAGATCATCAATTCTGCTCTTCAGCATCCTTTAGTTTTTCCACTCCTGTTTAGTGAGGCAGGAACGTCAGACTTTCTTCAGTGTGACTTTTACTTAGTGAACAGCTGCGCAATGAAACTTGTTCCTTTAAATTTTTGTCTTAAAATTAAGTAGGCAGAATAGTAACACTACAGAAACTGTAAAATGGGAAATTCCCCCATAATCATACTATTGGATCATTTTTAGAACTAATATTCACATATACTACATATCATGTGTTATCAACAGGTGATCCAAAAGTATGATACATATATATTCCAAGGCTCTTGTGTCGGCCAGATGACCTTGAATTTATGACCTTTTATCTACTTCAGTCTCACAGTTGCTGAGATTACACCTGAATATCACCACACCTGTTATTTTATTTTATTCTTTATGCACATGTTTTGATATGCAAACTGTGTTTGTTGGCTTAGCATCACATAACTCTGTGTTACATAGCTTCAAACATTTGCATCCCGTGGTTTCTGTAATTGAACTACTTTTCTGCCTTTAGATTGTTTCAAATGTGACTTATCTATATTTTCCCTTTAGAATAGGATTATTGAGAGGTAATAATTTAATCAGTGGGTTTTTGACATTTTTATTTTGTTTTGTTTTTTTGAGACAGGGTTTCTCTATGTAACAGCCCTAGCACTTGGGAGGCAGAGGCAGGCAGATCTCTGTGAGTTTGAGGCCAGCCTGGTCTACAAGAGCTAGTTCCAGGACAGGCTCCAAAGCTACAGAGAAACCCTGTCTTGAAAAACCAATAAATAAATAAACAAACCAATAAATAAATAAATAAAATTATTTTGCATCTGTCAGTAACAGCCAACACGTCCTTCCTTCTTCAGAATACATGTGCATCGTGTTCTTTTACTGCTTTGTTGGATTCTTGTTTATGCTTCCTCCCTCATTTAATTTTTTTTAAAGATTTATTTATTTATTATGTATACAACATTCCTTCCATGTATGCTTCCCAGAAGAGGGCAGTAGATCTCATTATAGATGTCTGTGAGCCACCATGTGGTTGCTGGGAATTGAACTCAGGACCTCTGGAAGAGCAGTCAGTGCTCTTAACCTCTGAGCCATCTCTCCAGCCCCCCCTCATTTAATTTTGAGTCAGACTTTTTTCTTTTTGCAATATTTAGTCTTTTGTTAGCAACCAAAATGGAAGATGTCTGTTGTACAACATGGGTAATTGTCTATAACTGGAGATTTCTTATATTCTAATATAGATCATTTATAAATGCAATTTCTATTATTAAAAACTTTCACCCTTTTTTGTCTGTTTACAATTTGCAAAAACTATTCTGAAAGTGGATATGTGTAGACACCTGTAAAGACTGCAAATCTCAGATGTGCAAAGTGTTTACAAGTCGCTTTCAAACACTGTGTGCCATTTGGGCCTTTACATAGCCATCTTTTTGAAAATCAGAATATTTTGATTCCAGCCCAAGACTATAAAGCATTTAACTTTTGTTTGTTTGTTTGTTTGTTCGGAGATGGCTTTTCCCAGACTGCCCTGCAACAGCCTGGCCTTGGCTCAGAGGTCACCTGCCTCTACCTCCTCTACCTCCTGAGTGCTAGGATTGAAGGCGTGTGCCATTATCTCCTGGCTCTAAAGCATTTTTTAGATGAGTTGAAATTAAGGAGGACTGTACCGACTAAAAGAGAATTCTATTAGTCTGAGGTTTCAGAATCCCCCATACCAGAACCGACATCTCAGTAAAGGCTAGGCTGGACCTTGGGCAGAGTCCCGAGTCTGCAGGTCAGTGGACTGTGAGTGCTCCAGGTGCTTCTACCCTGACTTGTTGGGTTAACCTCTTACATAATTAAAAGTTAGCTTATGCTAGTTATCTTTGGTGCTAAGCTTACATCTTCTGTTAGTGATTTTATTTTTTCTTTGCTTGTGTGTTTTTGCTTGCTGAGCCAAGGTCTTACTATGTAGTACAGGTATGAACATATTATAAATTTACTAATAAATGTCTTCAAACTCAAGATTCTCCTGCCTCCACTTCATTGAGTGCTGGGTTATAGACAGGGATATGTGTCACCAAGACTGACTTTTTATTTTTGAATATGTAGAAGTATCACATTTTTTTATATAAAACCTAAGTTACTTATACATATAAGATAATATGTGATATCAAAGAAAATAGGATAGAGGGTAAAGAAGTCAGGATTTGAAAAGGAGTTATTGATAATTTTATATTTGACAAAGGGCCTACTATCCAGAATGTATACAAATCAAGATGAAAAAAGCAGACAGACTAATTTCAGAATGAGAAAAATCTCGTGTGGCATGTTGTAGCTGTGCTCCAGATGTGTCTCTGTCTGGCACTGTGTATGCCAAATACTCACCTGGCTGTATAAACACTGTAAAGGGTTTACATTGTATGCAAAGTTAACAATGTTTATTTGAAAGATAGGTTTTATTTTAGAGACAGATTTAAGTGAAATTTGGCTTATCTATAGTATAGATACTGTGTTCAATAGTTTGGAGTTTGCTATACATCTATAGGAAAGGGATCAACTTTTCCTTTCTCTTTTAAAGATTATGTTGTCTTTAATAGCACTGCTTAAGGTTCCACTGCCTTTTGAGTGTGATGGTGATGTTTACTGTTAAGCTTCTGTGTGGTCTCTGAGGGAAAGACCTCTGTCAGAGATGAGACATTCAGTGTGTTTGCAGGGATTAAAGACCTTGGGTTACTGAGAAAAATGGGAGGGGGGAAGGGAAAGAAAACTAGAAGGTCAAAACTAGAAGCTCACAACTGCATATGTCAGCTTTCTCATTCTTTACCACAGGATAGGTTATAAATTCTTTTATTGTTGCACAAAAAACAACTAAGAAATCTCATCTGTGTACACCACCTAGTGTTCAAGGTTTTCTGTGGTTATTCCTGGGTTTGGCGTGAATGCTCTTACATTACAGGATCTACTAAAATGTAGAATAATTGGGCATAGTTCTTTCCAGAACTTAGATTTTCTTGTAGCTACCTCTTTTGTACCTCCTAGTGTTTCTTCTAAGTATATAGCACATTTTATCCCTTCCTGGAAGAAATACCATTCCCAGCTCTGTCACTGTCGCATGTGTTCTTCCTGAGCGGCAGCTGTTGGCATAAGTCACTCCTGCCCTGTGGTCCACTTCTCATTTATGACGTTTTACCTTGTGAGTGTATTCTGTTGTAGACAAATTTGAATCCCAGCCACATCTTTTTCTTACTAAGTCTCAAAAGGTTTGCCTCAGAGCACTACAGTTTTCTCAGTTTTCTTTCCAGAGCGCATTCTACAGTATCAAAGAGTAAGCTTCTGGTCACTCCTCAAAATGACCGGCTCTAGAATATGAACTCCTCTGACCAGTTCATGTCTTTGTTCACCCATGGATTCCTGTCTTGGCCTTTTCTGACACATCTATCGGTTTATCTTCCCTGCCTCCTCCTTCTCCCTCCCTTGACTGGGACATTAGTCTTTAGAGAATTTTTGAATTCAAGATAAAATCTCTGTAGATTTATTGTGAGACATATGTCCTCCCCAGAAGACCATTCAACTCCCTTTTTAGTACTTTTTTGTTGTTTTTGTTTTTGAGGCAGGGTTTCTCTGTAGCTTTGGAGCCTGTCCTGGAATTAGCTCTTGTAGACCAGGCTGGTCTCAAACTCACAGGGATCCGCCTGCCTCTGCCTCCCAAGTGCTGGATTAAAGCATGCACCGCCACCGCTTCTTTTTAGTACATGTGTAGAGTATGAAGACATAGGTGTGCACTGTGTTTCCCGATCAGAAGGCCTGTGTTTTAGAATTTGAGCACACTCACTGTTTTAGAAGAGGGTGGGGAGACAATAGCTCATACTTTAGCTGTGCTTTATAAAAATGTCATCAGGCTCCAATAAAAATTAGACGCCACTTTTAATTCTTAGGCTCACTGTGCCTGCTGCTTTACATCGTCTGTCATTTTCTGGCCATATGTGAAGAATTTAAACCAGTTCTACTCAGGTAAAAACTTAGTGAGAAAAGAGATGTATTTTAAGAATTAAAATATAAATTGTTTTGTGTGATCTTTAGTTTTAGATTAACCATAGCACATTTGAAGGGATAACTGAGAATTAGGAATGAGGGGGAGTCATTTCACAGTATCTAATGGAGATGCTGATGTCAGTTCATGTGTTTCATCCAGATGTCCCTGGTAGATTTGGGGAAGAAGCTGTTAGAAGCGGCACGAGCAGGTCAAGATGACGAAGTTCGTATTTTGATGGCAAATGGAGCTCCTTTTACTACAGACTGGGTAAAGAGTGATTTAATGTTGCTTTTTTTCTTCCTCCTCCTCTGCTCCTCCTCCCTTCTTCCCAGATAAAAGTTTAGCCGGTGTTTATGCTTGTAAATGATATACACATACTCACTTTGGGGGGGTTATTTGTTCAGATTTTATAATTATAACTATCTTTTAGGATATATTATAATATTTAATTTGTTTATGTGTACAGATATGTTCATGTAACTGCTGGTGTCTGTGAAATGAAGTCAGAGGTGTTGGGTCCCCTGGAGCTGAGTTACAGGCAGTTGTTAGTTACCGGACATGAGTGCTAGAAACTAAAACTGGGTCCTCCAAGACAAGTGCATACTCTCAATGGCCAAGCCATTTCTCCAGTTCCTAATTGAATTGTCTTTTCAATGAACACATTGCTCATATTGTTTTCTTGATAATAGTCTTATCCAATCAATATCTATGAATAAAGGTCGTTTTGTTTTAAAGACTTTGAATTATACTAGTTTGGTGTGATTACACATATAGCTGCTTGGATTCAATTCAAAGATAATATGATTAACAGGGAGAGAATTGATAATTGACAATGTGAAGATGGGGATTTAACTGCTCCTGATAAAAGAAGCTTGCCTTTCTGTTGCTGCTTGAGAAACTGTAAGAAATGTGACCAGGGAGGCAGAGGCACATGGATCTGTGTAGTGAATTCCAAGGATAGCCAAAGCTTCATAGTGAGACCCTGTCAGAGAGAGAGGGGGGGGAGGGGGCGAGGGGGAG
>NW_026067902.1:12577469-12668169 GCF_014885135.2 Alexandromys fortis
GGGAGGGAGGGAGGGGGAGGGAGGGAGGGAGGGAGAGGGAGAGAGAGAGAGAGAGAGAGAATATGTGACCAACCGAATAAGAGGAAAGGAAAGGAAAGAGGAGTGTGGTGCAGGGTAGGAGGCAGTAAGGAGAAGGACGAAGACACCTGTTCATTTCTGAGAGTGAGGTCTTAGGAGCATGGAAGGTTGGGAACCTGCATTAACCTAATCGTTGATAACAAGGAAATTCTGGTTTTTAATTTTTTTTTGTCTTTTTCCTTGTTCTTTTTAAAATTTTCATGTAAAATAAATGTTTTGTCTGTTTTGGAAAATTTTATAAAAACATCAATTCCTGCATCTAACTTCAAAATCCACCAAATCATGGTAAGCCTCGTTCCTCCATGAACTTCCTTTGTGTTATTTTAAAGCAAGTCCCAGGAATCCCTCTATAAGTATTTCAGCATTTATCTGTATCAGGTAAGATGCAGCATTTGTCTGTATCAGAAATTAAGAAAATATTTCACTAAATATTTTCAAGGAAATCTTGAGTGCTTTCCTGAGAACAAAAAGTGAACCCAAAACACATTCAGTAACCTGGAATCCAGAGAATTCATTCTCTAAGAACTTTTGCTGAATTTAGTTTCCTTGCTGGTTTCCCTGCTCACCAGCATGGGGTACCGAAGACACCCCATGCTGTCTGCGAGTGCTCGGGCTAATTCTGAGGGACAGTTCCAAGAACTGCACTTGCAGCATTCAGGCTATCTCAGAATACCCCCATTTCTTCCCACCTCTTCTCCCTGCTCTTGTGTGGGGGCACTGCAAATAAATGGCCCAATGTTAACCAGCGTTGAGGGAAAGCAAGAAAAGTTTATTGAAGGGAGTTTGGGGTCACAAGCCATGTCTTGTGCATTTGAAGTCAAACACCTGTGTCCCCGAGAAACTCGGCTGAGGAGTGAATGTACAGTTCCTTTGTGCTCAGGGCTTTGGCAGAGGCAAATGCTTGTCCCCTGAGAAGCCTACTTTTTTAAATTCCAACTTTATATCTACTATTGAAATTGCAAGGAAGCAAACAGTTGAGTAACACCGAAACACAAAGCAGCTGGAATGTCTTACTGAAATAACCTGACAGTGGAAACAGACCTGCTGAGGACTAAAGAGTTCAGTAACTAGTGAGAGACAACTGCAGACAACTTAGAGCCGACGGTAGGAAGCCCAGCGTGTACTGTGGACACACAGAATGTGGTATCAGGAGTGGTGAGAGACACCGTGACCCACAAAATAAACATTTTCCATGGCAACAAAGCTGTAAACAGCCCAGCGCTCTCAGTATTAGTAGACCCACAAAATGAGTGTGGATAGAAGTTCAGTTGCCTAGAATTTCCAGAATTGATAAGTACCCACAAATTTATAGCAGTCAGCTTGTTGAGAATGTGTGCCCATGAGGCTGGAGAGCTGTCTCTGGTTGAGAACACTTGTCCTTGAGGAGGACCTGGGTTCATTGCTCAGCACTTAGATGGCAGCTCACGACTGTCTGAAACTTCAGTTCCAGAGGATTCTTCTGAACTCAATAGGCATTGCATACATACGGTGCACAGACATATATGCAGACATTCATACACACAAGATAAATAGTTTCTTTTTAAAGAAAGTGCTGTAGTACGTCTAGAAAGAAGGATTGTAAATAAGAATTAGTGTCCACTGTATGAATATAAGGAGTTCCTGTGGGTCAGGAATGAACCGACAGATGATTCAGAGTAGCACTTCACCAAGATAAAGTTAGGATGGCCGGTAGACATGAAATGGGCTCAACTCTCAGTGAATGAAAAGTAGGGCCAGCATCGGTGACGAGACAGGCGGTACAAAGGTGAATTGATGTAGCCATTTTGGAGGACAGTTTGACAGTGTTTAGTAAATTTTAATATGTATATGCTGTTTGTATCAGTTGAGCTAGAATATCGAATAAAATCTTGGTTATGTGCTTAAATTATTAGAAGATCCTCTGTAGCAGAATTGTTTATAATAACAAAGCAGTGATCATCGGTTGGTTGATTAGTCTACAGCTTTTTCATGGAGTGGAATGTTGTAGAGCAAGTTAGTGTACTATATTTATGCCCATTAACATTTTGTAAACATAATATTAAGTTGAAAAATCAGAAGTACATGTGGTAGGATTCTAGTAAAGAATCAGACTGTACCATTTAAGGATATGTAATTGATAAAAATAAAAGCAATGCTTGTCAGAAAGTTCTGAGTAGGGTCTAGGGAGATGGCTTAGTATGTAAAATGCTTGCCATTTAAGTATGATGGCCTTGGTTTGGATCCCTAGAACTATACCACACAGATACATACCAGAACCAATTCTTTTTTGAGTAGCATTTATCCGACTAAGGAAGGGCTTATTATGACCGGAGAACAACCTGTAGGAGGACTTAAAATTACTAGACAGGTTATCCTTCCAGACTCTGGTGTTGACTTTACAGACATTAACTATTCTTGAAACTGTATGTAAGTATGCATGTTACATATTTTTTTGCATGTGAACCAAAAAGGAAAAATATTAAGAATAACAATAGAAATATAAAGTAGACCTCAGTACCTTACTGAGTAAGTCTCAGTGGTTGTTCGGTGTACTGTTAAAGGTTTTCATTAAATATAGAATATGAGAGTGGAGAAAAGACCAGTTATATAAAAATACAATAAAGCGCTCTCTGCCTGATCGCCGCCATCATGGACACGAGTCGCGTGCTGCCCATCAGGCTCCCTAGGGTAACCAAAGTGCTGGGCAGGACCGGTCGCAGGGACAGTGCACGCAGGTGCGTGTGGAATTTATGGATGACACCAGCCACTCCGTCATCCGAAATGTCAAAGGTCCCGTTCGAGAGGGAGATGTGCTCACCCTATTGGAGTCAGAAAGGGAGGCTCAGAGGTTGCGCTGACCTTCCTGCTGGGTCCTGAGTGTCCACCACTTGGCCCATGATGACCTGCGACTATTAAATAAAACATTTGTATTGTTTTTTTTTTTTTTTTTTTAAAATACAATAAAGCATGAAAAAAGGATTATTCAACAATCTCACCTTTGATCTGTGAGGGCCTGTTAAAACTGCTATAAAAATAAATGATTTTTTGTTGTAATAAAATAATTATTTCTAAGGTTTGCTTTGTATTATGTCACTTGTGTGGCTTTAGGCAAATTGGTGACCTCCCTGTACTTCAGGTTCCTTTACTGCCGTATCAAGGTAATAATAGTACCTGTGCTATGAAGCCAGTAAACGAAGGTCTTAGAACAATGTGGTCCATAGAAAGTGATTGCCTGGAGAGATGACTCAGTGGTTAAGTACTCTTGTTGCTCTTGCAGAGGACCTGGGTTCAGTTTTGTGTACCCACTTGTTGGCTCATAGCCACCTATAACTTCAGTTCTAGGGGTTATGTCACATTCATGCATTTAGGCAAAACATTCATACATATAAAGTAAAATTAGTAAATCTAAAACAAATAAAAAATTAAAACAGTTGCTATCTAATAATGACAGCCTGGCAAAGTTCATGTTCTGGTGAAATAGCTTTTTTAACGTCATTGACTGGCAATCGCAATTAGTGGGCTTTTCTGTGCTTCTTAATGCATGTAATATAATGTAACCTAAACTTCACCTATGTAGATATACCCCTCTGATATGAAGCTCTTCTTAATTCTCAGGTCATAATTAGCTCTAATTTTTAATAAAATTAATTAAGGTTGTTTTCTGTTAATAATAAAGAGCTAGGAGGCTGAGGCAGAATCTCAAGTTTGTCTAACTGTAGAGAAAGGGAAAGGAGGGGCAAGAAAACTGAATGAAAGGGACCACTGACCTTTCCCCACTAATGCACGTGTGGGACCTCTTGAGGGCTTGTGAAGATAAGCCTGAGTTGAGTGATTTCTTTTGATGTGTGAATTACATAGTAATTGAAATATGCAATGTAATATGCATCACTGTTTAAAAATAGAGTTTATAGTAAAAGGATATTAAAAGCCGCTAAACCTGGAATTTCTTTTTTGTGCATGTGTATGCATGTGTTCCTATGTTATAGTTGGGAACTTCTCCACTTCATCTGGCCGCACAGTATGGGCATTACTCTACCACAGAGGTACTTCTCCGAGCCGGTGTAAGTAGGGATGCCAGGACCAAAGTGGACCGGACACCATTGCACATGGCAGCTTCTGAGGGCCATGCCAGTATAGTAGAGGTTTTGCTTAAGGTATGTCTTCTTTTTGGACTTAGATTTTGAATCCAAACCCTATACAAACTTTGTAAGATGAAAAAAGGGAAAAGTTTTATTAAGTGCATACTTTTTGTTTTCTGTGTGATAGAGCATTTGTTATTGATGTGTATAAGTCTGTCAAATGAATATTGCCTTAAAGTTTTCTTTGTAGGTGTATTCTCAGTTAATTGCCAGCTATTGAAAGTCAGTCCTTTGGGTGAAGAACTTAATTCATTTAGAATCCTATGCAGGGAAGAATAGTCTTGGATGACTAGCAAGCAGATTAATAAGTAATTAAATTATCTTTAGTCATCCAAAATCTAATGAAATTATCTTCAGGTTACACAGAAGATTCTCAGACAGTGACAGCCTTTATTCTTAACCCTTTTCATCCTAACCCATAGACGAACCCATGTGAAAGAAATACGAGGAAGTCTAGAGGACAAATTACATGTAATCCTAGGTATTTTTAAAGCCACATCAAAAAATAAAAATTCACTGGGCAGTGGTGGCATGTGCCTTTAACCCCAGCACTTGGAAGACAGATGTAGGCAATTCTTTGTGAGTTCAAGGCCAGCCTGGTCTACAGAGTGAATTTCAGGACAGGCTCCAAAGCTATGCAGAGAAACCCTGTTTTGAAAAAACAAAAACAAAACAAAAAAAGTAAAAAGTCATTTTAATATTTAATTTATTGTGTTTAAAACATTATCATTTCAACATGAGAGCAGAGTAGAAATCATCGCTGGGATTTTTCATATTCTGTTTGTTACTGAGCTCCAGGGCTTGTTTACGCAAAGCGCACCTGTGCCTGACGAGCTGAAGTTTGCTGAATAGCCAGCCATTCCTTCCTGACGTGTCAGACACTGCCTCAGACAGCTTCCTTTTGACTCCTTGGGTTGTGCTTGTTTTGAAAGCAAAGGGTATATTTAATTGTGAGGGATGAGAGGATTACCCACCATAAACCATTAAAGTGTTCCGGAGAAAAACTCAGCCCTGCCGTTCACCTGTAAGGTCACTCTAGCCCGTTGTGCCCCTAGTTGAGTAGCTAAATCTTGTCTTATTTCAAGAAAGGAAAGTAGCTAGGAAAACCATCATGGTAGAAAAATGATTAGGTCACAGATAACTGATAATTGCTAACATATATTAATAACATATATTAACACTCCCCAGAAATTAATGGTCCTTTTTCTTGTGTAGAAGCATTGTGGCTGATATTCTCATATCAGGGATTCTTTATATTTCATATCTTGAAATATTACTGATTTTGAAATATTTTTTAGCATGGTGCTGACGTCAATGCAAAGGATATGTTAAAGATGACAGCTCTGCATTGGGCAACAGAACATAATCATCAAGAGGTGGTGGAACTTTTAATCAAATATGGTGCTGATGTACACACGCAGAGTAAATTTTGTAAAACTGCATTTGATATTTCAATAGACAATGGAAATGAAGATTTAGCAGAGATATTACAGGTAACTTGGCTTTGAGTTTAAGAAAACATGAAAGGCAGCTTTACAGATGGATGCTCTTTGTCTTGTAGCTTCTCCTGTTGGATTCAGTTCTTTTGAATGGCCTTGTTCTCTCCACTTCCTCTCTGTTCATTACTGTTTGTACTCTAGAGAGTTAGATGAGGCACTGACCGTCTGTGCTTTCAGTTTCTGAACTCCCCTTCTAGACATTTCCATTATTCTGTCACACATTTGGATATCATGTTTTACCAAATCAGTTGTAAACTACTTTATAAAGACTCAGGAACTAATGTTCCTTCGATGAGTGATACAGTCTTTTTATCTATTTTGTCTGTTTAAAAAATTAAAATTGATTATGCATGTGTGGGGCAGGTGTAGGGTGGTTAGAGGGTAACTGGAATCACCTCCGTCTTCACGTGGGTTCTGGGGACTGAACTAAGGTCTTCAAGCTTCTCTGGCAAGTTCCTTTATTCACTGAACTATCCTGACCCCCTCTTTATTTTAAATCTACTTTGTCTAACATTAGTATAAGTTTTTTAAAATGTAAGTTGGGATCTAGCAAGTTGGTATGTCTCACTATGCAGGGCTTTTATTTGTCTGGGCTTAGCTGTCCAGGGATGTGGATGAAAAGGTTTACTTTAGTTAAAAGGCTGAAGTGATTCCCAGTTGGGTTTGATTCCTGTTCAGATAACCCCTTCCCCTTTACATCCTTTTTCTCATGGTGCAGCTTTTGGGAATTTCCCTAGGCAGCTCCTCCTTCTAACTAACCCTGTCTTTTCCCTCAGCCCCTCGATAGGGCTGACACTTCCAGTGGCACAAGCAGTAGGTACCAAGGCAGACACACCTGACTGAAAATGACAAAACTTTGCCAAGGTTTTGTGATACAGTCTGTTATTCTGGTTTCTTTCTTTTTTTTTCACCCTCTGTAAAAACAAAACAACTATTATAGACATAGTTGTGTTTGCAGGATTTCTTCTTCCTTGTCTTCTTGTTCTGTTCTCAGTAGAACTCTCTAAGATCACCCGACTTCATTGAACTCCACAACTTATGAGATGTGCTGTGTGCTGGGAAATTATGAGTTTTACGTTGACTCTTCTCATCTTTCATATCTAGGAATACAATTGAAGGGTTGAGGTTTAAAGATTGAGAACAATTAAATGGGAAGGTCATACTTTGATATGTCATGTTATATATTGCCTAGTGTGGTAGAAATAATTTAATTTGACAGAACAGTAGACTACCTTTCAATGTGTAGCTTTTCTGTGTTCTGTAAGCACCTTTCAGATACTAATTCCTCCTCCGGTGGGGTTTGCTGTCACTCAACAGAAGGCTATAGGATGTGAACTCACACCTATCCTTAGAGCTGCACTCCCGGTGCTTCAGTAGCAAGTCTTCCCATTGAATTGTGTGACTCTTCTGAGACTGCTTCCTCATATGTGTGTTATTACTGCATTGAAAGCCTGTCCCACATGTGCTGCCTGTAATTCTGAAAGTATTGTGATAATTTGTTCCCTAGATTGCTATGCAGAACCAAATCAACACCAACCCGGAGAGCCCCGACACTGTGACAATACACACTGCCACCCCACAGTTCATCATCGGACCTGGAGGGGTGGTGAACCTAACAGGTCTGGTATCTTCAGAAAGTTCATCCAAGGCAACAGGTATTGAGATGCATGTAGGACAGCTGTTAGGATGTTAAACATTAGTAGGTATCATCAGTTTGAGGAAGGACTGTTGGACAATGAGGGTAAGAATAACTTCTGCTCTCCCGGTCCCCATCCTTCTGAGGTAGAAGAATCTGAAGAAAGGCAGTCTTACAGCGTGTGACGGCATTGCAGCACTTGAGTGGACGTAGAGAAGCA
Source organism: Alexandromys fortis (assembly GCF_014885135.2). Taxonomy (NCBI): domain Eukaryota; kingdom Metazoa; phylum Chordata; class Mammalia; order Rodentia; family Cricetidae; genus Alexandromys; species Alexandromys fortis. Next base: position 12,585,021 of record NW_026067902.1, read on the forward strand.
GGATGCACTGGGTTAAGCACCCTGATTTAAATTCTCTTTTCTTTTCTTCTAGATGAAACAGGAGTATCTGCTGTTCAGTTTGGGAACTCCTCTACATCAGTATTAGCTACATTAGCTGCCTTAGCGGAGGCGTCTGCCCCATTGTCCAATTCTTCAGAAACTCCAGGTTAGAGAACAGTCACATCTGTATACTGACCTTTTCATAGTCCACTTTGTCAGGGTTTTCCTCTGTGCTTAGTGCTGTTTGAATCCTGTTCAGAAACCGCTTCATGATTTAGTAGACTATCTTGTTTTCTTCAAGAGTCTTTGCTTACAGTTCGTGTTTACCTCTGCGGTTTGTTCAGAATTAGTTGGCTACATTTCTTGTTACTGTCTTATTTCTTATTAATTAAAGTTGGTACTTCTTATGTTTATTTTTGTATTAGCCACCAGTGTGACTCAATATCCTGATCCCATTTTTATTAAAAATAGCAAGAAAGTAAGAGGTGCAGGGTGACAGAGGACTGGGGTGGGGGAGTTCTTCTCAGCTAATGTGAAGTAGGGTGGGCATCCATTGCTTGGCTCGCCCTGAGTGTGGTAATGTGTCCCATCTTGCCAGAACCTGTGTTTACATGGGAAACTAGAAAAAAATCCAGATGTTTTTCTTTTTTAAAAAAAAAAAAAAAAACTAAACTAGGCATGGTCTGTACTCCTGTAATCCCAGCATCCCAGGCTGAGGCAGGGGGAATCATAAGTTCTGTTTCAGCCTGGGCTACACAGTATGATACTGTCTCAAAGAAACAAGAGAAGACAACACCAAGAGAATAAATGCATAAAAAGTGCTAAATTTTAGTAACAAAATGAAAAACGTACTTGTATGGGTCACATAAAACGTGTGCTTGCTCATTTTGGCCTTCGGTTTTTGCCATTTTTTGACTTGTTTACATAGAGTAGATAAATATGAATTTGCATTTTTATAAATTTAATTTTGGCAGTATCAGATGAGACTATTAGAAAAATCTTAACGACTGAAACAGTATAAAAACCACTCTTAAAAGGGCTAGCTGGGCCGGGCGATAGTGGCGCACGCCTTTAATCCCAGCACTCGGGAGCCAGAGGCAGGTGGATCTCTGTGAGTTTGAGGTCTACCTGGTCTTCATAGCTAGTTCCAGGGCAGCCAGGACTGTTACACAGAGAAATCCTGTTTTGAAACCCCCCCCCCAAAAAAAAAAAAAACCAAAGGGAAAAAAAGGTTAGCTGTGCCCCATGTTCTGGACATGGTAGCACCCAATTATAATCCAAGCACTCAGGAGACAGAGTCAGGCAGATCTCTATGAGTTCCATGAGGCCATGCAGGGCTACATAGTGAGACCCTGTCTCAAAGGGGTGGGGTAGAGTGTTGGTTTAGCTGTGTTCAGACAATGACATGAAATATTGACAGGTAGTTGGTTCCAACCTGATTTGTTTTTATACTCTCCTCACATTGTCTTTTAGTTATTGTGTAAATAAATTATTCTTTTAATTTGGAAATTTTAGGGAAATCTTGAAATAGTCAGGTACCATAGTGCCTGCCAATAGTCTTAGCTGCCCAAGAACTAAGACAGAATGACAAGTTCAACGTCAGCCTAGGTGATACTGTGCCTTAAGAAAAGTAAAGACATGCACAATCCCCCATACCTTGAGAAATGTTATTCTAACTGTAGTTTAAATGATCATATTTGGATCATATTTGCTTGTAAGAGTAAAGAATAACCTTCAATTCATTCTTTTCCAAATTTTATTTAGGGTGTCATTGAGTTTTTTACCAAAAAGATTTAATGTGGACATAAATGAATTTCTTTTCACTTGGAAAAGAGAAAAATCTTACCCTTTTCCCATTTTCTTTGGCTACTTTTATAAAAACATATATGTGATTCTTGGCAGGTCTTAAGATTTTTGTGAATTACTTCTGGCCATTAGCATCCACAAGCATCACCGTTTTGACATGCTGCATTTTTTAGTTAGTGCTTAGGTTTGCAGAAGCCATCAAAGACAGCCGGTTTCAGGGCTAACAGTAGCAGCTTAGAGAGAGAATGTGTGTTCACTGTGCATGAGGCACTGGCACCAGTGAAAAGGGGAGAAAGAAAACTTTCATTGTTGGTTTAAATGTGGAGACTTCATTTCAGTGCTCTGTCATGCTGCAGACTTGGGCGAGCTGGGGTGGGGATATTAAGGAATGCGAATGCATCACTGCGATGCACACCAATGAAAGAGATCCAGTCTTGGGACTCGGTTGGCACATGCTCAGCTTTTTGAGGTGGAGGGTTTAATGTAAAATAGCTTTTCATAGACTGCCTCCTTGGGTAAAGAGCGCTTGCTATGCAAACATGAGGACCTGAGTTTGAAGCCTCAGCTCCCAGATGAAAAGCCCAGGATGGCTGCATGCGTCTGTAATTCAAGCATGGGGAGGGCAGAGATAGGTAGCTCCAAAGAGCTGGCTTGCCAGCCAAAAGGGTGAAGTTGTGTTCATTGGGACACCCTGTTTTTCGCTAGTAAGATGACCAGCTGTAGAGGAAGATATCTCACAGCCTGCCCTGACTCTTCCGTGGCTTGCACACACATGTACATACACATGTGCCACACACACCACCCCAGTAGCTTTTCAAAAAGCCTTTGTTTTGTAGCCCTAGCCTGTAGTCCTATGACTTCTTTGCTTTCTGTATTCTTCTCTGTGGCCCAGTTACATAATACCTTGATTAAATAGAAATCTATGAGTTCCCCTCATTTTCTATTTAAAAATTTATAATTGCTAGATGTATTTGAAAGATATAAGGGTCTAGTGGCCATTGAAAATTCTCTTTCTCAAAGTAAAGTTTTTATCAGAAAATTTTTATGCATTATGTTTTTGGTCTATTCCAGAATAGGGTAATGAAACTTAGGAATGAGTTACTGCGTCATGTGAGTCTTTTTAGTTTTACTTTTCTTTGTTCTTAATTTCAGGCTAGATTATAGGAGTCCGCCTTCAAAATGTTACATTTTTCTGTAATGTAGATTTTGTTTCATGTAAATATTTCTACATAAAAGTGTTCAGAAGTCTTGGTAGTTTTCAGGGAATGTTTTCTTATTGGCCTTAATTCAGCTTATGGCATGGTAATTTAACCTCAAAGGCACAGACATTGTTTGGCTCTCCTCATTATAGCTTGACTTTTATATTAGATCAATGAATATTTATGATATTACAGTTACCTTTTATTAAGCCAATTTGTACACACACACACATACACACTTTATGTCTACAATCTTCTAAAGTTTTAAGGTTGTTTTTTCTTACATATTCCAACATTTGGCTATTAGATTGTTCTCTAGGTTTGGGATGTGTACTTTTTATAATTGTTTTCCTTTTAATTTTTTTCATACATACTTTATCATTACACAACTTAAAAGAGCCTTTTAGATGAAAGGTAGGACTTATTATTTTAATGGCAGTCACTGCTAATAGTGCAAAGATGAAAGTTCTTGAGTTGAGCCTTGACTGTTGTGACCTCAGAAGTTTCTTACATACGCTGAAGCTTTTAAATAGTAGTACTTTTACTTAGTATTCAACCAGTGAGCCTCTCTTTTTTATATGGATGTTTAAAAGAAATGAAAGCAGTAGGTGTGCATTGGAAACATGAACAGTTATTGTGCTGGATGTATTGCTCCTGTGTGTTCTCTGTGTTATCTCATGGCTGTTTTCCTGAAATTGTCTGATGTGCTTGCTAACAAAGCATAATTATTGCTTAGGGCAAACAAAATAACGAGAACTCTCAAAAGTTCGTTTGCATTTTGGGGTATTCTGGGTTTGTGTTGTGACCCTTTGACTCTGTTAGTTAATTGTCACTCTTCATCAAAACTTTACCCTTTCCACTCCCTCTTAAACGTGTTATTACAGAATTTATAAAGTTCACCCCAGGAGAATCTTCCTCAGTTCATAAGAGGAAGGCAGGTAGAGCGTGTTTTCATTACTTACAGATGTTTTGTCACTTTCATCATGTTTACACATGACTGGTGTTGTTATTCTAGTGACCTTGTTGTGTTCCATTGTATGATGGCCCCAGTTTATTTACTGCCAAGAGTGTGTGGTTGTTTCTTGTTTTACCTCACAGTTTCTGCTGTGAAGCTCTTAGGAGTGCCAATTAGCATGGCTTTATGCACACATTTTTGGGGCTCAGTGTAGGATTGCCTGGGGAGAAGAAGTTTTGACATATCAACTTGAGATTTTGTTTTCTTTTACTTAGGCAATGCCAAAGGCAAAGTTTCTAACTGTCAGCAGAACTCTCTGTGCACCTCTTAGAAATTATTGAGAGCATAGTTGGGGGCTTGGTTGTGCAAAAGTTGAATTACACATTGCCATACAGTGCCAACTCTGTTTTTGCTCACTTGGGCCAAAAGGGACTCCTGCTTGTTCTGCATGTCCCTTGATACATAAATGTATCTAGAGTAAAATCATGAAGTTCTCATTGGAGTTGAGTCTTTGAGACAGGGCTTCTCTGCGTAGCCTTGGCTGCTCTGGAACTCACTCTGGACTTCAAACTCACAGAGATACACCTACCTCTGCCTCCCGAGTGCTGGGATTAAGGGCGTGCGCACCATCACCTGGCGGAGTTGCTGTCATTTCATTAAGTAGCTGTAACCTTTGTTATTAGTCAGTGATCTTATATTGAACTTAATGTGAAGAAGATACAGAGGAGTGAAGATTATTAAAATGCGGTCATAAAAAGGTGGTTGGAACTCAATTATAAATTTTAAAACTTTCAGTCAACTACTTACATAGATGTCTATATTACCTTTGGCAGTGACATTTAAAAACCATGTAAACTTATCCAGTATGAAAGACACAGACAAAAAAATGAATTTATATTCATATTGAATGATTTTTACTTTCTTTTCCCCTTCTAGTAGTGGCCACAGAGGAAGTGGTTACCGCAGAATCTGTCGATGGTGCAATTCAGCAAGTAGTTAGCTCAGGGGGTCAACAAGTCATCACGATAGTTACAGATGGAATCCAGCTGGGAAACTTGCACTCCATTCCAACCAGTGGGATGGGTCAACCCATCATTGTGACCATGCCTGATGGACAGCAAGGTTAGTACTAGATGTCTGGGTAAAGTTGCTTTGCATTCAATACTCGGGACACTGTTTAAACAGCACTTATTTATGCACTGAATTTTACTCATATAACTTTTTATAATGAATATAATTCCCTGATTTTATTTACTTAGACTAGTATTTAAATTAGCTTACTTGAGCACTTAGTAGGTGGAATTAGCCTCAAAATATTCTGTGTGGAAAATGAACTTTAAATATTGCCACAAATAGTACACAAATAACTCAGAATTAGCATTGGACAATTTTTAAGACTGTTTTATGCAATTCATATATAATGAGAACTTTAAAAAAATGCTATCAAGGGGGCTGGAGAGATGGCTCAGAGGTTAAGAGTATTGCCTGCTCTTCCAAAGGTCCTGAGTTCAATTCCCAGCAACCACATGGTGGCTCACAACCATCTGTAGTGAGGTCTGGTGCCCTCTTCTGGCCTGAATGCATACACACAGACAGAATATTGTATACATAATAATAAATAAATATTTAAAAAAATGCCATCAAAGAAAAGAAACTACTAGTGGTACAAATTGAGGGTGTGGCCCAGATCTCTGGTAGGTATAGAGCTTGAGAAGTGTGGCAAGCTGGGAAGCTGAGCTCTGGAAGTGTGGAGACAAGCGCAAGAGGATGTTCCTGCTGTTGAGATGGCAGAGGCTCGTTTGTAAGACCAGAAGCCTGTACTATACACATGTCCAGACTGTGTTGAGTAGAACTGGAGAGAATTGTGCCCAGCATGTGCATTTGAGCTATAGTGTCTTTCCAGTGATACCTAAGATCAGCCATATTCCTAGCAACAGCCTAAAAGATGGAACTGTTTTAAAAAGTGTTTGCACAAATGAGCATCTTAGCCTAGGATGCTAGCATAGTGAGACACCTGAGATACAACTGGGCACTGTTGGGTAATCAGGAAACATATTTTTTTTTAGTTTTATGATTTATTTATCTTTATTTTATGTGCATTGGTGTGAAGGTGTCAGATCCCCTGGAACTGGATTTTCAGACAGTTGTGAGCTGCCATGTGGGTGCTGGGAATTGAACCCGTGTTTTCTAGAAGAGCAATCAGTGCTCTTAACCGCTGAGCCATTTCTCCAGCCCCAAGGAAACATATTTTTGATTTAAGTGAATTTCAAAAAGAAAAAAGCCAACCAAACAATAATAACAATAACAACAAAAAACAGGAAATGCTGATCATATTCCTAGTTGAGTTTGGAAAAGAAAGCACATTATAAATGATTCTGAGGACATGAGATAGGTAGGTATATGCAAGCTTGGCAAACCTCAGTCTGCCGGTAACAAGGTGACTGGGGTGCCGTTGTCTTGGCACAGCAGCACGCTGGACAGCTGTGGAAGCCATGACCAGTGTCTCCTCTCCACCAGCACAGAACTCCAAGAGGAATGCTTCAAAGTCAGACTTTTTGGTTTTTTTGAGACAGGGTTTCTCTCTGTAGCTTTGGAGCCTATCCTGGAACTAGCTCTTGTAGACTAGACTGATCTTGAACTCACAGAGATCTGCTTGTCTCTGCCTCCTGAGTGCTGGGTTTAAAGGTGAGCAGCCACAACCACTTGGCTGCAGAGACATTTTTTTTTTTTTTTTTTTTTATTTTCGAGACAGGGTTTCTCCGTAGCTTTTTTTTTTGGTTCCTGTCCTGGAACTAGCTCTTATAGACCAGGCTGGCCTCGAACTCACAGAGATCCGCCTGCCTTGGCCTCCCGAGTGCTGGGATTAAAGGCGTGTGCCACCACCGCCCGGCGAGACATTTTTTTGAGAGTACGAAAGGAATATGTACATGCTTCATGAAAGATTATGAACACAAACAGGTTTGGTACAGATGGTTCGTTGTCGGTTTATACGCATGAAGTGAATGCGCCCCTCAGAGTAGGCTACAGAAGGGCAGGTGAGACTCACGGCATCCTGTTCTGTGTGTATGTGTTGTTCCTGTGCATGCACACAAACACTGTGTTCTGGAGGGGATTCCTGCCTCGTGGGCTCTAGGACAGCTTCCTAGAAAAGGAATCTGCAGTCTGAAGTGTGACAGCACTTTCACTCTCCCCAGACAGTCTCAAGGCAGTGTGTGAGTACTAGCTGCTATTAGAGGCAGAGGAAGGGACATGTGGGCGCCAGATGTTTGATATGGCGGGTAAACAGACACCACTTTGAGGTGTTCAGGAACCAGGCACAATCTAGTTTTAAGTGTGGCAAACTTATCACTTGCCACTTGAGCTTCTGTGGGAAGTTCTCTACCAAATGAGTTGATGTGATGTGACAGTGAACACTAATAGTTAGAACTATCAAATTGTTTTCCTGTTAATAACAAGAAGACTTCAAAGCTATGGAACCATTTTACTGTTTGCAGCATGGTGTGCTTGTACCACAGTCAGACTGCCTAAATGGGCAAGAGGGTCACATGCCTGGGCACCCTTATTTCCTCAGCCACACACTGAAGATCAACATCTCAGAGACTATGCTACATTTTGGAGTATAGTGCCATCAGGAGTGTTCTCCCTCAGGGATGCCCACTGAAGAGTTTTATAACTTTTACCCCATTGCAAAAAACCCAAACAAAACAGCCCACAACCTCATAGCTGAACTGATTGCTTTTGACTTTGAGTTCATACTCTTTGTAGGCAGTGTTGGCTTTAATGGACTGCTCGAGTTCTTGGCTTCTACTTCTGGCATAGCTGTTCTAGGGAGGAGATGTGTATGACAGTGTGGAACCAATATTTATGAAGGAATCTGACAGTAGTGTGGTCAGTTTCATTTGGGGAATATGGATAAGTAATTAGCCCTGTTGGTACTTGACCCTTATAGCTCACTGGGTCACCTTTATATCCATGGTCTAACCTCATTGCTGTACTATCAGTTAGGCACTTTTAGATGTTTTGTAGATTGACTCTGGTAGTGGCAGCAGTCAGAGGCAAATAGACTGTTGGGAAGTCTAGGTGACTTCCGTGAATGTCCCAGTCGGCATCATGGTCACTGACCATCTGAACAGAAGGGAGATAGAGAATGAGGGCAGCATCGAGCATGGTGTAAATGCTTCAGTTACAGAAGGCACCTGACTGTGAGCATGACCATCCCATGCCAGTTAGTGCAGAGCTTCCTGAATAGTATGGAAGCTGTCCCAGCAAGTCCACTAGGAATGTCTAAACGAGAGAAGAGAACTAGTAGGCAGCCGTGCAGGCTGTTCCACACACCGAGGCCCTACATCTTGTGTGCTGGGAGGTGACTACTCTGTCTGCATTGAGCTAGATTATGTGACCATGATCCACATCCTTCTCAAGAAGTTGAGATTCTCTTTGGAGAGGAATGGTGAGTATCAGCACTACACTGAAGTTACTGAAGGAAGCCACAGCAAACTGTCTGTTACCGCCTTTCATGAGCCCCGGCAGGCTTTGCCACACACACTGCTCCCTTGCCACAGAGGCTTCCTGTTTACAGAGGGGGTGTCAGAGTACCTGCAAAACTTTCTCCAGAAGCAAAAAATACACAACATAAACTGTTTTAAGTAGGGGATAAGCTTTGTTTTTTACTAGATTAGAGAGAAGAAAAGTTTTGTGCTGTAGGCTTTTTATTCAGCTGTATAAGAGCCATAAAGGCACACTCACCATGCCTGGCTGACACTACCAATTTTTTCTCCATTCATGAATTGTTATAAACGTAATTTGTTATTAATAAAATAAAATAACACTTTCTTAGCACAGCTAATGTTTTAAATACTTTTGTAAGCATGGTTCTATACATATATTTATGTGTGCTACATACATGCAGTGCCCATGGAGGCCACAAGAAGGTGTCAGATCCTGTTGAAATAGGAGCGGCGGGGCTGCGTCCCCAACACCCTGGCCGCTTGGCTAGCTCATGCCCGAAATAACAACACACAAACTGTATTCATTTAAGAACTGCTTGGCCCATGAACTTTAGCCCTTACAGGCTAATTCTTGCACCTGGACTAGCCCATTTCTAATAATGCATGTAAGCACCCCAAGGTGCGCTTACCGGGAAGATTCTAGCCTCCGTCCATGGTGTCTCTGCTCCAGAGAGCAGAGTTGTTGAGTCTCTCCGGGAGCAGAGCAGAGTCTGACCTCACTTCCTCTTCTGCCCAGCATCCTATTCTGTTTATTCCTCCCACCAATGCTTTAACCTATCAGGGCCAAGCAGTTTCTTTATTGCTCAGCCAATGAAATCAACAGATTGATATATGACACTCCCACATCAAGATCCCTTGGAACTGTAGTTATAAACAGTTGTGAGCTGCCATGCTGATGCTGGGAACCTAGCCCTAGGCCCCTGAAAGAGCAGCCAATGCTCTTAACTGCTAAGCCCCATTTCTAATGTTTTAAATTACTGTACATTGAATTAAATTAATACTAGTTTCACTACTTTTAAATGCATTACCTTTGTTGCTGACAATTTTTAATGTTTTGACAAAAATTTACAAAGCATTTACCATTACTTGTTGGAAGGAGAATGTGTACAGCACAGCACTCGTGAAAGTCAGCACAACTTGAGGGAATCCATTCTTTTCTTCCTCCATGTGGATCCCAGCCATTAGATTCAAGTCGTCAGGCTTGGTGGCAAGTGTCCTTACCTGTAGAGCCATAATGCTGGCCATGTTTTGATAATAAAATAAACATTTACATATTTTTTGAGGCAAGGTCTCACTCTGTAGACCAGACTGACTTTGAACTCACAGAGATCCACCTGCCTCTGCCTCCTGAGTGCCCCACCATGCCCACTTTGACAAAAAGTTTTGATAGTCTTAGAAAACGACTGGAATTTCCCTCATGACTTAAAAACTAATTAAAATTTTTCTTCCTGGCTATCAAATATGTTGCTAGGGTACATGCCCTCTATATGCACGTGTTTCTATGAAAACACTAAGAATGTAAAGAATGCCCACTAGGGAAGCAGGAACAGTGTTCACCATTGTGTGCATTCAGGTAGAGTACTAGAAGGCATTGCAAAGCTCTGTGCTGAGAAAGGGAAATCTAAATGGAGCTGGAAAAGCAGACACAGAGATGCATGTGTGTTTGAGAGTGTACTGTGTATATGCGTCCCATGCATGTGTGTTTGAGAGTGTACTCTGTATATGCGTCCCATGCATACTTGTTTTTACATGAATTGTTGTGAGAATAATACACAAGAAACTAGTAAAAGGAATTATGCTTGCAGGTGCCTGAGACCTCTTAAAATATGCGTCTTTAATATTATTTTGACCTTTCAGCTGTGGATGATTATATTATGTATATGATTGCCCTCAGTAGCTACTTTAGTAAGTGGGCTTCAGAGGGACCATGAAGGTGGCCAATAAGACCATCTTTATACAAGAGCAATGTTTGAAATGACTGGGGCTGCTTGCTGCAGGCTAGTAGCACCAACAGTATTGAGACTTTTTATCTCTTAGTTGTCTGGGGTGACATAACAAGTGTACCTTTTTCATTTTAGTATTAACAGTACCAGCAACAGACATTGCTGAAGAAACTGTCATCAGTGAAGAGCCGCCAGCTAAGAGACAGTGTATGGAAATAATTGAGAACCGGGTGGAATCTGCAGAAATTGAAGTAAGGAGCCTTTTACCCGGTGTGTTTTGCTGCAGTCATCCAAAATAAATTGTTTCTTCTTCTTCTTATCATTATTATTATTATTTGTCATTTTTATTTATTACTGGCCATGTTTTGATAAATAATGAAAGTGCATAGTGTTATCATTTTGTTTTAGCTTTTTGACCTCATACATATGGCAAGCCCTCAATAAATAAATATTGAATGAATGAATGAATGAGTGGAGAATTTGTTTGTAACAAAGTTTGTTATGCTGGTAACATTTGTACTGTCTTTGGTTCTTGGATTCCATCCCTTATTTTTTGTTAAACTTATCCATACCATTCTCATAATTCACTGGAGGAAGATACCATTTTTATATGGAAAATTCTTTTCTTTCAAAAGTGCTTCTCCCTGATGGGCCTGGAAATCCTCTTACAGAAAGTTGATGTTTGCTAAACATTTTGTTTGTAAGTGCAAAAGATGATTGTTTATTTTCCTAGTACATCCTTTGAAGAACTTGGATTCATTTAGACTGGTGTTAACACCTACCTTTTTCCTCTCCCAAACTCATGTGTTGGTGTAACAAATCATGATCTCTTAGCTTTCTCTTACATGACTATAAATAAAATTCCATCTACCGAACTTATAGTGTCTCACACAAAGCATGATTCTTAAGTAACTTTGAAGAGTAAATGCAATAGAAACATCTTTGAACTAGAAACTATTCAAGCTCTTGACCTAGCTATAAGCTTTGAGTCTTGGTTTTATTTTCTCCTGAGTTGGAATTTAGATGAGTATTACTTCATTCTAGGCTTTTCATGAGAACAGGTAAATTCAGCACCCTCTTTACCTTTACTGCATCTGTGTGTAAAGTTGATGATTGCTTAGCTGTTCTTGTCAAAGGCTCTGGTTATCACAGAAAAGGGTTTGTTTTGTTTGGTAAGTGAATGGCAACACAATTCTTTAATATTAAAGACAGAGTATATTCTCATATGTATTAAAAATTAAATATATTAGGTACATTGTGGGCATAATCACAAGTATCAGACTAAACAGAGTCTAGTTATAAATAAAGCCTGCCTTATTTTAAATCTACACAAAAGAATATATGCCTAGTGGTTTATCCAGGATGTCTAGTAAAATTTTAAATATTAATATTGGGTGTGATGTTTTATTTCTCAAAATTTAAAGTGGTACCTATAGGACAGTTCTGATTTACAAACTAAAAACTTACTTCACTAAACAGAATTTTATTTCGTCCTCACTAAATGCCCTTGTGTATGTATGTGGTCTGTGTGTGTATGTATTGGTGTATATGTGTATGCGTGTGTGTGGAAGCCAGAGGTTGATGGGTGTCTCAATCACTCTCTACCTTGTTTTTATCTTTGACTTTTAAAAAATTAATTAGCTTTATTTTATGTGCATGAGTGTTTTGCTTGTATGTATGTGTACCATATGTGTTCCTGGTGTCTGCAGAGGCCAGGGTCTTTGGATACCCTGAAACTGGAGCTAAACATGGTTGTGAGCCACCATGTGAATGCTGGGAACAGAACCCAAGTCTTCTGCAAGAGCGGCAAGTGCACTTAACGGATGAGCCATCTCCCCAGCCTTCCACCTTGTTTATTTGAGAGAGGGTCCCTCACTGAGCCTGGAGCTTGTCAGTTCAGCTAGACTGGGGTGTGGGTTGAGGAGGAGCAGCAAGCCTCATGGGTCCTTCTGCCTCTGCCTCCTCAGCACTTGAGATTACAAGTGTGCACCATGCCCCGCTTTTTACATGGGTCCTGGAGATCCAAACTCAAGTTCTCATGGTTGCACAGCAAGCACATTACTGGGTGAGCATCTCCGCACCCCTGAGGTTCACTTTATTGTCCTTTTCTCATTGTCGGCTGGTCTCTTTGGAACATAGAAAGTGAAAAAAAAATACTGCTTTGTTTCCATTCTATAATAAAACGTTTAAAATGGTTTGAATTTCATTAAATGTAAGTTTATTTAACAGTTTACTTGTTTGGTCTATTGACATAGGGTCTCTCTGTGTAGCCTTAGCTGTCCAGGAACTCACAGATCCATCTGCCTCTGCCTCCTGAGGACTAGGATTAAAGGTGTGTGGCACCACTGACTAACAGTTTATTTTTTAAACCATAGTGATTGTAGCCTATCCCTTTATTTACTAATGACTAGTGGGTCTGTTTCCCTCCAAGTCCAGCCTGCTTCCTTTTCTAGTCTTCAGAGAATAGGGGAAGTAATTCCAGATAAACAAGAGAGAGGAACTAGGGGCACTAATTAAGTAGAACTAAGAAGGAAGCTTTAGGGAGATTGGTTTAATTTGGTATAAAGAACAGTGGAATTTTACATTTGTTTCTAGTAGAACTTTTTGGTAATGGACATCTTTGTTGGCATCACTGGAAATGCTTAAGCCAAGGTGATGTGATCTCTTAGGTTTCTAGTCTAGTTGATGCCTATCTAGACTAGAAGAGATGGAGCACCTGGAGTCACAGGATAAGGATGTAGCGTCCAGTGTTCATGTCAGGTTCATGTTTTCCTACAACACGTGAAGGTCACTCTTAATTACATGTATTTTCTTTGACAGTAGAATTATCCTAGGAGCAAGCTTTTATGCAGTTTCCTTGGATGACATCTCGACCAAACTTTAACTCTAGAAGTTTTTGTAAAATTGATTCTCAAGTGGGGAGATTTTGACCCTAAAGGATATTTGGCAATGTTTAGAAGCCTTTTTGGTTGTCACAACTGTGGGTAGAGGCTAGGTTGGTATCCTCTGTTACCCAGGACATTAAGAATTTATGTCATTCAAGCATATTAGTAGTGCTTAGATTAAAAAAAAAACAATTAAGAAATATAAAACTTTAACTCATGCACAATTTTCACGGGTCTTTCTCTGTATTTTTCATGGGGCTCACAGCTGACAGGGTGACTGTCTATAAGATTTTTCCAGCAGTCAGTAATCTCTGGAAAAGTTCATTTAAATTGTTAAAAGTTAATTATAGATGTTGTGACAGTGAGGAACATGAAATGGCTTTCATTTTGGAGAGGCAGATACAAATAAGATGCCAGCCACACTGCCTTAGTGTGTTCAACGTTGCTTCTGCTTCTTGGCTCCCTGTTGAAGATGCTGTGAAGGGGAAGTGTGTCTTCCGGGTGGGCATTCCCCCAAATGAGCAGCCTTGAGCTGTTCAATGGAAGTAAATGTGTATGTGGGAGGGAGACAATGCGCTAAGCACGTTAGGAGCCAGGTTTCTCTGCTTCTTAGGTAGTTATATGAATTCCAGTCAGAGGTAACTTTATATTTACTGTTTCATTTTATTTGCATTGGTGTTTTGGCTGCATGTATATGTGAGGGTGTCAGATACTGGAGTTACAGACAGCTGCCATGTGGGTGCTGGGAACTGAACCTGGGTCCTCTGGAAGAGCAGTCAGTGCTCTTAACTCCTGAGCAGTTTCTCCAGCCCTCTAGAGATGACTGTTTATTAGTCAATTTTCTTGGTTGTTTTTTTTTTTTTTTGTGTTGTGGGGGTGGTGGGTGTTGAGGATCAAGCCTGATACATGCTAAGCATATGCTAGATCTACCCCTGAGCTACCCTGTCCGTTCCTCCACCTTATTTTTCTTCCTTTCTCTCCTTCTCCTTCTTGTCTTTCCTCCTTTTCCTCCTCTTCTTTGTGTTTGTTTGTTTGTTTGTTTTGAGGGCAGGGTCTCACTATGTCGCTCTGGCTGACCCAGACCTCACCAGGTAGACCACTCTGACCTCAAACATATCTGCCTGCTTCTGCTCCCAAGAACTGGAATCAAAGTTATATGCCACCATGCCTAGTAGGATGGTTTGTTTTGTAAATGAAATGTCTGAGTCCTTTAGTCGGGTGTAAATAAAGGGTCCTTTATGTTAGTGCTTTTATGAAAAGTGATCTGTAAATTTTAAGTGCTGTCTTACTTGATATATTTTTTTAAATTTGTTTTTGTTTATTTCACTTATTTTATATGTTTTCTTGGTTTTGTTTTGGGTAGGGTTCTGCTATAGACCTGGCTAGTCTAGGAGTAGCCTTGTAGCCCAGGCTAGCCTTTCACTACAGCAATCTTCTTCACCTCAGCCTCCAGGGTGCTGAAATCACAGCTGAATCTCCAGCCATGCTTGGTTTGTCTTTCTTCTGCCAGGGTTTAAAGTTCTGTATAGTCACAGGCCCTCTATCTCTTCTCAGGAAGTTCTTTCTCCAAAGCTGGGGAAGAAGAGGGTCTTCTATGGAGAAGGCCAAGTAAAGGTATATTTTGGCTTTATGAACCATATGAATCTTGCAGCTGCCCAGGTCTGTTGTGTTAGAGACAGCAGCCACAGACAGTTCAAAGCAAGGAGGTATGGCTGTGTGTCAAGAACTGCGTTGATACAAATCACATCATTTATCACATCCGGACAGGTGATCTTTAGGTGCAAGCAAATAGTTCTGATACCTGACCTAGCTTTTATCCTGAAAAAAAAAAAAATTGGGACTTGAAGCTGAAGGGACAGCTCAGCAGTTAAGAGCACTGGCTGTTCTTCCAGAGGACCCGAGTTCACTTTCCAGCACCCACAAACAGCTCGCAGCTCTCACAGAGATCTGACACACTCTTCTAGTCTTAACCAGCACCTGTACCTGCGTGCGTGCGCACATAGACACACACACACATACACACACACACACATACACACACACACAATAATTTAAAAAATAAACCTTTAATACCTGCTAAGGGAGATACCATAATCCTGAAGCTGGTTTTCCCAAGGCAAGGCTCATCCATTATAGTGTGGATTTGCTGATTTCTGTGATTTCCCCAAATGTGAGAAACTTGGCATAATTTGTAGCTAGGGCCTAGGAGAGATGGCTCAGTGGTGATTAAGGACATGTATTGCTGTTACAGGGAACCAGATCCCATTCATGTCAAACAGCTCACAACTGCTGTAACTCTAGCTCCAGGGGATCTCACAACTTCTGGCTTCTGTAGGTACTTGCACTCACACATATACAGCCCTGCACAGACACATAAGTGCCTCGTAATTAAAAATAAAATGTTAAGACGTGTGTGTGTGTCTTTGTGTGTGTTGGGCTGACAAGGTGGCTCAGCAAGTAATGCTTGCCATGCAAGCCTGGTGACCTGAGTTCCATCCTTGTAGCCCATATAAAGGCAAACAGAATCAGCTCTACAGAGTCGTCCTCTAACTTCCACACATGGCGCACATGCACATACACACAGTGTACACACACAATAATAACTGGTAATAATAATCAGTTAAAACTTAAAAACACACTAGTTCTCAGAGACATGGGTTTGGTTTTCTGATATTTTGAGTGTGTGACCTTGGCTAATTTGGCATTTCGAGGCATAGCCTGTCCATCAACAAGACGGAAAATGAATAGCATCAGCAATTGATTGAAGACTTGGTGAAAGAAAAGTCTGGTGTCATGGCGCACGCCTTTATTCCCCTCTGTGAGTTTGAGGCTAGGCGGGTGTCCATAGTGAGTTCCAAGCCAGCCAGAGCTACGCCGTGAGAAGAGATGAAATGGGGACAGATGCAGGCCAAGCACAGTGGTGAGCGTATGATACATGCTCAGTAAGTGATATTTACTAGCAGAATCGCCCTACAATGTGTGTTGAGGTAGAGATAAACTATTGTAATTGTGTCTTTCAGTTTATAATATATAATAGCTAGAACAAAGACATACGTTTGAGTATTCAAAAAGTATATATTAAAATTATCAAATTGTCCCACACTTGCTTTTATGGCAGAATTAGAGAATCATCATTGAAAATAGAGCTGAAATCATTATCTGTTGCCCTATGGTTCTGTTACCTAATATATTAATTCGGGGTTACGGTGTATGTTGTGGCTGTCAATCTTGATTATTACTAGGGTTTCATTTTCTTAGAGGTCTGTGATGTTAGACACCTTCTTTTTCTCCAGTGCTGGGAGTTGAGCCCTGAGCTTCCTGGATGCTAAGCAGCTACAACCTAGCCCTAGAACAGTACCTTAGCACCACATATTAACGGATGAAATTATTGCTATATGAAATATCAAAATTGGAGGCTGGAGAGATGGCTCAGGAGTTAAGAGCCCTTGCTCCTTTTTCAGAGGACCCAAGTTCAATTCCCAGTACCTACATGGCAGCTCACAGTAGTCTGTAACTCCAGTTCCAGGAGATCTGATGCCCTCTTCTGGCCTCCTTAGGTACTGTACTCTTAGGGTGCACAGGCACACACACACACACACACACACACACACACACACACACACACACACACGCAAAACACCCATACCCTTTATGTGCAATAACAATATATCAAAATTGGGCCAACAAAATGGCTCAGTAGGTGGAGGTACTCACTGTGGAAGCCTGACATCTTGGGTTTGATCCCAAGTCTGGGTAAGGTTAGAAGCAAAAAAAAAAAAAAAAAAAACTGACCCCAGAAAGTTGTCCTCTGAACACATATGTGTTGAAGCACATGAGCCCACAGAAACTCATAGTAAATACTAAAAATACCAAAATTGGCTAGTGTGGCTTTACTATAAAATATTAAATCCATAGGATTAACATTTGTATTTAAATAAAAATGTCAGCTGTCAGCCTGTTGCACTATTGATGTGTGAAACACTGCTATGTAAAGAAACTTCCTTGAAGTAGCTATGACATCAGAGAAAGGTCTCAGTTAACATTTTCCATTTCTCAGACTTTTATTTACTTTGAAAACTGAGGTGGTAAACAAGTTCTTGTTCCATATTCCTGCATTTCTGAAAAGTCAAGGGCACAACACTAAAAGTCTATGTATTAATCATATTCAAAAGATCCAACAAATACTAAGGATCTTTGTCTTTACATTTTACAGATTTAGACAAAAAGATGATGAAATGAGTCTTTTATTTGGCCCAATTGATGAAAGGGAGCTATTACTTTATTTGTATTAAAATGTATTTTACTTACTGCTCAGTGATTGACTACTTGCCTAGAATCTGTGAGGTTCTGTGTTTGACCCCAGCTGGGTGGTGTGTGTGTGTGTGTGTGTGTGTGTGTGTGTGTGTGTGCGCGCGCGCGCGTGTGTGTGTGTGTGTGTATGTGCGCAGTGAGATAAGGAAGATAGGATTAAGCCATTTCACTTTCCACTGTTTGTCTCACTCCATTTGCTTTCATCTTCTACAGTAACAGTAAATCCCTTGCAAATGCCAGGTGTTAATAAATAACTAATACGAGATGACCCCTTTATATAGGCAGTTTGTTCTAATATTTCCTATGTAATTGGAAAATTTTATGTATATTCAAAACTGACTAACAAAATATCTTATTTCTTAACACGTGTAAACTTAAAAAGATTTAGTTTCATTATTTTTTATTTATTTATTTATTTTTTTAGTTATGTGTACGTGTGCATCCACAGAGCTGGTGCCTGGCAAGGTCAGAGGCATCAGAGCCCCCTGGAGCTGGAGGAAAATTATGGAATGCTTCTTGAGTTTGTGTGTTGTTCTTGTGCAAGGGCCATGATAATCTCTGTATTATTCCAATTTTAGCACATGTGCTGTCAAAGCAAGCCAAGCCCGCTCCTCATAGGTCTTGCTCCCAGCGAAACACAACCAGGCTCTACCTTTCTCCTCTACCCCTGGTCATTGCATAGGTCGCAGCGGTTCTAATGTTGATTGCTTCCCTGAGGCTTGATTCTTCCGGCTGCCATCTTTCCTAGCATCTTGGAAGGTCCTAAGAGAAGGGAAGCAGCGATGTAAGGTATTAGGTAGGACCTGGTATCGCTGAAACTGGAAATAAGTACATTCCTTTCTTGGACTTCTCAGTCACTCCTATATCTGGTGGAGCAATAAAGAATCAGAAAAAATACTAAATCTAATTTCATTCTCAGCTTAGGACAGTGGGTGGGATCATATGGTAGGTGAGAGGAGGGAGAGAGGGAGGGTGCATGTTTCTCCTGGTAGGGACAGTTGAGCAGTAAAGCAGAGACAGTCTGTGTCAGGAGGCAGTGGATATATAGGAGGAGCTCCTCAGACTCTCCTCAAGGACCTCCCTCACCTTCTGCTCCCTCTGGGCATGCTCAGTGTAAACCTGGCGTTTTCTGTAATTCAGTTACGTTCAGGTTCCTGCCTCACTAGGGGATCATAGGTCTTTGCGATGAGATTACTCCATTCCTGAGATAGGAAACTTCCCTGAGCCTGGGACTGTGTGGATTAGGTTTTCTCCATGTGCTTACTACAGGTATATGAAAGGGTTCTTTATGGTGTTGGCCTCTTTCTCCTTGATAATAGAGGTGCAGCGAAGAGAAGAAATAGTATACTGTTTCCTTTGGACTGGGTTTGTATGTGCTGGCTCTCAGTAACTGGGGATTTAAAGAGTTTATACCTGTTTAACAGTAGAAGGTTGTTAGAGTCGCCTTTTATGGATTGCCCACTGTATGACTTCGCAAGTCTGGCCCAGCACCTGTTGTGGTGGAGTTCAGGTGTTTGGCTTGGTGGCGTAGAGGAGCATGGGTCGTTTTGAATTTAGTGACATTTGAATACCATAAACCCAGTTCTCACAGTGTTCTTGGGAAGGCTGCGTCGTTTCTGAGCACTAATTTTCTCACTTGTAGCCTGATACATGAGGAGTGAGTCATGGAGTTGCCTTTGCTCAGCTGTGGTAGGGGCTCAGCTCTGTGGTTGTTTTCTGAGGAGAGATGAGGTGTGTTTACATCTGAAGTCTTCTGTTACTTTCTTCAGTACACAAGAGAACAGGTGCACATTTTATGTCTGTTATTCTTATTTATAAATTAGAAATAATTTTCTTGAAATCAGAGAATAATCTCTGTCTCATAGTACAGAGAACACAACTGGGGAGTCCCCTGTGGATTGGTGGAAAGGTGAGAACGTCCTGGGAGGTGCCTACCACTAGGCAGCTGCCGTGGCCACTGCAATGTTTTGTCTGTCTGTCTTCCTTGTATATTTTGAAGGACACATGATAATGTTAATATATTTGTGCAAAAATTGAAAACACAATTTTCTTTTCTAAACTAGGAGAGAGAAGCACTTCAGAAACAGTTGGACGAGGCGAACCGGGAGGCACAGAAGTACCGGCAGCAGCTGCTCAAGAAGGAGCAGGAGGCGGAGGCCTACAGGCAGAAGCTGGAGGCCATGACACGCCTCCAGACCAGCAAAGAGGCTGTTTAGCTGCCTGACACGAACATGAGTTTGATTTTACCTTTTGTCCAGAAAGAATGCGGTCTTGAACTGCACACAGTAAAGACACAGCCACGGGAGTACTGAATAATAGAAAATACTGCAGATTGATAATGGGACTTAAGCCATGAGCTCTGAATTCTTGTAATATAAAACTTTAGAACTTGTGAAATGTATTTAAAACTGAATTCTGTAAATAGTTTTTTGGTTGTTTCTTTTTTTACAGTTACAAATGAGTTGATAAAGATTGTTGAGGAGATCCAAAAACCATAGTAAGGCACTGTTACAGGCAATTCTTGATTTGGGTACAAACTTCATATCTCAGAGACAGGAGTTCAAAGGTGGTCCTTGTCGGTTAGACCAAATGTGTACTAATTATGGTGGACTGACGCTGGAAATAACTCTGCAAAGAGATTTCTCCCAGGAACTTTTGTACAGCTTTTAAGTTGTCTCAGGTTCACTGAAAACATTTTTTTAGGAAGCAGAAATTTTATATTTGTTCAATTTCAGCTACACGCAAGTAGATTTACATGTATATGAAGCAAATATTTTTAAAATTTTGTTTGTACATATTCTGCATGTTCTATGATTTTAAGATGCATCCCTTGCTTAGATATGTTTCCCACAAAGACGATGAAAGTTACCAGGAAATACATAAGGCACCGCTGTTGCTCTGTCAGCCACGGAAAGGAAGTAAGCAGCTGGGTTAACTGGCAACCATGACAGTGTTCTTGGAAGGAGCAGCTTGCAAGAGAACGCGAATCTGCAAAATCTATGCTTTTTTTGAAAATTTCATTATGGGGACGTGAGACTGTATTCTGTGCCTTCCATCATGATTTCCACGTGAGCACTTTGAGGCGCTGGATTTTAAGATAATGTTTTTGGCAAACTCAGTGCATTTGGGTTTCTGAAATATTTCATGGACTTACTCCCCCCCCCGCCCAAAAAATTATTCTTATGGAAAATTGCTTTTGTATGTAGAACAGGAACCTTTTGTACTCGGTGATGCTATAGATACGTCTAATGTAACGTCCGCTATTCCCTGTGAAGCTCCAGGCCTGCGTTGCAGCTCAGTCTCGTCACAAGGCCCACTCCACAGAGTGTGGACATTTGGCAGGCTCTTCCATTCTGTTTTGTAAAATGTAACTTCAAGCTCTTATTTTCTTTTTTGTTTTTGTTTTATTGCTTTATGATAACGTTTAACCCCACAACTACTCTAGATGATCTGTATAAAGAACCAATTACCTTCAAGACTGTACTGGCCTCCTTTTCTATTTTACAATTAAATATCTTTCCACATATGCTCAGTGCAGACTCGTGTCTTGACTGTACATTCCTCTCACAGTAAAACGTGGGCAGTAGAGCTCAGTGGTGGAGCAGGTCCTTGGTGCTTTTGGACTCTGGTTCAAATCCCATCACACACATGACCCGAGCTACATTCTGCCATATGAAAACATGCCTTAAAATCCCCCAGAGGGACTGACTCCTTGGGAATGTGATGGTTCTCGCCTGGGTTATCCTTATACGAGGTAAGGTGATAAAGGGTCTGGAGCCTCAGCCTGCCCTTGCTGCTTTCTGGAGAGCACAGGAAGTCTCCGTGACAAATGTAAGAAGACTAAGGAAGAGAATTCCAGCATTTCTCTAAGTTTGACATTAAATTTATTCCTTTTGAAATGTAACCTCACTTCCAGTCTGGTCTCCAACCTATGAATTCTGATGACCTTCCTACATAGTTCTGGGGCCATAAGCACATGCCATTACAATAGTGTAGGTGGAGTTTTCCTGTCCCGACCACCTGCTCCCAAATAACCAGCAGCCATTTCCGAATAACTGACTTGGAGACTTAATATAAATTAACTCTTACATCTAAATTAACCCATATTTCTCTCCTGTCATTCTGCCCTCCTTCCCAGCATCCTTAGTTTGATAGCCCCACTTATACTTCCTGCCTGGTTGCCAGCCAATCAGCGTTTTATTAAGTCTATCCAGGTGACAAATCTTCACAGGATACAAAAGGATTATTCCACAGCACACTTGGGTTTGACAGACATGAAGAGAGATCTCTCACTGTCTCAACCTAGCTGGTCTTGAACTTTTGAATTCAACTGATCCTCCTCCGGGTAGCTGAGACAACAGGTGTATCCCTCCACCACCTTTACATAAATGTTAAATGATCTAACACGAGATTTTAGGGCTAGGCCTATAGCTCAGGGGAGGAATGCTTACCTGACATACACGGGGCCCTGGGTTCGGTCTCCAGCAGGACGAAAGCAAAATGTGTAATGCGAGTTTAAAAATGCAAACCACGTTTCAGCAGCATGAAGCTGCTTGCTTTCGGTCAGAAGTCACCGGAGAGTATGCGGTTTGGGCTTGTGTAGTGATTAGTGCTAAACAGAAAGCTGGTGCACATTTAATTCCTAGACAGGCAGTGTTTGGGCGGAGAGGCCACTGTGTTCAGGCAGTGGCCAGCGCAGTTTTGCTCCCAGATTAGATTAGCTTCGAAAAGCCTCAGGGTGCAGAAAGAGTGTCAGCCGCTGTGTGCTGCTGCTTTTACTCCCAGCTGGAAAGTGGTAAGGGTGTAATTTTTATCTCTAGTAGTAACAGTGAGCCGATTGATGGAAAAAACAATTGGTTGTGGTGTACCAGGATTCCGGTAGCTGTGAGATGTTCACTGTTGTCAGAGTCTCAATCTTCATCCGACTCACTGTGCTGAGAAAGCAATCCTTAGCCGAGAATCTGCGATGGATTCTCGCAATGGCCCTCTCCTACCCCGCCCCTCTTTTAACAGTTTTCAGGCAGGCTGGAAAAGCCTGTATTGAGGACGAAAGCAACTGACAAAATGTGAAGTAAAAATATTCGGAAATCTACAACTATTTTCCAGTTCACAAAGATGGCTTTGCAATTAGCAGCTGTCTGGTTGCCGAGTGCTGACTTTTCCCATTCGCGCATAAACAAGTGCCTGAGACCAGCCTTTCTCTGCAGGAGCCTGTGCAAGAGCGAAGCCATTAACTGCAGGGCCTAACGAGCGCTTTGTTTCATTCTCATCATTTGCTGTGCACCCAGAATGGTTATCCTTGTTTGTTCCTTTGTTTTTGTATTCTCTAGATACTGAGCTCATAAAATAGTCCGGTGTGCGTGTGTGTGCATATGCGCGCTCATACTTGTGCAGGCATGTTTGAATGTGTGTGGAGACCAGAGGACATGAAATCTATTTGTGTGTGCACACGTGCACATACATGCCTATATGTTCATGCTCATGCCATTGTATGTGTGCTGAAGTTGGTTCTCTTTCACCATGTGGAATCTAACTAGATCATCAGGCTTGGTAGCAAGTGCCCTTACTCTCTGAGCCATCTTGAAGGCTCACACTTGCTTTAAAAATAATTTTTTAAAAAAGATTTTAAATTTATATTTATTTTATGTGCTTGGGTGCTTTGCCTCTATGTATGTAAGTGCATGCAGTGCACACAGAGGCCAGCAGGGGGCATTGGATCATCTGGAGTTACAGGCCATTGTGAGTTGGGAACTGAACCCAGGTCCTCCAAACAAGCAGCAAATGCTCTTAACTGCTGAGCCACCTCTCCAGCCTCCACACTTGGCTTTTGGGTTTCTGGATGGCATTCGGGTTCCCATGCTTGCGCTTTAAGTCTCCTCCCCTGCCCCAGCTTGTTCTGTCTCTTGGTGGTGGGAAGGTGAGAGAGCTCTCTTGACAGCAGAACCAAGTTTCTGACGCGGGACTCGAGAGGAAGTAGGTGAACAAACTCCCGTCTGCAATAAAAAGATCTCTATATAAATATGTTTAAAGCGCAGGCTTAAAGGAAAGCCTGTGCCAGGATGTGTTGACTAGCATCGTTTGTGGTGATGTTTATTGACCATAGGAGGAAATCCTGTAACAGACACCAACGCAGCGACAGAGATGGATACGGGGCTTCATTCTGAGGAGACTTTTCTCTTTGTGCTACTCACGGTTCGACCTACACCGTGCTTTTTAGTACTGGGAAGACCTCGACACTTGACTCAAAGTAAAAATACAACGAGAAGCAACATTTTTAGATAAAACCACAAAGCCGTTTGAGGAACCCTTGTGGCATATGGTGAAGCTCCCAGAGCATGAGTGTTGGGCTCATAGAGCAAACAGGAAAACCAATTTTTCTTCTATTCACCTGGTTCCTACTGAATAAATAACCCTTTCGTCTTGTCAAATCAACTTAGGAATTGATTCGCCAATAGGCTTGTCAGTTCATTAAGTAATATTTGCTGTACTTGGATCTCATTATAGATAGCTAATCTGTTGTAGTTTTAAGCCATGCCTGATATTTGTTTTTTTCTGTGTTAAATGGGAGCACCTGATGCACACAGATTTACTTTGACGCAAGCGCTCCTGGTCCATCCTCAGAGTGCTCTCTAGACTACCACGGAAAACACGGCGTTAGCACTAGCCGCGTGCTAGTTCCAAGTTAAAATTTGAATACCAATATTTTTGTGACTTCTTAAAACAATTTTTTTTGTATGTGCAGATAATAGAAGTGGCCTTGCGTCTTCTGTTCATTTGATACCTTAAATTTCTCTGTAAATATTTTACTTAAATGAAAGTAAGTGATAATATATGGAATGCACTCTGGATACAGTTCCTAGGGCCTTTCACTTTTTAGATAAATATCACTTGAAAGAACAAATAAAAATCCCTTTTGCTTTCCTGAAAGGAAAGAGAGCTTTGTTGTGTTGACTTTCTGGGGGAGACACAAACAAACGTTATTCACCCCAAATAGGACACCAGCAACAGACCAAAGAGCCAGTTCTGCCGAAGTCTTGCTTAGTGAACCAATGGGTTTGTTGGCGTTGCTAGCAGGGGTAAGAGTGATTCAAAGGCTACTGTATTACCAAAAAGCCGCCCGGCATGGATGACGACTCCCCAAAGATGCGTGTCTGGAGCTGTGGGAACGGCTTGAAGATAGCGCTCCTGAGGGTCTCTTCCCCACCCAACACCCCTGAGATTATCATCTGTTTTTGAACTCTCCTGGGGTGGGTCTCGAGATCCTGGTAACTTGTAGGGCTTTGTAGGGCTGTGTCTCCTTAAGTTTTCTTGCATCCGGTGCAGAATGCTTCAGTCAGGAGGAGACAGTCACACAATAACCTGTTTTCTTAAGGTGCTGTTCTCTGTATTTTATCATTTGCTCACTTGTTTTTTTTTATCTGAATTACTCTGATCTCATATGCAGAGTTAATACACGATGAATTTCATTCCTTTAAAATGTATGCTGCCGCATAAGACAGCTCCGTCCTTACCGCGGCGGAGTCTGTGGATCACCATGTTGAATGTCATGGATTATTTAAATACCTTGACTGCTCTATGAGAATGATTCTCTCACACACTAGTTCACCAGTTAAGGCATTTGTTTTTCCATTGCTGTGTTTCCTGACTGGTCTAGTCTCTGCCTCCTGAGTGCACCATCCCCCGGCCTTCAGTCTCTTTCTGATGGTGGCCAGAGTCTAAGCATGCTTCCGTCCCCACTAGGTCACAAAGCGGGCCCTTAAGATGGTGGCAGAGCTGCCAACACCCTAGAAGGCTTGCGTAAGCTTAGCTGGGGCAGGTGGCCACGAGGAGACAGAAACCTAACAAGCATTGCACACTGAGACATTATCCGGTATGTTTATTATCTTTTAGGAGTAAACTGTACATCAATTTCTTGTTTTGCTTTGATGAAAACTTCAAAGCACACAGAAGAAACTAGATACAAAGCTCTTACCCAGATCTAATGAATCTTAGGTTTGCCCTCTCTGTTTCCATTCCTTTAAGAAGTGCATGCCACTTGTGGCTGTCATCTCTGTCCAGCCCACTCAACCACTAGCCTGAGTCTGAGGTGTTCAGTCTGTCGGGTATGTACTGATTTATCTATGTGCTGGTGTGTTGCTAGGTAAGTACCTTTCCATGAGCTATAGCCTCAGTTCTCTGAATACAGGTTTACATCATTGGTTTTCTTAACTTTGTTAGCGCTATCATTTGGTATATTGATGATTTTTGGTTGAACAGTATTTTTTTTTACATTTGTTTACTCTCTCCCTGACCCTACTGTGTGCATGTGTGTGTGTGTGTGTGTGTGTATGTGTGTGTTGTGCGTGCATGTATGTGCTTGTGCCACAGCATGTGTGTAGATTTCAGAAGCCAAGCTTCTTTCCTCTACCATGCAAGTCCTAGGGGATTAAGCCCAGGTCGCCAGGTTAAGGTTGGAAGTGCCTTAACCAGCAGAGCCATCTCTCTGGCTCGTATGTTATTTGATTTTTTAAAAACGTGTTGTCTGTTTTTGACAGGGTCTCATGTTTCTCAGACTAGCCTGGGAATCTGCTGTACCACACACTGTTCTGGGACGACTGATCCTCATGCTTCCTCTGCCCACGTGCTGTGATCATAGGGCCTGTCACCTAACTGGGAATCCGCTCTGCCACATGCTGTCCTGGGACGACTAGTCGATCCTCATGCTTCCTCTGCCCACGTGCTGTGATCATAGGGCCTGTCACCTAACTGGGAATCCGCTCTGCCACATGCTGTCCTGGGACGACTGATCCTCATGCTTCCTCTGCCCACGTGCAATGATCATAGGCCATCACCTGACTAGCTCATGTTTGCACCTAGGGTTTCGCATGCTAGGAAAGCTCTCTAGCAAGTGGGCCACACCCCGGCCCTTATTTACATCTTCTCTAACACACCTGATTTGTAAAAATTAACGAGGTTTTGAGTGGGTGCTTTTTCTATAATGCATGCACGTGCAGTGTTCGTGTCTCTCCGTCGTTCTTCGGCCCAGGATCGCTGTCCTGTCTCACTTCTGTTCACCGCCTTTCCTTGTCCCTAAAGTTTCCCTTAATCTCTTCCTGTTCCCTCTGTCCTCTCCCCTCCATCACTATGTCCGCTATTCCATTCCATGCTGTACCAATCAGACTGACCAGTTTCCACACGCGAGAGAACACGTGGTCCTTCTTTTTCTGTGTCAGTATCTCCATCAGCCTTTCCTCCGTTATTCCCACATCACTGCAAATCGCTGCGAGTGGCGAGATTGCATTCTTCTTCATGACGGTGTGGTATTCCTGTGTAACTACACCATGTTCTGTCGCTGTTGCTGTTTTGCCATTCTCCTGCTGAAGGGCATCGGGGTTGGCGCTGCAGCCACAACTCCTGGAGAGATGTTGAGTCTGCAAGGCTGGTTAGCTGGTTACAGCCTCGGTGGTTGTGGACGGTTCGGGATGCAAGTCTGGAGCCTAATCCCAATTTATCTTGGGCTGTCTTTAGCCCCCTAAACAGCCGTTTCTTGCCCACCTCTGTGTCAGGCCTAGCATCCTGTGACTCATAGCTAAAAACCTTTGGAATGTATTAGCAAAACCCTAGTTTTTCAGTAATCAGAAAACTAAGTTCAGCCGGGCGGTGGTGGCGCACGCCTTTATAATCGCAGCACTCGGGAGGCAGAGGCAGGAGGATCTCTGTGAGTTCGAGACCAGCCTGGTCTACAAGAGCTAGTTCCAGGACAGGCTCCAAAGCCACAGAGAAACCCTGTCTCGATAAAAAAAAAAAAGAAAAAGAAAAAGAAAAAAGAAAAAAAAGAAAAGAAAACTAAGTTCAAATCTGAGGCCTATAGCAGTGCTCTGTCTGCTCTGTAACCCGCCTACTTGGTGTACCCACCGATGTGCTTGGAAAGGGTCTTGATTTATGGCTTTCTTTGTTCTATTTCTATGAAAAGTCCATGAAACTGCTACCTCATTGAGGAACGGTATTTGGAGGAAACTAAACCTAGGTCCTGGGGCCATGATCACCCATGTTGGCTCTGGAATAAGCTCCCTTACTTCCTTTGTAGTGGGAGTTGTGTTTTTGTGACGGCAGCCTCGTACTTTGGCTATTGTGACTAATACTGCAATAATCAGGAGTGAATGTATCTTATTGGTAGAATGAGTTCCTCTCAAAAATATTTTTATATTTATTTGTGTATGTATGGCATGTTTCTATGTATAGGAATATCGCTTCCAGGGAGCTGGAGAGATGGCTCAGTGGTTAAGAGCATTGCCTGCTCTTCCAAAGGTCCTGAGTTCAATTCCCAGCAACCACGTGGTGGCTCACAACCATCTGTAAAGAGGTCTGGCGCCCTCTTCTGGCCTTCAGGCATACACACAGACAGAATATTGTATACATAATAAACAAATATTAAAAAAAAAAGAAATATCGCTTCCAGTTTGTTTTTCTACTACATCATAATGGACGTCATCGTATTCGATTTTCAAGTTCATGTGTTGGCTTTGTACACTGTCTTACAATTGACTTGTTAGTCTCGGATAGTGAGGCCTTACTTGGCTTTATCAAACTGCTCTCTGTGATATCTATGAAGAGTAACAGTGATGAGAATTCTTAGTTCACCCACATTGCATCTGGTGTTGGTAGGAGTTAGGAGCTAAGTAGTGTCTTTTATATAGGCAGCTGTTGAGAGTGACAGGCCCCTGGCGCAGGAGACATCTGGGACCTGGCACATGCAACACAGACTGAGCATAGCAGCTGGGCTTAGAAGCTGTGAGTTTTGAAACCTTAGATTCACCAAGATGATAGCCAATCACCCGTCTTTTTCCTTTTCATTTCCTGATTCTTACCTCTTCCTGGGTTTCCCTGAGTCACCTGCAACTCAATTAAAAATCTCCCACAGGTATTCAAACCAGCCAGCCAAGAATGCCTCACCTTGATCCTTGGTTTACAGATGAGTGCAGCCAATCACTGGGCATAAGTGGATAGGATTCTGAGGACCAGGAAGTCGTGGCTTATGAGCCTGCATGTATGTCTATGTGCCGTGTTCATACCTGCTGTCCACGGGGCCAGAAGAGG
This sequence comes from Alexandromys fortis, assembly GCF_014885135.2. Classification (NCBI taxonomy): domain Eukaryota; kingdom Metazoa; phylum Chordata; class Mammalia; order Rodentia; family Cricetidae; genus Alexandromys; species Alexandromys fortis. The sequence goes on from NW_026067902.1 coordinate 12,613,704, forward strand.
ACATCAGATTCCATGGAAATGGAGTTACAGATGTCTGTGAGCTGCCTCATGAGTGCTAGAAACCAAATCCAGGTCCCATGGAAAAGCAGCCAGTGCTCTTCATGGCTGAGCCAGTTCCCTAGTTCCCTTTTTCAACTTCTTGTTGGCAAAGCAACTGCCCCTTTCCCTTTTTTTTCCCCAGAAAATTTTAACAGGTTTATTTATAATTTTTATAAAGTTGAACTGTTGAAATGTGTTCACTGAAACATTTTGCTTGCATTAATACTTTACATCTTGCATTTATATTAAAAATTCACACACAAATGAAAATGGAAAACTGCCAATACCTGATTTCTGCCCCCTATTTTTCCACTCACAATCATATACTTAGGAACCTTTTGACCCCATGGAAAAAATATCTAACATTCAGAACTACTGATAACAGGAAGAAGAGGAAAATAATTTTTTTGAGAATGAAATGTCCATTCATAGTGGACTCTTAAGCACGTTCTCCGCGTATGCGGCGTGCTAGCTGGATATCTTTTGGCATAATTGTTACACGTTTGGCATGGATAGCACACAGGTTGGTATCTTCAAAAAGGCCAACCAGATAGGCCTCACTTGCCTCCTGCAAAGCACCAATAGCTGCACTCTGGAAGCGCAGATCTGTTTTAAAGTCCTGAGCAATTTCTCGCACCAGACGCTGGAAGGGGAGTTTGCGGATCAGAAGTTCAGTGGATTTCTGATAGCATCTGATTTCACGGAGTGCCACAGTACCAGGCCTGTAACGATGAGATTTCTTCACCCCTCCAGTAGAGGGCGCACTCTTGCGAGCGGCTTTTGTAGCCAGTTGTTTCCTGGGTGTTTTACCACCGGTGGATTTACGGGCAGTCTGCTTTGTACGAGCCGTGGTATGGACACCTCCTTACTTACCCCCCTTCTTCTTTGGCTGGAGCTCGGCAAGCGAGGGGCGGTGCTGGCGTTAGTGAGCAGCGGCGGTGCGGCGACGGCTGCGAACACCCCCCTTTCCCTTTTTTACGTGTGACATTTTCCCTGTATACCAATGGATCCCTTGCAGACACCAACTACATCACCTCCAATTCCATCCCAGTTATGACACTGTATTGCACTGTATCGTCAGGTCCTGGAGTGTGAGGACTCAACCTCATGAGTCTGCTCCGACCTCAGACACAGGTTGCCAGGAAGGACTTTGCTACTTGTGTTTGCAAACTACATGCTATAGACAGGATTCCCACGTCCTTCTTAGACTTAATTATTCTTCCAGGATGGCTCATAGAACTATAGCAAACACACTTCTCGTTGATCACAAGGCTATGATGCAGGGTGCTCTCTACAGCCAGGGAAAGAGCGGCACACGGGGTGTGGAGCTGCCATCTCTGGGTGCCATCCTTCGGGGAGCCCCGTGTGCTCAGCCACTCCAAAGTTTTCCAATCTCTTCTTCCAGAGGTACTTTTTTTTTTTTTTAAGAGGGGGAAGGTGAGGGCTGGGGATCAAACTCGGGGTCATGTGCGTGCTGGGTAGATGATCTGCACTGGGTCTCACCCCTTGCTTAACCTCCAGCTCTTTCTACTCTTCCCTCTGAGCAGGAATTCTGTTGTCATAGATACAGACGATGTTTTAGACAGAGACTCCTTTTGCTCAGGTTGGGCTTAAACTCTTGGGTTCAAACATCCTCAGGTCAGAGCCTCTAAGGAACTCAATATAAGGAACAAAAAAACTCCTGACATCTGAGAAACTCCCAGGATTTTTGATATTTTGTGGCACTGTTGGGATTCAGGACAAACTCACCCCCCCAGAATATGATTTCAGGAGAAGAGAATTTGCTGTCCCCTCTCCCCAATGGACTTCCTTTGTGCTAGTCTGAGAAGCCATAGGCATAGGGATCGCTCTCAAAAGCTGTCCTTTCGTAGAAGACATTCAGAAAGAAGCCTCTGTCAGAAAAACTGCTCGCCTCAGGAAGAGGAGGGCTCCAGACCACTGCCATCAGCAGGAAGATTTTCATCTGACGTAGGACAGTGTTTCTTCCCCGCTGGGAACGAGCCCGTCCTGCACTCTGCTGTATCCAGTCCCTTCTCTGTTCTGCAGCTCTGCTTGCTGTGGAAGCTTCCATCAGCCGAAGGACTTTCCGACTTAGTCATTAAGCAGGGTTTTTTTTTTTTTTTTTTTTTACCGTTTGCCTGTCTTATGTTAGGTTAAACTGTAGCCCAGACAAAACCAGAACAAGTACTATGTAGTAATGGAAAAAATAACCCTTTGTCTCCATTGCCAACTCCTGCCTGTTGCTGACCCCTCTTGAACTCAGCCTGCTCGTGTCCCTCATAGAGAAGCCAGAGGAGGAGCAACCTAGTTATCTGTGCCATTTCTTGTGAACGCCTTGTTCTGATTCCAGAACTCCAATCTTTGTCGGAGGCAGGGGCCTCTACTTTCTGACCGCAGGGACAGAAAAGATGGAGGACCTCTTTTTGTTTATCTACCTGGAGTTGCTTGTGGGCGTGGGTTGGTCAGTGCCCTGATTGGTCTAAAAAACAGTTCCCTCTGGATCTGTTGACCAAAGTTCTAATCAAGTAGGATGGGGAGAAGAGAGGCTGAAATTGAGCCTGCAGGAAGGGACTGTAGGGGGCGGGGCTAAAGGAGAGGAATGGAGAACTCTTTAAATAAGAGGCGTGCTGGGTGCCAGGGAGTCCACAGCAGGGAGGAGTAGTGGATAAGAAGCCGGGCTGCTAGCTGCCTTCCGCAATCTTCTCGGTCCGTCTGCCAGGAGGAGCAAGCCAAGGGAGATGATGGAACCCCATGAATACCGAGCTAGAGGTGAGTGATGGGGACCCTGTGGGTCTTCCCTAAGGCAAGGCTGTGGAAACTGCTGCCGGCAGCAGGTGACTGTTAGAATTGCCGCGGGAGAGCTGTCTTCAGCACTCCTTCAGTTTCTCCTGAACAGGATGTGGATTAGAGTTCTAAGCGGTTCCCTCATTCTCTGTCCCACATGTAGGCTGCCTGTGTCTTGCATTTTGTCCCCTCTCTACCTGCCCACAAAATAGACTATTTGCACTTGTGATCCATTCAATGAAATAGAAAAAAAACAATGTCCCAAATATTTATTAGCACAATTAATATTCATTTCTCTATGTGAAGTAGTTAGTTCTCTTAGTGTTCACTCCCTAAGTATTCTCCAAGTGCCCACCTGTATACGGGCTTCCGTGAAAAAGCAAAACCAAATGGTTACCCTGTTTTGCAGAGGGGAAATGGGTAGTTACTTAAAGAGAATTTTTAGGAGGACACGTCTCTCAAAGCCACTTGTGACTATGATGACTTTGGTCCTACTTCTTCCATTTAGTACACATTAGCGTAAAGGTTCTTTTAAGTGCCTATGTGACAAAAGAGAATTTTGAGTGTCCTTATAATTTTCTAACAGTCTCATCTCCACTACCGGGACAGATTGCCTAAAATTTCCTGGCTGTAAGGTAATCTCCTGTTTTGAATCTAACCTTTCGTCTCTTCTCCCCTAGCGATAAGTGGCTATCAGCCTTGGCAGGCATTGTGTATTAAAGTGTCTCAATGCCTTTCAACGGTGCCCTTAGCTGAGAGCGAGGGTCCTTATCCTGTCCTGAGTAGTGGCAGCTCCCTTTTGTCTGCTGGGTGCCCAAGGCTGCGGAGGGCTGAGGGAGTCAAGTGCCCTGACCCCTCCGTTTTGTCTAGGCCTGGTTCTGTGTGCGGGAACTTCGCGTAAGCTGATGTAGAGAGGAAGCCAGGCTCCTTGTCTTCTCTGCTCCTTCTCTCCTTTGCAGGAAGGAGAGGAGGGTGCTTAGGGAGGGTTTCCGGTTGTTGCCAGGAGATGCACAACACGAGGGTGGCGGGAAGGGAGTGATTGTGAGAGAGTGCCTCTGAAGACTGAGACCCCCGAAGAAATGAATAGCTTCCCTAGTAAATTCTTCTTATCTAGTCTTCAATCATTCGGCACATTTATTTGAACATGAAAGGTGTGTTACAAGCCCCGAGGAACAGCATCAGGGTGTCAGGAGCCGCACATCTTTGGGCTCCAGGTTAGTTCACAAGCTCTTCTGGGCTCCCGCTTGTGCTTTAGACATATTCCATGCACCCCAGAAAGTGTATGTGACATTAGTGTGTGTGTGTGTGTGTGTGTGTGTGTAAACTTACAGCTTCATTCACACTCAAAAGATGTTGCCAAGTACAAAAAGATGGAAGTGTTGATTTAATGAATCTAGCAAGATGTTTTCTCCTTTTATTAGAGTTGAGCCTTGAAGCTTCCATCTGTGCTGACAGAGAGCACAGTACAGGTGTGTGTGTGTGTGTGAGCTAGTATGAGAGTAGTGTGTGTGTGTGTGTGTGTGAGAGAGAGAGAGAGAGAGAGAATGTGTAACCAGTTTGTGGTTCAAAGAGAGCTACTGAGTCTCTGGGTGAGCCTTTAAGGTAACGAATTAATAGCTATTCTGTTTCTGGGAAGAAAACAAGGGGAGAGTAGACCATACCAGCAAGGAAGGGAAAAGAGAAGAACTGTTTCACTCTGCTGCTGAAGTTCTGTGTTTTGCAGACTTTCCCCATTTGCTCATCTGTTTTCTCACAGCCTCTTTGCATCAGCCATTCATACCGCCCCCCTCCTTGTCCTGTTGGGGAATCAGATCTACCTGGCCCGAGAATCCATCTAATTTAACCAAGTCTTTTGATTGGGATCCAAGAGGGACAGGCATGCATAGCCCAAGGAAACGTGACCTGGTTCCTCTGCTCCTGTCCAGGGAAAGAGATGGTGGATTATATCTGCCAGTACCTGAGCACCGTGCGGGAGAGGCAGGTGGCTCCAAACGTGCAGCCTGGGTACCTGCGAGCCCAGCTACCTGGGAGTGCTCCCGAGGAACCCGACAGCTGGGACAGCATCTTTGGGGACATTGAACGAATCATCATGCCTGGGGTGAGATACAGCAACTACTGCAGATTCTAAATCTCAGGGTACAGCAGGGATGGGCGGTATCCTAGGAAACTTTCACTTGAGTCAGTGTGGCGGGACACATCTATCATTCACCCGATGTCACAGCCCGTCTTCTAGGAATGGGAGGCCATGGCTTTGCCTGGAGGTAGGGTTCTCATGTCAGTGCTGATGGGGAGGAGCCACAACTCAGGAGGTGGATGGAGACAAAAAGACTGGTGTGAAGAAAAGGGACAACCGTGGAGCAAGGAAGGAGAGCAGAGGCCAGGGACAGTGCCTGCATCCCAATAGACAGGGCCAGGAACTGCCTATCCAACCTCTGAAATCCTACCAAATGGATGGAACCATACAGAGAATGCCAGTCCCGGGAGCACCCTAGCTGCTGGCTTGGAAGGCAGCTGTGAGCCCCGTCAGCGCCTCCTTCCTCTATGGTTCCCAGCAGGGAGGTTTGGTGATTGATCTGCTTCTTAGGGACAGCAAAGAGCTGTTCTGGAATTACTAATATGCCCCATGATAACGGAAGGAGCAGCCTTTGGTGATGGTGGCTTGGGCAGGGACCAAACAGAGGGAAGCTGACTGATGCCTGAGGCTTGAGCTGGAACTCACTGCCCTATGGGCTATGAGGGCATCCCTAGTCACCAGAAATGCCCCCTGCTAATATCACCCCAGTTCCTTCCCATGATGAGCTGTTTCATTTAGTCCTCCTAGTCACCCATTTGACAGATAAGGAAAATGAGGCTCTGAGTTTATTTTGCCTAAGCTCCTGTGAGGCAGACCCAGGATTTCAGCATGAGTCAACTAACCCTTTGCTTTCTCCCCATACTCCGACACCTCCATGCCACGTGACTAGACCCCCAAAATGGACCTGACCCGACAACACTCATTCCATAAACCCAGTGCCCCCTGAGTCTCTCTGCTTAGAACATTCTGGTGCTGACCCGTGTGTGTCTAAAAACTCGTCCCGGTGTCGACTTGAGGTTTGCGCCCATGAGTTGACAGATGCATCTAGAAGTCGGGACGAGAAAAGGGCAAGTTTTCCCCTAAAGGCCTAGTTCCTCGATAAGATTATCTCAGCCCTTCCATTCTGTGCTGCCTTCACCCAGGGACTAACTGTCCTTAGGACTGATTCTCAGAGCAACTGTTAGCGCCGCTGAGGAGGCAAGGAGGCGCAACAGTTTCCGGGGGCGTGGCCAAGGAGGCTTATTTCTGGAGGTCTGTCCGCTTTGATAAGGTCACTTCGGTCTTATCTCATCTGGTAATTTTACAAGAACTGATAACTGCATCTCGATAGCACCGGGGGATGGAACCCTTCTCTCTGGTTCCAAGTGAGGTCCCTAAGCGCAGTGAGAACGAGGGCGCAATCTTCCATTTCCTCTTCCAGGCGGTGCTAGCCCCCTAAGAGTCAGCCCGGAAGTAGCTGGCCCTTTGCGCTTCATTGAAAACTGCATGGTTCTTCCTTCCTGCCATTTCTTAGACACTGAGAAGAAAAAGTTTCATTTTGTTTTAATTCCAATCTTGGCAAGAAGGTGAGAGCAGAAGAGCGAGCAAGCAAGCTTCGTGGGGAAAGGCTCTTGCTAGCAAGCCTGAGGCCATTCAAACCCTGGGACCCACATGGTGGAAGGAAAGACGTGCCTCCCTCAGACCTGCACGGGCACACAGGCACACACACACACAGAGAGAGAGAGAGAGAGAGAGAGAGAGAGAGAGAGAGAGAGAGAGAGAGAGAGAGAGAGAGAGAAACATAATATAAAAATTAAAAAGAAAGAATATTAGAGACTGAGAGAAACCCAGTGAGGGAATGCCGGGTACCATTCTGCTTGGGTGTCTGGGTAGATTCTGCAACCTTGGGGCCTGGATGATGTTTGGGTCTGAGGGATGCTTCCTCTCTCTGCCAGTTCCATTTCACATCAATAGCACAGGGATGAGGCGGGACCTCATGGGGATGCGGTGAGAATTGACAAATACGATAGATAGAGCTGGGGAAGCAGAGGCTCTCGGAACCACCTGCTAGTCTCCCGCTTGGCGAGGACTGAAGAGAGAGTCGCGTCAGGCTGCGTGGTGTCTCTGTTACCTGCAGTAGTTAGTTCCCCGTTTATATTACACCTTACAATTGGCTGGTTTCTTGTTCACGTGCCTCTACCCAACTGTCCTAGGAATCGTTTCATGATGGGGAGGTACAGGAGAGGTTTCTGGCTTTATAAGGATCTGAGGTACACACATATTTTGAGATCACCTTTAAGAAAAACTAAAAATGGATCTCAAAGTTGACTGAGGAAAACACGGGGCTTTGGAGCTTAAGTTCCTAGACTTCACTGGGCATCAGCAAGGAGCTGATGGATCCTGAGTAGCCATGGATCCTGCGCCCTTGGACTTTGCAGTGTGCACTACAAAGGTTGCAAGGATTTGTTCACACAAAACAGAACAGTGCACCAAGGTGCTCTCCTGTGAGTTGTTAGTAGCAGCACATTCACGCTGAGTGTTGTTCCGGCTCAGGGATCAAAGTGGGCCGTAGAAGCTGAGGAAGGACTCATGAAAAAACACATGGTGGTTTTCTAAGGATCAGCAGGTTTTGGAGGGCCATGTCTTCATGAGAAGCCAGGCGACACAGCCTCACTCAGAGACAAACGCAGGAGGAAGCAGGACAGCCCTGTGAACGTCGCTGAGTGTGAGCCACCGAGTGTGTCCACTATAGGAGGGGCTCTCCGCAGTTGTTCAGCCCCTTCTTATATCTCTGATTGTGGACTCAGGGTTAGCCTAGCGTTACCTCCCCTACTCCCGGGCTAGTCTCTCTTCCCCGTCTTTACCTTTCCACACAGGGAAGCCCACGACAGTTTAGAACAAATCTGACTGACTCCCAGCAGGAGCTCCCTTCCCAGAGACCTCACTGGTCCACACACAATAGAAGCTTTGGCAAGATCTGCGAGGAGACTGCTGTTTGCTCTTCCGACCTTCCCGTTTCTGCTTCCTTTTATTTTCTGGCAGGGAATCAGTGTGGGGCTAATGCGAGAGTCCCACATCCCCAGTTACTGCAGCAACCTTCATTTCTTAGAGTTTCTTTCCCGTGTGTACAAAGGTCCTCTTCTGATGACCTAGCTCAGTCCGGGATACTTGGAGCACTCTTTTTTATGGACTGTGTTTCTCATCTCTCTGAAAAGCATCTTCCCGTTTTAAGAGTTGCTTTTCCTTTCCAGAGAGGTTGTCTAGAGGAGAGAGCTTTCCGGGAGTGCCATCTGGTGCCAGCTGTGACTGTGGTGTGTGTGTGCTCTGTCTCTAGGTGGTACACTGGCAGAGCCCCCATATGCACGCCTACTATCCGGCCCTTACCTCTTGGCCGTCCCTGCTAGGAGATATGCTGGCTGATGCCATTAACTGCTTAGGATTCACGTGGGTGAGTAGAAATGCCTGTGACTACTGATACCTGGGGACACGGTCGGGGTGGCATCCCAGGACAGATGTGTTCTGTTCTTTATCTCTGATAAAGGGTGGGCGCGTCTAAGCAAACATTAGTAATGGATTATTAATTGAAAATAAAAGCATTAAATATTACAATGACTGTATTTTCTTAAACTTAAGCTTCATATAAGTCATCTCATCTAATCCTATAGAATCAGGAGTACCGGCCCTATTTTATAGATGAGGAAATTGAGGTTTAAGCCATTTATCTTGCTAAATTCACAGAGTTTATTCAGACTCTGATGAGATTTGAATTGATATCTGGTCACTTCTACGGTTTGTGACCTTAGCAGGGCATTTTGACGCCTCTTGAGTCACAACTTCCCCTGGGCTCTTGTCTCTGAAGAGTCAGAGATTATTCTGCAGGACTTCCTTAAGCTCTGTGCAGCCCTGAGTGCTGCCAGAAGCCGCTTGGAACATTCTTATCTCTTAGGCTTGAACTTTTGTAGTGCACCGGAGGTTGGGGAGAGCCCAACTAGGGCTGTTATCTTGGGAAAGAACACAGTAATTTCTTAGTAAAAATATTCCCTTGGGTTTTAAAATATCAGCTGGGTGTCTTAGAGGCTTGGAGAGCTGGATTCAAGCCAGTCAGTCATTCCCGGATTGTTTCTCGTAGAGCCCTGATCTCATTGAGGGCAGCGTGGATCCAAAGCCCTTTTTTGACGAGGAAGGATAGGATGGGTGGGGCCGATGTGTGCACACCTGACCTTGACTGCTCCTCTACAGAAGTTCCCACGGGTATTGAGGCTGAGAGGCTGGCGTTTCAAATGGGGCTGGTGGGGCATCTCGGTACCCTGGGTCATTTCCGTTTTTCAGGCTTCCAGCCCAGCCTGCACAGAGCTGGAGATGGTCGTCATGGACTGGCTGGCGAAGATGCTGGGGCTCCCTGAGCACTTCCTCCATCACCATCCCAACAGCCGGGGAGGAGGTGTCTTGCAGGTGCCTGTGATGACAGCATTCCTTCTTTTTTTTTTTTTAATATTTATTTATTTATTATGTATACAATATTCTGTCTGTATGCCTGAGGGCCAGAAGAGGGCGCCAGACCTCTTTTACAGATGGTTGTGAGCCACCATGTGGTTGCTGGGAATTGAACTCAGGACCTTTGGAAGAGCAGGCAATGCTCTTAACCACTGAGCCATTTCTCCAGCCCCAACAGCATTCCTTCTCACACTGGGGCCCGGGGCGCGGGAAGTAAAGACGAATCCTTCCCCACAGTTCCCCGTTCCTTAAAGTCACCCCATCGCCACTATCATCGCCATCGTATCCCGCACCACCGTGTAGCTTGCACCTCTGCCACACTCGCTAAGCACCACTGTCTCCTGCATATCGCCCCATAGATTAATTCAGTGTCTGATTATCACAGGACCCCACAATCATGTCCGGAGAAAAATCTCAGCCAACCTTGTCTATCTTAAGGGGCAGTCCCTTTAATGTGGCTGCTCTTCGTTTGGTAGACAGAAATGAGTTTCCAGAGGGCCACGTTGCCCAGAACCATTGAAAACGAAACCCGACCCAAATCACCAGCCCTGGCACAAGCCAGGGCTCTCTCTGTTCTTGTGGAATCAAACTCCATTTTCATTCTGGAAAAAGCAGAACCCTCTTCTCCTCTCTTATTCTGCCTTCTCTCTCTCTGTCTTTTCCTCTTCCTCTCCTTCTCTTTGTGCTGGGGATCAAATACAGGGTCGAGTGTAGGCTATATATGGCCTCTACTACTGAGATGTACTCCTGGCCCCAAGTGTGTTTTTTCTTTCCCATGATTTTTACATGGTGAGAAAACCTATCCACAAGAAATGGGACATTCTCTTGCTTGTTTCTGGAACAGTATTTTTCTTGTTTCTGTAGCTACTCTGAAAGGTGTTGGTATTAGGGTGTGGACTTGCTTTCAGAATGCAGAACAGGTATGGGAGTTGGGGAGGACAGAGGCCCTTTGGGGAGGAGCACTCCACTTCCTTACTAATAGTGATCGCTCACACACACACACACACACACACACACACACACACACACACCCTACAAGAGACCAGACCTGGGGAACAGGACACAGAGAGGCTGATGGGATTGGTAACCCTCTCCGCTGCAGAGCACTGTCAGTGAGTCCACTTTGATTGCCCTGCTGGCAGCAAGGAAGAACAAAATCCTAGAAATGCAAAAGTCTGAGCCCGACGCTGCCGAGTCCACTCTGAATGCTCGACTGGTTGCTTACGCCTCTGACCAGGTAAGTTGCCTGGTACCTGTGCGATTGTCCTCTACACCTGTGAATTCTGGGTTTCGGGGAGGGTCGACCTGGGGATTGACTCCAGAAACCATAAGGAATGCCAATTTTAAACATGGACATTCAATTCCTTCAGTCTTGGTCTTCCACTGTTTCTAGTCATGCTGATCTCGCGACAGCCCTTTTGTGGACTGTTTTCTGTGACCCACGTAGGCTCACTCCTCAGTGGAGAAGGCTGGCTTGATTTCCCTTGTGAAGATGAGATTTCTGCCTGTGGATGACAACTTTTCACTCCGAGGAGAAGCTCTTCAGAGAGCCATTGAGGAAGACAAGCAGCAGGGCTTGGTGCCTGTCTTTGTAAGTCAGAATGTGTCTTTAAGAACAGTGTGCTAGAATGTAGATGTCAGTAAGCCAGAGATTTTGACAGAATCCTGGTAAGTAATCTGCTGCCAACAGAAGCAGAAAAACCCTTATGTTTAGTGTTTTATAAATTATGAGGTGTCCTTCCTTGTTTTTTATTTATTTATTTTTTATAGGGTTTCCCTGTGTAGCCCTGGCTATCCCAGAACCTTTGTAGACGAGGCTGGTGTAAATGGAAGTTTCTGTCCCACGGTCATTCTGTCCCAAATAAGCACACAGAGGCTTATATTAATTATAAACTGGCCTATTGCTCAGACTTATTATTAACTAACTCTTAGGACTTAAATTCACCCATAATTCCTGTCTATGTTTAGCCATTTGGCTTGGTACCTTTTATCAGTAAGGCATTCTTATCTTACTTCCTCTGCATCTGGCTGGTGACTGACTCTGCTTCTCCTCTCCCCAGAATTCTCCTAGTCTGGCTGCCCCACCTATACTTCCTGCCTGGTTACTGGCCAATCTCAGCGTCTTATTAAAACAATATGAACGACAAATCTTTACAGTGAACAAGAACATTATTCCACAGCAGGCTAGCCGCTGTCTCCCAAGTGCTAGGACTAAAGGCGTGCACCACAACACCTAGCTTGAGGAGTGATTTCATGATGTGTTATAAAATACAGTTTATGGGTTGTAGCCAGTGCTAAATAGAAATGGAAAATATCCAGTTGCATTTGTGCACCTAGAGCGTGTATTGTTTTGTGAAACTTTCATCTTTGTTTTTTTGAGACAGGGTCTCACTATGTTGACCAGGCTAGCCTTGAACTCATAGAGACCTCTCTGACTTTGCCTCTCCTGAGGGCTGGGATTAAAGGTGTGCACCACCACACCTGATGAAACTTTCATTTTAGATGTGCATGCTTGTGGAATAGGTTACTGGGTAAAGTAGATGTCTTCTTGCAAACTATGATAAACCAGAGCATGAAATATGCTCTGGGTGTGGGTGTGCTGCAGATGGCCGATGATGTCAGGGAGGAAATCTTGGATCAGGCTCAATGTGTCATGTGATCCTTTATCTCTCTCTAGGTCTGTGCAACATTAGGGACCACTGGGGTCTGTGCGTTTGACAGGCTGTCAGAACTGGGCCCCATCTGTAAGTATCTGTCCTCACTGGCTAAGAAGATAAGGGATAACGGTTGAAATATTTGCTAGAACGAGCTCCACGGAAACCAGGCCCACTGAATTATTCTTATTGGTCGATTTGGTGATGAAGGAAATCACCAAAGGTCATGAGAGTCACTCCCTGGCAGGTCAAGGTCACTGGGCTTTTTTTTAGTGGTGAGAGAAAAGCTAGAAATGCTATATTTGCCTCATGTCGGAGGAAGCATTAGTCAACTCTCCATTGCTGTGAAAATAACAAAATTACATGAAATAATATTTAAATGTTATATTATATAAAACTGTAATTTTATATAAAATAAATTAACAAAATAAAAATGATAAAATTAAAAAACAATTATAAATATAATAAAATTTCAAATAATGAAATTATGAAGAGAAAGGGTTTATTTTGGCTCAAAGTTTTGGAGACTTCCAGTCCTCAATCAGTTGGCCCTGTCACCATTGGGCTCAGAGTGACTCACCAAATGTGAGTATATGTTGGAGCAAAACCAATCAGCACACGTCAGAGAAGGAGAAAGGGGAGAGGCGAGCATCCCACCACCTCCCCAAACTACACCCAGTGACCTCCCGATAGGCTCCACCTCTTAAAGTCCCCCCCCCCATATAGCCACCTGGGGAACAAGCTTTTAGCACATGAGTCTTCAGGGGACACGGAACATCCAAACTGTGGAAAAGTCTCAAGGGTTCTCCTTCTCTCACTTGTAACGCTGAAATCTATTCAAAGCAGGCTCTATTTAAAACATAAAATCTATATAGAAATAAGGAGGCAGCAATGCCTGCTTCAACTCTACCCCCTTGTACTAATGCGGGGTCATCTCATCTCCACGACCCTTGCTGACTCCTTTAGCAGGGTACATCATCCTTTTCCGGGTCCTCTCTTTGCAGCCTGCCATGGTGTTGGCTAGGTGAGCAATGCCTTTGGTTGGCTGGTAGTAGCTCTTTTACTGCCCCCCCTCCCAGCAGATGGCATTTGCTTTCTCAGGTGCCAGTGAGGGTCTGTGGCTCCATGTCGATGCTGCTTACGCTGGGACAGCCTTTCTGTGCCCTGAGCTCCGGGGATTCCTGACGGGCATCGAGTACGCCGACTCGTTCACCTTTAATCCTTCTAAGTGGATGATGGTACACTTCGACTGCACCGGGTTCTGGTGAGTCGCCCTCTGAGCACGTGGAAATGCCTTGCTTCCTTAGAAAGACCTCAGCCACCTCTAATATCGGCTTGGAAACCCACAGGGTGAAGGACAAGTACAAGCTGCAGCAGACCTTCAGTGTGAACCCCGTCTACCTCAGACATGCCAACTCTGGGGCAACCACAGACTTCATGGTGAGTTTCCAGGAACCGGCAGCCTGTGGCTTCTCTGGTGGGAGTTATTAACTGACTCTTGGGGGTTTGCATGGCTGCTCCCTTCAGAGGCAGCAAACTATGAGTTCATCACATAGTTTCCAAGTTGTGCACAAGAACACAGAAAACAAAGCCCCCAAACCAAACTTCTAGAAGAATGACAATTCCTTAATCTTTTTGACTTGTTTTCCTCCCAGAGGTTTTCTCTCTACCACAGGTAGATCAGCCTCTGTTGGTGGAAGTTACTGTCCCACCAGCCAGCTCCCAAATAACCACACAGAGACTTATTATTAATTATAAATGCTTGGCCAGTACAATAGCTTAGGGTTGTTACTAACTAGCTCTTACAGTTTAAATCAACCCACAGTTATTTAATTTACATTCTGCCACGTGGCGTATGGCTTATCACCTCAACTTCTGCACATCTTCTTTGCTCTGCATCTGGCTGGTGACCCCGCCCTTCTGTCCAGTGTTCTCTCAGTCTGGCTCTCCTGCCTAACTTCTTTCCGCCTAGCTATTGGCCAGTTAGCTAAGTATTAAACCAATGAGAGCAACACATCTTCACAGTGTACGAAAGGATTGTTCCGCAGCAAGCTCCTCTTACCATCTTTGGCTGTTTTTTGTTTGTTTGTATTTGCTTATTATATAGGAGAGTGTGGACCATTTCCTGGGGTGGGAAAGAGTCTTCTTGCTAAATCAGTTTCGTGTCATTCATTATTCTTGATAGAAAACACGCTGGAGCGTTGCATGTCACCATCCTCGACACAGGCCATGCAGGAGCCCTGTAGGGAGAAGGCCTCCTCCGGCCTCCAGGCTGCCTGCATCTCGACTCTTTCAGACTTGGGCTCTCAGCACGTACCACGTCTTAGGATTTACTCTTCAGTTTGAAGATGAACCCCTCATTTTAGGCAGGACTGGGATGTAAATAAACATTCTGCATACCACACGGCTAGTGAAAGGTTTGAAAGAACATATGTGCTCGGCATGGAATTCTGTGCATCAGTAATCATTTGGGAAACCATCGAAAGTCTTTGAGCCTCGAGAACATGGCACCAGCTTCACAGGGGTTTGTGGGGGCTTTCATGGGAACATACACATCTGTCACTTAGCACAGCGTCTGAGTGGCAGATGCTCAATCATTAGCATGTATACAACTCCAGAAAGGTCCTCTCATAAGCTGCAGGGTTTGCTATTGCAACTCGGTCAAACACACAAGCGCTATGGCTAGACTGCCTGCTTCTCTTTTGGCTGGCCTGGGTGACCCTGGACAAATGGCTTGCATTCTGTCTAGGTTTCTCTCTGTGTGAATGTGGACAGGAACAGTTCTGCCTTCTGAGCTTGCTGTGAGAACAGAATGAATTAATACAGTGGTACACTGTCAGCGAAGCCTGGCCACCCTGGTGAAAGAGCTGTTTGGTTTTTCTCCTTAGGCAGCCCAGGCGCCTTTTCCTTTTATTTAGCTCTGTAGTAGAGGCGCCATCATCACTTATGCTGATGATTCTTTGGTGAAGACATTTCCCTGAGGTTTAGGAAGGCTTTGGGGTTGCAAACAGTGAGCTTACAGTGTGGGAGGGAGACCTTCTACAGGAGAATAAAGATAGATGGCCCTCTCTTACCCTTTCTGATGAGTATTCAAAAAATAAAAATTAAAAAAAGCAATTAAATGCTACAACGGCCAGTCAGTCCCGCCTGTGAAATGGTGCCTACGATTCTAGGAGTTTAGTTGAACTGGGAACTTCTCGTCTTGACTCCACCTCCCAAATGCTGGGATCCCAGGGCTACGCCATCATGCCCAGTCTTTGCAGTGCTGGGACCAAACCAGGACCTCACATACACTACACAGGCACTCTACCCACCAGGCCCCTGGCGAGTTCTTGAAGGTCTGCTGTTATTTTTGTGAGTCTAGCAGCCCGAGTGTATCTTAAAGTACATGGGAAGGTGCTCATGACTTAGTTAAGTCCCAGTGTGGCTTGAGGGCCACTAATAATACTTTCTTAGAAATAGCTGAATCTCTGGGAATGCCCTCCTCTTGGCTGCTGCGGGAAACTTCCATCGTGGCATCACTGCGGGATCAAACGGGTTCATTTTTCAAGCATACGAGGAAACTTCTCTAGAGCCATGAGACTGCTCTCTCTGCCATAGTTCTCAGACTCTTAGAGCTGCGCCAAGCTTCTTCGCATCCAAGGGGGCTACAGTTTTGAGTAGAAGCCAAGTCCAGTTCTGAGAGGACCTAGATGCATTACAGTGCTTCAGGTGTTTAATTTGGGGGAGGGAGCCTCTGGAACCATCTGGAATCAGGGCCTCTGTCTCTGCCGTCAGTGGAGCTTTTCCGAACTTCATTCTATACCTTTCCAATGGCAGAGAGCACCAACAGCAGCAGGAAGACCCATAATGCCTTGAGGAAACACATAGGATGTTAGGAGACATCTCCAGTTAAGGAAGATCCATGCCAGTCTCTATGAGTATAAACTTCCCCAACCTGGCTGAAATTGGCTAAGACAGTCCATATAGTTTGGTTTTAGCAGAGTGATAAGAACAGGAACGAACATCATGAGGACCTCAGCTGAAATGCTCCCTGTTTCTCCCTAGTAATTTTCTGGTCAAACAAGATGGTTAGTTCAGCATAATCTAGAAACGGGCACTTTAAGCACCCACTCGCTATTCTACTGAATGTCCTTAGGAGGAAGATAGGGCAGATTGTCCGTGGCAAGAATTTTGTCCTTTCCTAAGGCTTTGGTGCCCTCTGCTGGCTGACAGAAGTACTTGAGCTGGCCTTCCACCGGACAAGTCAAAGGTTTCTCTTTCTCCTAGTCCTCCTCCTCCTCCTCCTCCTCCTCCTCCTCCTCCTTCTCCTCCTCCTCCTCCTCCTCCTCCTCCTTCTCCTCTCTCTNCCCCCCCCCCCCCCCCCCCCCCCCCCCCCCTCTCTCTCTCTCTCTCTCTCTCTCTCTCTCTCTCTCTCTCTCTCTCTCTCTCTCTCTCTCTCTCTCCCTCTCTTGCTCTCCCTCCCTCTCTCTCTGTCTCTCTTTCTCCCTCGCTTCATTCCTCTCTTTCTCTGTTTTTTCCCTTTCTCTCTTTATTTCTCTCTCTCTTTCTTTTGAAATGGTCTCTCTGTATAGCCCTGGCTGTCTGGAACTTGATATGTAGACTAGGCTGGTCTCAGATTCACAATGATCTGCCTGCCTCTCCTGTGCTGGGATTAAAGGTGTGCGTCACCACGCCTGGGAATCTAGTGCTTTCTGGAAGGACTTAGTGTCCTTGATATGGGGGTAATATCCCCACTGGGTCTGACCTGGGAAACCAGTGTGGACCAGGAAGACGAATCTCAGTGCAGCCCTGGAGAGAGGCAGGCGAATGTTCAACAGGATGAATATGTTTTAGGGAGCAGAAATCGTGGTGGAGGCTCTCTGACATTTGCGGGAGAGCCTGGGAGAAGCCATCTTGCTCATGAGAATGCCCACGCCATTTGCTCTGTTTTCAGGTCTGAGACATTAGATCGGGAATTTTCAGCTCTTTGGTAACTGCAACTCTGAACTTTAAGCTCTGTTTAATTTGGTATCAGAGAAAAACTGATTTCAGCCCAAGGCAAGAGATTCACACACGTTTGCAGTCTGAATGCTTGGGTTATGTCCCACTCCATGGAGTACCACCGGGATAACTTGTCTTGGTTTGCTCCTTAGCGACAGCTTTGGGAGTCATGGGGACCCCACGGGTCCCAGGAGGGCTGGGCAGGCAACACACAATGCTAAGGGCACCCAAGGGATTGGGCACCTTGCTGCTAACCACGAGCTCTGTGTTCCTTGTTCCTAGCACTGGCAGATTCCCCTGAGTCGGCGCTTTCGCTCCATTAAGCTCTGGTTTGTGATTCGGTCCTTCGGGGTGAAGAATCTTCAAGCGCATGTCAGACACGTATGTTGTGTGAGGGCTGTGGGACCGAGCCCATGCTGCTTTGCGAGTTCATGGGAAGGAAGACTTGTCCCGGTTTTACAAATCTGCCCAGGGGATCCTTGGTGTCTGGCTCAGGTGGTGGGTAGGGCTTGTAGAGGGGCTTCTGGGATTTGATGATTGGTTATTTAGAGGAGCGCCGAGCACCACGTAATCC
This sequence comes from Alexandromys fortis, assembly GCF_014885135.2. Taxonomy (NCBI): domain Eukaryota; kingdom Metazoa; phylum Chordata; class Mammalia; order Rodentia; family Cricetidae; genus Alexandromys; species Alexandromys fortis. Next base: position 12,631,285 of record NW_026067902.1, read on the forward strand.
CAGTGGATTGTCGTGCTTTGTAGCTCGCGCTTCTTATCTCCGACTTTTTTTTTTTTTTTTTTTTTGCATCCCTTCCCAGAGTGTCTCACCTTTCCTGTTGCTGTCATTGAGAACCGAGGAGTGCAGGCTCAAAGCCTAGTTTGTACAAAGAGAAGGGGCAAGTTGGTCAAAGGGAGTGTGTAGGTCAAAGTAGGGTCATATCTTTTTTTTCTAGTTAAGGCGTTGGGGGAGGTACTCTGATTGTCACAGCCGGTTGAAAATTATGGTCACGATTAGATTACAGGGACGTCTGAAAGCCAGCTTTCCCCACCTGCAGAGTCCCTACCAAGTCCCTACGGCCTCTCTCCTGCCTTGTGCCAGCAGATCTCACTGAAGGCCTGCTGGTACATTTCTTTCCAGTTCTTTTTACTAACGACACGATTATTGTGTAGTCAGGAGACTCAGTTAAGTGACTTGGGCACTGGTGTTCTTCATGGCAAAGACACTGAGAATTCAGGCCAGCAGTGTTTCTCCCCCCCCCCCCCCCCCCGGGTTAACTCAAAGACACGATCTTTTTCTTCAATCACTCGATGTATCTTTGCCTTTTCACCCTTTTCCTCGGGAAATTCCTTATTTCCCCAATGAACAAGAAAGTGTAATGGTGATGGTGGTACCTGGACTGCCAATGAGCAGTTACCACCTCCTCCTGATGATGGTCATGGGTGGTGATAAATATGCACAACATATAAAACAATGGTGTTTTAGGGTACAATTAGTATGATATTACCGATACTCGATATCAAATGAGTACTGCTATTGGCAGAACATTTCACCATCTCAAGAAGAACCTCTGCACCTGCTAACTAGATATAAGCTTTCTCCCATGGTGTAGGTGGTGATGATATATAAACTATAAACTCCCTGTGAAGCGCTAGTAAAAAGGGATGGGAGGGCGTTAAGCTCTGGAGTGTGAGAGAGTGGTGAGCAACGGGAAGTCAGTTGATAACCTTGTGTGTGAGGGAGGGGTCTTCAGACAGGGTTTCTCTGTGTAGCCCTGGCTGTTCTGGAACTCGCTCTGTAGACCAGGCTGGCCTCGAACTCACAGAGATCCGCCTGTCTCTGCCTGCCGCGTGCTGAGATTAAAGGCATGTGCCACCATGCCTGGTTCAGTTGAGCCTTTTGAGGCAGGGCTATGGCTGAGCCTACATAGCCTGCTGTGCCTTCCTTTGGGCACTGAGTTGGGCCCTGGCTGGCTTCTATGGCCAGCGGAGAAGCTGAGAAACTGGAATAGGAGGCTGACTTTCGAGTTCTGGGACTGAGTTGAAAGAGGACTTGGAGATCCAAGGTCTCTGGGTGGCTGTGATGGGACAGGAAGCGAAACATAGAGGCTTCTTCCCAGCTTGAACAGGAGCGAGGCCACATGGGGAAGACAGGCAGGCAGAGGCCACACAGGCTCCAGGATTCATCTGGGCCACCGGTCTAAACTGTTGAACAAGGTCAAAGCAGATGCAGTTTGGTTTTTGCCCATTAACCATTTTTTTTAATGTTTACAATTTCAGGGTACAGAAATGGCTAAATACTTTGAATCTCTGGTCAGAAACGACCCTTTCTTTGAAATCCCTGCTAAGAGGCACCTTGGTTTGGTGGTTTTCCGTCTGAAGGTAATATGCTCGTCCATGGCTCCCTGAGAAGGGATCTTCCGTTTCAGAGTTGAGTGGGAATTGAGTCTCTTTAGACCAATAAATGGTGGGCTTTAGAGGCGGCATGATGCAAACTCCTTTCTTCTTGGTCTTCACATAGGGTCCCAATTGTCTCACAGAAAGCGTGTTAAAGGAAATAGTCAAAGGCGGTCAGCTCTTCCTTATCCCAGCCACTGTCCAGGACAAACTGATCATCCGCTTCACCGTGACATCCCAGTTTACCACCAAGGAGGACATTCTGAGAGATTGGAACCTCATCCGAGAGGCTGCTACCCTTGTCCTGAGCCAGCACTGCACTTCCCAGCCGAGCCCTCGGGCCAAGAACCTCATCCCGCCGCCAACCAGTGGCTCCTGGGACCTGACCAGTGGGCTGTCCCTGGATTCTGTCAATGAGGGAGGAGATGACCCAGCTCAGGCCCGGAAGATCATCAAGCAGCCCCAGCAGCTGGGGGCCAGTCCGAGGAGAAGGGAAGGTGCCTGCGATCTTGAAACCCTGCTGGATCCACCGGATGACTGCTTCTCGGAAGACGCCCCAGATGCCACCAAGCACAAGCTGTCGTCCTTTCTGTTCAGTTACTTGTCGGTACAGAACAGGAAGAAGACAGTGCGATCCCTCAGCTGCAACAGCGTGCCAGCGAGTGCCCAGAAGTCACTACCCACGGATGGTCCAGTGAAGAACGGGGGCTCCTTCCGGGCCAGAATCTTCTCCAGGTTTCCAGAAGAGATGATGGTGATGAAGAAAAGCGCCTTCAAAAAGCTGATCAAGTTCTACAGCGTCCCCAGCTTCCCGGAATGCAGCTCTCAGTGTGCCCTCCAGCTGCCCTGCTGCCCTCTGCAGGCCATGGTGTAGAGGTTTGCATCAGAATGCAAGGATGTGCTTCAGGGAGCTCGCGAACCCCTCAAAATCATGTGCAATTTGTGTGCTTATGTGTGTGTGCGTCTTGGGGGGGAGCAAATCCGCAATTTTGATCGTAGCCTCATGGGGGGTTCATGACTCACAATGGACGATAACTGGGGGGTTTGAGCCCAAATGCGCCAGAGCCTTGCAGCAGCCTGTCAGACAGAAGGGGTGAAGAGGGCAGTGTCCTAACTGTTAAGCTTGTAACGTGAAATACAACCTAGAAATAAATTGTGCTTATATCTGAAATAAAGCAAGTCTGACTTAATTGACATCCAAAACACCAACGGCTAAGCAAGCAGTGTGCTGGAAGTACAATGCCTGTACCCGGACCCTGCTTCTCAGAAGGTTGGAGATTTTAATCTAATTATGAGAAAGTAGACTTGGATCCCTTGGTATCAAGCAAGGAAGGCAGCTTGCTATTTGAGACCGGGGTTTATTATATAGCCCTGGCTGGCCTGGAACTCATTATGTGGCCTCGAACTCACAGAGATCCACCTGCCTTGGCCCCCCCCCCCCCCCAGTGCTGGGATTAAAGGCGTACGCCTCCCTCCATGCCAGCCCCAGCAGTTTGTATTTTTAAAGCCTCAATTCTCACCTAGGACTGTGACTTCCACTTTGTCCATGTAAAACTGTGTGTCCTCATTTATAAACTGCCTTGCTATTACCTACAGAGGAGTCTTAAAAACAAAGCAACAACAAAACCCACCGATTCCTCGGGCTTGGATACACATTTCCGTGGCTGACAGCATGCGCTGCTCTTGTAGAAGACCCAAGTTCAGGTTCCAGTAACCATGTCAGGAGGTTTACAGCTGCCTGTAACTCCAGCTCCAGGGGGCTGGACACCTCTGGCTGGCTTCCTCAGGCACAAGTGCTCACATACACAGACAGACAGACAGACAGACAGACAGACAGACAGACAGAGACCTTTAAAAGTGATATAAATCTTCATAGAAGATTGATGCCTAGAAATATTGGGTTGCTATGGGGTGGCCCTGGACTTCGGCGTGATTTGAATACCCCAGGTGATGCTAATGTACAACAATTTAGGGGACCACCATTAAGCTCACTAGTTTCTGAAAGGGTCAATGTGTCCCCAGATGATTTCAAGGAATAGGCAAGTTTGGGAACATGGTGCTGAGCCAGAGCTTCTCAGATTTGAGCCTGTGTATGAATAAGCAAGAGGGCTTGTTCAAACAGCTGTTGCTGAGTCCACTCCCCGGGCTTTTGACTCTGGGTCTAGGGTGGGGCCTAAGGTTGTGTGTTGAGAAGCTCCCAAGTGACGCTGGTCGACAGTGTTCTCTCCAGGGCTCCAGGGCTCTCTGTGGCAGCTGAGCAATGTCAGTGAGCTGTGTGACTCGCTGCCACCCTTGCAGCCTCCCCTCCCTTTCCTCCTCCAAACCCTTCTCCCACTTCCCCTCTCTCCTGGACCCACTGTTTCTCAATTTTGCTTCAGAAAAGATCAGGCTTCCCAGTGATATCAACTGATTTAGTTTAATAAAATGCATAAGACTAGGTAGGCATAAACCCTCATAGCAAGGCTGGATGAGACAACCCTGCAGGAGGAAAAGGGTCCCAAGAACAGGCAAAAGGGTCCGAGATACCCCCACCCCCATTACTGGAAGTTCCAGAAGAACACCAAACTACATGACTATAACATACATGCAGAGACCCTAGTGCAGAGCCGTGCGGGCTCCATGATTGCTGCTTCAGTCTCTGGAGCCCCTATAAACCCTGTTTAGTTGATTCTGTGGGCTGTGTTCTTGTGGTGTCCTTGGCCCCTTCTGGCTCCTACAACCCTTCCTCCCCCTCTTCCTCAGGGTTTCCTGAGCTCCCAGCTCTGCCAAGTGTTTGGGTGTGGGTCTCTGCATCTGCTTCCCTCAGTTGCTGGGAAGAAGCTTCTCCCATGACAACTGGGCTAGGTGAGCTGGGTGACTTTTAACAAAGAGATTTGACAAGATGCTTTACAGGGTTGCATTTAGTTATATATAACTATAACTATAACTATATATATATATATTCTATAGCGAACCACACATGACATCCTGACACTGACATTTCTTGGGTCTGCCCTTTGAGCCCTTATTTATGAGTTGAGCCTCAGAAGGAGAGAATTCAGCTCCTCGGATCTGAGTTACGCCAAGTGAGCACAAACGACGCATCATTCAGGGGCCTCTTTCTCTATCTGAATTGTTCCCTATATGCGACTCCTGATCGACAAAAAACCAGCCTCACATTGGAATTTGTTAGAAATTGAGATTCTGATTCCAACTCCGGTGTGTGCGTCCTAGAACTCAGGTGATTCTGTGTTCAGGTGAGATGTGGCTCCTCTGAGTCCTTTTTCTTCAATAGAACAGGCAACACATCATTACTGCCCTACTGTGATCCAGGCACTGATGAGTCACTGACATATGCAGTCTTCTGTGTTTATGGGACAGAGCTTCATGGGTGCATGAAATCTGAGCCAAAGGAAGCTAACAATGTGAGTGGAACATAGCACTAACCACACATGCACTGCCATCTGATGTCTTGTGTATCCTGAGAGCCTGCAGCAAGCCTGCTACACTAGAACCCTGCTGGCTATCAGCCTACCTCCATAGTAGCCTGCTATGCTAGAACCTTGTTGGGTATCAGTCTATCTCCATCAGAACAGTGCAGGATGCTGAGTGGCTCTCTCTTCCCTTCTCTCTCTCTCTCTCTCTCTCTCTCTCTCTCTCTCTCTCTCTCTCTCTCTCTCCCTCCCTCCCTCCCTCCCTTTCTTCCTTTCTCTCTTTCTTCCTTTCTCTCTTTTTTGAGACAGGGTTTTCCTGGCAGTACTGGAACTCACTCTGTAGGCCAGGCTGGACTTGAACTAACTGAGATCTGCTTGCCTCTGCCTCCCAAGTGCTGGGATTAAAGGCGTGGCCCACCACTGCCCAGCTGACACTGCCTTTCTTGTTTGCTGTCTCATGATAGAGTCTATGCAGTCATCATGATAATTATTGATGGAGTTGTAACATGATGAAGACTGACCCTTGTTTGAGGGTCTTCCCAACCATCTGTCCTTCAGGATCTGACCTACTTTCCCAGACTCTTAGGTGACACTGGTGTTAAGAGCCCCTCTTAGGTCATAGCAGTCCCCAGTAAGTGCTTTAATGTAGACATTGGGTAAGAAGCATGTTTATTAAATCATCTTATTACATTTTATTAGATCATCTCCATTTCTATACCAACTTTCATTAGCTTCCATTTTAGAGTTGACACTTCCTGGTTTCATCTCCACATTATTTGGGTTCATGCAGCAGCCCATCTATACGCCAATTACAGACAGCTACCTACTGAACAATGCGTATAAATATTAGCTTAAGTTAAAACACCCTCTGTGCTTTCAAACGAAGGTAGTGCTGCTGTTTCTATGGACAAATTAAAAAAATCCTTGTTAGTGTATAAAGTTACATATAACAATGGTTTCCATTAAGTTCATCTCATTATTCCTCAGTTTCCCTCTCATTCTGGCTGATACCTTTTTTCTTCCAAACTAGTGCCTTCTACCCCTCTCCCACCCCGTGTGTGTGTGGGTGGAGTGGGGGGAGTTAACCAGGCTTTCTTACAGGAACCTTTCTTACAGGTAAGGTATGTTTACAGAAGCATGAACATCTGACTAGTAGCTACACCAATGAAGAAAATGACTCTTTCTCCCAGCAATCACCAACTGCCTATAAGTCTTCAGAGAAGGACGGGGTTTTGTGAGCCCTCCCCATCCACAACAGAATCTTGACAGGCTCCATCTTGTGAGGTCTTCACAGATAGCAATTACCGCGAGCTCATTTCATGGATGCAGTGAGCTTGTCATGTCTGGAAGACAGCTGTTCCACCATGTTACATCCCTTCCTGTGACTCTTAAACTCTTTCTGCTCTTTCTTCCACCATGTTCCCCGAGCCCTGAAGAGGGTGAATTAGATGTTATATGTGTAGGAGGCATAGAAGTCCTTGGTCTCACAGATAAGCACTAGGGAAACCAGAAATGTTAACCATGCAGGGTTGTATTTTCTGTTTTCCACCCAGAAGGCTGGGAGCAGAGATGCTTAATAGCCTGGTGACTTTTGTCTTATCTATATGACTGAAACCACACCAGATCCTTAAGATGTCACACGTCTATAGAACCCATCTTTATGGAAGATGTCTCATACTTTTACAAAGAATTTTGATGTGGTCATGCCTTAAGCTTTCTTGTGCACATGGGATTGTATTATATCAAGAAACCTTTTCTCAAATTATACTGTACTTAAATGTGCCTGAAACAAATTGCTTGGTGTCAGACTCTTGAAGTTTGAACCAACACTGGCTACTGAGTCATGTTGAACTGGACTTCATTCTTGCTTCTCACAAATTAAAACTCTGGGGCCATGGTGGTTGCAGAGACGTTGGAGGCTGTGGGAGTTGCAGCAGGTGACAACTAGCGTTCAGACGTCAACCCACCAGAGGTGTAATTCTCTGAGGGAGAATCAATCAAGCAAGGGCAGGATTTTGTAAAAATTTCCAAGTGCTGACAAATAGCAATAATCACTTCCAAATTATTGGGAAAACGCACGAAGATGTAAGATATTCATTCTAATTGACAGTCCTGGAGCCCCTTATGCGTAGTAAAGCTCAGGAAATGTGTACTGCTAGACATAATAGAGGCAGTGATCTGAGCCACAAGACTTCTCTAGAAGTTACCCGTAAGCGTGGAGAGAGGGGCTGGAGAGATGGCTCAGGCATTCAGAGCACTTGTTGCTCTTGCTGAGGACCTGGGTTCAGTTCCCAGCACCCACATGGTGGCTCACAGCCATCATAACTCCAGTTCCAGAGGATCAGACTCTCTCTTCCTACCTCCTCGAGCAGCAGGCACACACGTGGTACACATACATACAAGCAGGTGAAAATGCCCAACCAAATAAAAAAAATCAGTACATCTAAAAACAAGAGCGGAGAGAGTACTAGAGAAGTTGCTAGCATTATTTTTAGTAACGTATTGGGGTAAGGGTGGCCACTCTTCTTTTTGTTATTCAGGATTCCCGGGTACAGCTCCTGGCCATTTGGGGATGTCCTCCAGAAGGAAATCTCTGCTTCCTCTAAGCAGGCTCAGTGACGCGGGTCTCACTATTTGGATGAAGAACCAGGGCCCATGATGCACTGAGTAAGTAAGGTTAAGGACACATCCTGAGGGCATCACCAAGGACCTGCTTCTGAGACTGTCACATTTGGGACCTGTGGCGATGAAGGAGTTGCACACAGGAAGGAAGGCAGCTCAGCCTGGGGACAAAGAGCTCCTCACAGAGCCCCAAACCCTCCTGGGCCAATGACTTCATATCCGTGGACAGACGCATGCTCAGGAGACTGCAGAATTTCCAGCTGGGAGACGTAAGGCAGGGCCCCAGGTGCGGGTGAGCCTGGGATGGCCCTTGGACAGCCAGGCTTTTCTGCTCCATTGCTGCCTTTCCTTTGAGATGTGTGGAAGCTTCAAAATATTGGAGGTGATCACAGCCAAAGGACCTGGGTTTCCAGCTGGGCCTGGTGGTGCGTGTCTGTGATCCCAGCCATAAGGAGGCTAAGGCAGGAGGATGATGAAATTGAGGATGACTTGGGCTACACAGTGAAACCCTGCCTCAAAATCAGGTGGTATTTTGAAGTAGCTAAAAAGTACTTATTGAACATCTTTGAAGTGTGGAATTAGGATACACCAGGCTTAGGCACCTGTGGTGGTTTGAATGAGAACGAAAAATTCCCCGTTAGTTCTCTGTTTCATGCTTATAGACCCTAACCCTCTAGAACTCTGAGCCTCCAAATGAAATGCTTCCTTTTCTAAGTTGACTTGACCATGGCGTTTTGTTTCAGCAGTAGAAAAGTAACTAGACAGTACACTTAAGGACCAAGCTGACATTTCTAGCTTTGGCTACTGTCTGCACAGTGGCTGGGATAAACATATAAGGGGAAGGCGGGCTCCTTACTCCGGAGCCGGATTTCCATTGTGTTATTTATTGCTGGCCCATCCTCCTTTTCCTTTGCTATTTTTTTAAAGCTTTTTGAAGTTTTTTTTAAAAATATTTATTTATTTATTATGTATACAATATTCTGTTTGTTGTATGCCTGCAGGCCAGAAGAGGGCACCAGACCCCATTACAGATGGTTGTGAGCCACCATGTGGTTGCTGGGAATTGAACTCACGACCTCTGGAAGAGCAGGCAATGCTCTTAACCTCTGAGCCATCTCTCCAGCCCCCTTTGCTATTTTTTTTTATCAAGATGAGCAGGACACCTGTGGCCAATGGCACTCTCTGCTTTGGAATAACAGATATGGAATTTGCATTTAGAACAGAGAACGAACCACAAGAGACCACAATATTTCATATGTTAGTGTTAATATAGTTTATTATGTATTTAAAAAAATAAGGCCCTCTCTCCAAAAAGTTTAGTTTGCAAGGACAAATGGCAGGTGTACGGTGAAAAATAATTGTCTCTAAATCTTTTTACTTGCAAAGGCTCAGGTGTAATTAAAAAAAAAACTGTCCTTCTTTTAAATGAATAATTTCCTAAAAAAATTGCACCTTATAATCTTCAATCAAATTAACGTTGGATTATATCAAGTGGCTACGCTAGGTGTATTGAGTTTCTTCCTGGAAACGTCATGAGATCGTCGCCTGGGAATGTTCAGAGCTTTAGAGTTTTATCGCTTATGGCATTGTATATGTCCTCGGTCATGGGTACATATGTTTTTGCTGTGTCATCCATGAAATACAAGGCATCTTTGATGACTGTGGGATTAAAGCCCTCTTCCATTAGGGTCACTTTGCGGTGTTTAAAAGTCCCAGTGATCTCAATGGTATCCTGGAAAAGGTCAGACAACCCACACGTTAGTTGTGCTTTAGAGTAAGCTAGGATACAGGGGTAGGGCGGAGACGGTGGGGGTTGGCAGCGGGCTGGCTTTTTGTCGTGAGAGCTGGTGGATGTGCATCCACGCTGCCATTTTGCAGAAGCTCTGCACGGGGAGGGGGGCAGATGTGAGGGATCTGTTTTAGTTCCTTAGTGCAGTGGTTCTCAACCAGTGGGGTGAGATCCCCACAAGGGCCGTATATCAGAGAGCCTGTATATCAGATACTGTTGTGATACCATTCACAACAGTAGCCAAATTACAGTTGTGAAGTAGCAAAGAAAATAATTTTATGGGTGGGGTCACCACAACATGAGGAACTGTATGAAAGGGTCACAGGAAGGTTGAAAAGCACTGACTGAGAGCCTTAGAAGATTCATGTGGGTGAAGAGCAACAGAATGCAGACTCTGAGTAGAGGGAGCGCTGGTAAGGTGGGCCATCCTGGCTGTGGTGGAATCAGGGTAAGGTGGGCCATCCTGGCTGTGGTGGAATCAGGGTAAGGTGGGCCATCCTGGCTGTGGTGGAAGCAGGAGAGGGGTCATTTATATACAGGAGATTCTGTTTTCCCAGTCCATCTATCTGCTAGGCTAAAGACTCCCTTCAGGGCTGGAGAGATGGCTCAGCGGTTAAGAGCACTGACTGCTCTTCCAGAGGACCCAGGTTCAATTCCCAGCACCCACGTGACAGCTCACAACTGTCTGTATGTAACCCCAGTTCCAGGGGATCTGGCATCCTCACACATACGTGCAGGCAAAACTCCAATGCACATAAAAATAAAGTTAAAGGCTCCCTTCAACATTATGAGACACGTCTGAAGACGTTCATGTTTCTGTCTTTGCCATCTGCATGCAAAGCAGATGCCAGCCCTTGATATGTCAACAGAAGTAGCCTTGTGCACGCAGCACTACTTAGGACCCTAAGACTTTGTCAGGTCCTCAGTTACATAACCACGGGGCTCAAAGTGCACATAACAGAAGACTGAACTGCCCAGCGACAGTTTAACACTTCCAAGTCACTACTGATGCTCAGTTAAAATCCCCCCATAGAAAGGGGTAGGTCTAGTAGATATTGGATTCTTCAGAATTAGAAACAGTATGGGTGTGGACGTATCTCAGTGGCAGAATGCTGGCCTAGCACAGAAAACAAGAAAAGTGAACCTGAAATGGGAGGGCTGGATAATTTCTGTTTGAAGTGTCTTTGGTACCGCATCAAACACTGATTTAGTTATCTGCTAAGGTTACAGGTTAATAAACTGGGCTGTCGTTTTAGTGGGGGAAGAGATTGAGATGGGATTTCTGTGTGCTCTATTTCTGGTGTTTTCCTGTTCTTACTGAACTGTGATAAAATTTGGCCAACCTGGTCACCATGGAGGGAGGAAAGGGTCAGATCCCTAAGCAGGGCCTGGGAGAGAATGGAACTTGGTCCGTCTTATCACCTGTAGTCTCAGGAACCGAGGCCTCGCGTAGCTCGGCAGGTACTCTGAGATGTGCTGAAAGAGTTTCTTTCCGTTGAACTCATAGTTTTCTTTCATCTTGATCGAGGCCATCCCAATTCGACCCTCATGGCCTGGAAAGAGGGTGAGAAGACATTAGCTGGCAGTTTTGTTCACGAGACTCTGCCAGCTCAAAGACCTGTGGACTGCAACCATAGCAGACACTAGGTTCCTTTTGAATAGTTCTAATATTTATTTCAAACACATAGGCCCACAATTATTCTATGACGATCGCATGCGTACTAGGAATGTTAACCAATAATGAAGTAATAAAACTAATAATAGACCTATGCTGACTCTTTAATAGTTGCCATGGCCTATACTCGATGTATCCTCATTTAACCATAGCAACGACCTTATGAAGAGGGGCAGATGTGACCCCATCATTTCCAGGATGAGGAAACTGAGATTTAAAGGCATTCAAGAACTCGTTCCGAGGTCACACAGCAAGGACCAGGGGGCATCAGAGACTGATCCAGGTGGGTTGGCTTGGACTCCCATGCTTGCGGCCGTCCCTATTCTTCTTAGTGAGCTACACAGAGCCCTGTAGGACACCAGCTGAACTGGTGGCTAAAGGGAATGTTTTGTTTGTCTGCTTTATTTTTTGATTCCAGCGAAAGGTTTTGTTTCGCCGTTGTGAATAGCTGAGCTGGCTTTGCCATTTGGTTTGCAATGCTGGCTCTGTGGGGCTGAGGGCACAAATACCGCCTTTGAGACTTAGGTGTTCACTCAAAGTTCCAAACAGCTTTTCTTCTCTGTATTTCAGGGAGGCTGCAGGGCAGAAGGCTGAAGACAGGCGCAGGGTAAGCTGCTGTGTGTCCTTCCATTTATGCCCAGTCCTCTCAAGGGAACCTACGCTGCACAGAGAAAACTGCGCTCCACGGCAGGGCTGTTAGTGGAGAGGTGATTAGAACAATTACTATTGTTTGCTTGTGAGGACAGTGGTAATTAAGGATTAATATATTTTCTACCTGATCCAGCAGACCCAGTGGGAGTCCGGGTCCACTTCCCTGAACTACTTAGCTGTAATCAGAGAGGAAGGAGTCAGTCTTGGTCACCTGGGCTCCAGCATTTGAAATTTCTCCCATGGTGATTATATGTTTACCTATGTTTGCCTAAAGAAGGTTAAAAAAAACCCGAAAGGACTTATTTATTAATTTATTTTAAAGAAAGAGGTGCTTGCTCATTTGTTTCTCTCTGACCTGAAGGAGGTGGGCAGGGTGCCAGACTCTTTTTAAAAAGGGGTCCCTCGAGCTGGGTGGTGGTGGCAGCGCATGTCTTTAATCCTAGTATTCAGAGGCTGGCAGAGGTAGGTGGATCTCTGAGTTTCAGGCCAGCCTGGTCTAAAGAGCTAGTTCCAGGACAGCCAGGGCTGTTATACAGAGAGATGCCGTACAGAAAACCAAACAAAAAAAAACCAAAAGGCGTCCTTCATAGCTGCCCATCTGATGGTCGGTCCCTCTGGCTACGGGAGTTTCTTCCTGATCATTAAACTGTTTAGGATGGGTTGCTGAACACAGCTGTTTCTTGTTCTGACTGTCCAGGGAGGGCCTCTTGCTTCTACACAGTGATTGCCACCCCTAACAGACAGGCCCACTCAGCAGATTCTAGATCCCAGTTCTAGATGTTCTGATGGGTTAGCGCTGGGATTTCCAGGTGACTGTGAGATTGGTCACATCAGCGCCTTTCATACTTCAGTGGGACTTTTGTTGTTTGTACTTTTTGTTTTAAGATTGGATCTCACGCTATAGTCCAGGCTGGTCTGGAATGCACTACGAAGCTTTGGCTGACCTTGAAGTGATTGACACTTCAGCCTACTGCGTGCTGAGGTCACAAATGTGCACCACCATGCCTGCATTGTTTTTGAACTGTGTAAAATATGAAATTCATCGTTTTTAACACTTCAGTGGTGTTTTGTATAGTCACAATGCTGGCCAATTAGCATATACTCTAGGATATTTTCATGGTGTCTAAATCAGATTTGAATGTGCGTGTGTGTTGTCGGGGGAGGAGCTGGGGATCAAACTCAGGGCGAGGCGAGCGCTCTGCCATCGAGCCACACCCCTAGCCTAGGGTTATCAAGAATCACCAGAGGGACTTAAAAATGCACTGCTTCCTGAGCCCACCCATCCAGCAACATCTGGGTGGGCCTGACACACTTCGATTTTAGCAAGTTTTCAGCTATGATGACCTGAGACTCCTCTTTGAGGGATGCTGGGCTTTCAATCCACTTTCCAGAATTTCTCAGCTCCTTTAGAAGAGTTTTAAGATTTAGCACTTAGAAGTGTAGCCCTTCCCCCCCCCCACTCTAAGTGGGGGCGGTTACAGCCTCCTGTGTCACGGTGGCTGACAACTGTGACCTGGACCCTTATGTCACCTCAGCTAAGGGTCCCTCCAGATCAGCTGTCGTCTCTGTGACCTGAGATGTGGCTACGCTTGCTATCCATCACTGTCATACGACCACAGGGAAGAAAAACGCCCGCCCTGCAGCTGATGGGAATGGCAATCAGCCCACCTACTATGGAAATCAGTACGGTGGTTTCTTGAGCAAAAGTAGAAGCAGATCTAACATGTGACCCGGCTAGCCTGCGACTGGGGGTTTAGCCAAAGGACCCCAATGCATCTGAGAGACACTTGCACATCAGTGCCATTACAGCGTGGTCACGGCAGCGAAGGCACGGAACAACCCAAGTGAATAAGAAAGTGGGGTACGTGCACCTGATGGGATAATTTTCTAGTGAAGACTGAGCCTAGGGCATCTGCAGGGAGATGGACAAACCTGGAGGTGGTTATACTAAGGGAATTAAGTCAGCTTCAAGAGGGCACCTGCAAGGTATTTTCTCTCATTTGTGGTTCTTGGATTTTACAGATTATATATAAAATCATGTATGCATATATGACATGGACCTAGAAATCTGGGTGGCAGGCAGATGAGAAAGGGAAAGTGAGATGTAGGGAGAATACGCTTTACATGTAATATGGACTTCAATGCAATATGTACTTTACATGCAATATGTACTTTACATGTAATATGGACTTTACATGTAACATGGACTTTACATGTAACATGGACTTTACATGTAATATGGACTTTACATGTAATATGGACTTTCACGGAAATAAAAACAACTTTCACAGAAACAAATAAAATGCTGTAGCAAGGTAAACTAGGTTCAGGAACTTCCGGCCCTGCCAGAGTAAACAATAAAGACAGCCGAGAGTCACTCTTAGACACACCAACTGCAAAGACTCAGGCAAAAGAAGCAAAAATCAGCTGGGCTGCCTGGACTCGGTTCAGACCAACCGAGTTCCCAGCAAAGGACACTCTCTGACCCGTTGGGCTGCCTGCAGGCTGTGCAGTTGCTCCAGGTTTCCAACGTGGTGAGCTGGCATCTGTGCTGGGGTGGGCATTGGCGATGCAGCTGTCTCTGAGTCATTTCTGTTCCTCTAACCAACCCCTCCCCCAGATTCCTATAAGTAACCTCAGTAAAACTCATTGGTTCACCAGGTTGGATTTTGGTGGCGTGGGAATTTGGTCTCTCAGGGGTTCCCTGATGGGGTGAGCAGAAATGCTTGTTGCATCTCCCGGGGAAAGTTTTGTCACACGGTGTTTGGCACCGTCAGTGTGCAGGGAAGGGGGCTTTGGATTTCTACTTTGAATAAATGACGAGAATCCCAAACACTCGGTTTTTGGGACAATAAGAGCTTGACACCTTATGCTTGGGCACTGACTGGGAGAATTTGATTCTCTCTAATATCTACAATTAAAATGACTGATACTTAACACAAGCCTACTATGCATTTGAATGAATATATTTGGTATTTATGAAATTAGCTCTGACAATTTCAGCTGCAAGGCCAGTGTTATTTCTAGTTTGAGGGACTTTTGAGAACAGCCAGCAGGTGTTGGGGTCAGGCTTCCTCCCACCCGGCTGGCATTCCTCAGGGCCTCTACTCTGTGATGATGCTGAAATTCAGGGTCTGGTCTGGTCTTAGGAACCTGCTCTACAAGAAGAGGCTGAACACAGTTTGCCCCCTTCCCAGTTGTCTTTCTAGAAGCTGTAATTGTTCCTCCTTGCGCCTTCTCTTCAGAGGCAATTCACCACTCCACAGCCCTCAAGCTCCCAAAGCGTGCCAACCAGAGGCCTGGGAAACAGGAGGCCTCCTCTGCCTAAGAACCCTAAATGAAGCAGCCGTTAAAGCACAGAGACAGGCCCAACATCAGGGGCACTGAATTACTTTGACAATGGTGCCCGGTGCAGAGAGAAACGCCTTGACCCCTGGGGATTGACAGCGGCTTCAGTCTCCAGGCAGTGGGAGAAAGCAAGACTAACTGTGGCCTGCTGCTGTGACTCTACCCAGTGTCTGCGTGGGTTCAGACAGATCTGTGGTGCCTTTTACCTACCTGGCACGGGCACGCCATAAACGTTCACTTCCTCAACAAAGTCAACCAGTCCTATGATGTCAGCAACTTCAGTGGTAGCTACGTTCTCTCCTTTCCACCTGGGAGAAAAGGAAGGCTTAGCTCAGGCCACGCTTGCTTTCTGGTCAGTGTTTCTTTTAGACCATGGTGAGATGCTGGCATTCCCATACTGGTCCCCTAAGACCCCCCAGCTCACTTGTGGCATTCTGCTGGAAGCAAAAGGGTATAGACCTAGCTAACAGAATGTGGAATTTCAATCTTGTCACACAAAAACGTCATTGATACCATTGTGTTTGAACGTGAAATCCAGACGTGGTTAAGAAAGTTACTGGATGCCAGAAATAATCTCAACTTCTGTTAGCTTTGTTTAGGTCTCTCACATTTTCCCTTTAACATCTTATTTAGTTGTTCAGTCAGTAAACTTCTATTTGGCAGAATTTCATAGTTGTATTTCAAGTTCTCACAAAAGCAAAGCTTTTATTTGAAAAGAAAAAAAATCACAGTTTTATTACATAAAAATTGTAATGTTAAGGCCTAGCCAGGTGCTATTTTTCATTTAATTAGGAATTAGGGGTTTTATAAAAATACCCTTTAGGTTTCTCAAAAGTATCTTTGTGTGTGTACCTTCATGTATGCATGCATGCGTGTGTGTGTTTAAGTGTGCATATGCATGTGTGCATGTGGGTGGAGTGTTTATTTTCAGGTACTGTCCACTCTTTTAAAAAGGCAAGATCTCTTTTCATTAGCTCAATGTGTTGGCTAGGGTGGCTAACTGCCCAGTAGGCTCAGGGATCTGCCCGTTTCTGCCTCCCCGGGGTTAGAGTACAGACATGCAGCGTTAAGGCCCAGGTTTGTAAATGTGGGTTCTGGGGACTGAACTCTGGTCCTGGTGCTTGCCAGGCAAGTACTCTACTAGCCATCTCCCCAGCGTCTCGAAGTAACTTCTTAGCGAGGGTGAGTCAGCCTCAATTTGGTGAGTGAGCCAAAGTTCACACCTTGAGTTACTCAAGGGTGGTGACCCATATCAGACACGGTATTCAGTGATGTATGGAGAGTTCCTATCTCAGGGAATCCACACACACGCAGGACGCCTCTGCTATCAGCTGGAGGACTGAGCTATTGCTGGAGGGTCACTTTACCATTTACCAAGAAGACTTCCAAACGTCCTTATACTAGCCTGGAAACCATTGGATGGAGATGGAGGGCAGAAGGAAGGGAGGGGGAAAAGGTTCCGAACCTTTTCAACCCGATCAACTTCATGTTAATTTGCACTTGGTTTTTTTTTTTTTTTTTTTGGTTTTTCGAGACAGGGTTTCTCTGTGGCTTTGGANCTATACTGAGGCTTTACTTTTTCCTTCTGTAGAATCTGTACCCTTGGGAAGCATGTTCAAACTCTCTTTCTCCAATTTTCTCCGATGCTCCAGGAAGTTTAAAATTATAAGCTGTGGTGGTGTAAGGAATTGTCCCCTCAAGCCCAGGCTGAAACAGAAACACAAAGAAACAGCACTGAGAACTGTCCAGACAGCCTCGAGGAGCAGGATTCTCCCAACTGGAAGCCAGTGTGAAGGCAGCTGGGCAGCAGGTCTGTGGGGCTCCAGACACTTAGGATGATCCTCTTTTTTTTTTTTTTTTTTTGGTTTTTCGAGACAGGGTTTCTCTGTGGCTTTGGAGCCTGTCCTGGAACTAGCTCTGTAGACCAGGCTGGTCTCAAACTCACAGAGATCCTCCTGCTTCTGCCTCCTGAGTGCTGGGATTAAAGGTGTGCGCCACCATCGCCCGGCAAATTTGCACTTGTTTTAATCTAAAAGCAAAAAAGCTGTCTGATTAGAAATAGGGGACAATCCCTGGCTACCCCAAGTGCATCCACTAAATCATGCAGGACACGCGAGTGGCAGCTGGGTGCACTTCAGGCTCTGGAAACAAGGAAGAGATGTCCTGCCTTTATGTTCATTTGTGTTGTTGTAGAGAGACGCTTTATGGCTCACTCCCTATTCTCTGGGAATATAGGAGACAAATGGCACACAAGAGACGGGCAGAGCTGAAACACCGTGGGAAAGTGGCATCTGATCCCAACTCAAGAATAGGCCAAAGTGTGCATGCATTTGTTTTGGGCTCAGTAAATGAGAGAAACCAACCGGAATGTATCTCCAACTCTGTCATGAAAATAGACGAAATTTTCACGATCAATCATTAGGAGGTCTCCACTGTTGAAATAGAGGTCTCCTTTCTTAAAGACATCCCTGAGTTTTTTCTTCTCTGTCTGCGACTTTCCGCCAGCATAGCCATTAAAAGGCGTAAGTTCTGTGATTTTGCAAATCAAGAGTCCCACCTCACCTGAGACAGAAGAGAGTACATTGTTGTTTATTTTTGTGACGAGATAAGCACATTTTATCATCATCCTTAAAACTGAAGGCAGACAGCCCACTGACGAGAAGCCGGCTGTAGGAAGTGTCATTTCTTATATCCATCTTCTTATCTGACATGCTGTGGTTTAAAAATGCCATGTCCCCCATAGGCTTGTGCATTTGAACTTGATCCCCAGCCGGTGATGCTCATTTGGAAGGCTGTGAACCCTCTACCAAGTAGAGCCTCGCTGCAGGGTTCCATTTCCTGTCTGTGCTCAGCTTTCTCACCGCCTATGCAATGTGACGGCCTTAGAGTCCTGCCATTTATACCTTCGCCAGCGTGGTGGACTATACCTTTCCAACTAAGCCCTTCCTCCCCTAAGATGCTTCCCATCTGGTGTCTGGCCACAGCAGCAAGAAAAGGCACAGATACAGATCATGTGTGTGTGTGTGCATGCATGTCACAGACACATATATCAAACCTTATTCTGCATGGCCACCTAGTTGTAATTCCCTATTGCTATCTTTTACTCAATAACGATTCCTATACATTACTAGACAAATGCATAGTGGGTAAAAGCATAAGATAATGTTCACCCAGAGCTGTCTAGACCTTTCCACAAAGTACCTCACAAGCAAGGTGTCCAACTAGCTTAAAAGTATAATTATATGTTATGGCAAGCCAGTGCCTTCTGAAATTTACATATGTATTTTTAGAATATGCCAATAAAAATATTCCCCTTGCTAATTTTAACAAAATGTACCTGCTGGTAATACTATGTTATCTCTGAAATGTTGTTTAGTCAGGATAATTTTGTGTATAGTTAATTGCATAAAAAGTCCACATTACCTTTGGGGACTTTGATGCAATATCCATTTGTGTCACGGACGGGTTCATCTTTCTCCACATCGTATTTAATCAGCTCATACGTTACAACTTTCTGCCAAAGTTAAAAAACACCAATTGAGTACATCAACTGAGCTTTGCAGCTTTTCTAGGCTTACTTTATCATAAAAAGTGGAGAAAAGACACATTACACATATCTTCAGTGCACAACACGGGTGGGATTTTGCATCTGTAATAACCACCCAGACCTAGATATAAAACATTTCCACTTTACTGAAGAAGTTGCTTTCTGTCCCCTTCTGTGTAGTCAATCACCATTTTGATTTCTATCTCTCCCTATTAACTTAAAACTCGACAAGTAACTGTAGGCACGCCTGTCTTATTTTAGTTACTCTGTCTGTGTACATCAGCAGCCCACGCTGCTGCTTTTCTCAGTGATGCTGCTATGGGTGGTACCAGAGACAGAGTCCAGACCTTGCACAAGCCATGTACGCACCCTACTTCTGGGCATCATCTCCAGCCCATTTTCATTTACGTTCAACTTTCCCTTGTATAAATATACTACACTTTATTCTGTTGATGGGTATTTTTAATGAGTACTTGGATTATTTCTAATTTTGGTCTATTATAAATAAAACTGTTAGGATCATTCTCATGCATATCCTTTGGTGGACAGATTAAAAATGGGTTTAAAGTCATGTCTGATAATGTATTAATATATTACCATTCGATCCTGGTACCCTCATCCCCAGGGACACATTATTCATTACATTTAAGAATCAAAGCAAAAATTATTTCAGGCATGACTATAAAGTTATTAAAAAGTTATCAGAGCTAGGTGTGGTGGTACATACCTGTAATCCTAGCTACATGGCTTTTGTGTGTATGTGGGGTGCTGAAGCAGGAGGATCACAAGTTGGAGCTAGTATGGAAAACTTATTAAGAGTTTATCCTAAAATAAAAGCTTCTAAAAGGGCTGGGCCATGGCTTAGTGGCAATACTTGTTGAGAGCATGTGCAAGGCCTTGGTTCAATCTCTGTACTACAAAATTAAAACCAAATTTAAAGAACAACCCCCCCAACTCTATATTAAGACACAGTTTGACGATGTAAGCACTTACACCATCATAATACTAAGCATATTATTTTCCCTACTCAAGGAGATCAGAAAGTACAACAGTGATCAGCTACAATGGCCAGCCATGTTTACTGTGCCAGCTTCAAATTCAGCTTCATTAAAACCAAGTGGTGCTGGGCATCCAGCCTGGTCTACAGACTGAGTTCCAGGACAGCCAGGGCTACACAGAGAAACCCTGTTTCAAAAAACAAAACAAAACAAAACCCCCAAGTGCCATTTTTGGACAATGAAAGCACACTGACTGAATTTATAAGGATATCAAAAATCAGCTGGGTGGTGGTGGCGCATGCCTTTAATCCCAGAACTTGGGAGGCAGAGGCAGGCGGATCTCTGTGAGTTTAAGGCCAGCCTGGTCTACAAGTGCTAGTTCCAGGACAGGCTCCAAAGCCACAGAGAAACCCTGTCTTGAAAGACCAAAACAACAACAAAAAAAAGTATAAAAAATCTATGGTTGTAATTAATACTTTAAAAAATGTTTTTTCTTTTTTCTTTCTTTCTTTTTTTTAAGGAATTTGTTTGGTGTACAAAAACTGACAAAAATACGACAACCAACGGCTGAGAAAGTAAAAAGCTAGCAGTGTATGCTCACGGAAACTCTGCACACGGAAGCAGAAGTTTGGTAGAAGACAAATCTCCATTAGAGTCCTCTCTCTGAGGTTGTAGAAGCAACACTGACAGCTTGTTTGTGTTTAGCCTTCATCTCTCTGGCTGGCCTAGTTCACGCCGGCCCGACACTAATGTCCCCGCATAGAGCAGTGTGGCTCAGTAGGCTTGTTCGTGATGGTGGAAATACACTCTGCTCAGGACGGTGTCACTGACAGGGGCCGGCTGAGCACTCGCAAGGCAGTCGTTACTGTGAATTACGAACTGGTTTCAAAACTTTGCTCTATTGGCATTTAATATTTACACACAGCTAGCTAGAGGCTACCATGCCAGACATTACCCGTCTGGAGGTCAGGGACTGAGCTGCACAGGGTGGGGCTGCTGCCAGTGTTGGAGAGGGTACTTGGACCTGGGAATGCCTGTGCTCCCACCAGAGAATAAGAAATGGCAGTCTTAATGTCCAAGGTTATTGCACAACAAATAACTCAGCAAGTCTTTCATTAACGCCAAGTTTGGGCCAGGCGGTGGGCTCAATCATTTCCTTGTATCTCTGTTTTAAGATGTTGAGATGAGGCCTCAGGAATGTAAGCAACTTCCTGGGAGCCACTCAGCTTGCATGCAGTGGGAAGCTGAGGTCTAAGGAATGCAAGTGATTTCCTGGGAGCCACTCAGCTAGGATATGGTGGCACCGGGGTCTGCCCTTCAGTGCCACAGCGCTTAGTACATGGACTACTTCACTGGTCAGTCCCCGGAGACAAAGGCTGCCTGTTAGAGGCGCGATGACAACAATGACTGCATAGGCCAGCGAAGGGTCAGCATCCATGGGCTGTCCTTAGAATGACTGATGACCACCAAGAGAGCAGAGCTTCAGGGTCAGTAGACAATAGAACAACTGAGAGAGAGGAGAGAAACAAGATACATCTTTCTGGTGGACCTATGAGAACACACATGTTGACCAGAACATCCCAAGTCTCTTGAAGGCCTGGGCTGCTGCTCTTAATACGGCACGTTTTTTTTTTAAAAAAGGACCCAGGGCCTCACCTCAGAACAACTGAATCCAAAGCCAAGAGGTTGGGAACCTACACCCGTATACATAAAGAGCTCCCTGTGCGATTTTTATGCATACCCCAATTAAAGGGAAACGCTGCATTTCACAACATACGATACACTCAGAGCAAAGTAACCTTCAAATTCCCCCCCAAGTACAAGTACGAATGAAGGGAGGATGACTTCACACAGGTCTCAAATATTAAAAGTAATGAGTCGCTGTGAGTATGAGATCACCCCAGAAAAGCCATTGTCATAGATGCGGTCAAGGTTCTCTTGGTGATACTGATGGGGCCTGGTTCGGATGCTACATTGTGGGACCGCTTTATAGGACTCTATTCTGAAAGTCAGCTTCACTGCGCTCATTTTTCAGCGTACTTAACTCTTTGTAGGTAGTTGGCTCTTCCGACAGCACCGATTTTTCTCGGATAATTCAAAAATCCAATATTGCCTTCAGTGGAAGCGTAGAACTCATAAATGTGAATGTCCCCAAATCTCTTGATAAACTCTTTCCACACATCTCCCCGTAAGCCATTTCCCAGCGCTTTTTTCACTTTGTGATCACGGTCATTTGGTTTCTGTGGTAACAGGAGAGGAAGCAGACGGAACGTTAACATTTTGAGAGCTTGGATTTATATGTGTCCATTGTATTCAGATTCTGTGTATTTAATTTATACTGATAGTTGCCCTGATTTTATTTCATAATTGTGTCTTTAAAAATTCATCTTAGTCTACCACTCCCAGACCCAACCCCCTCTTTCTGCAACATGAGCACCATAGTCTGATAGGTGGGATGCTGATCTGATTAATTTAAAAAAAGGATAGTTTTCCATTTTGATTTGAGGCAAGAAGAAACAACCAGATGAACCAGGTAAGGCCACCATTTAACTTGCACCCAGTGTAAAATGCCAGTATCAGTGACTTTCCAGAAGGCGCATGCTCATGGGAGACTCAGAAATGAACACATCCTTGGCATCAGTAGGATTGCTGGTGTTTCTGTTCTTAAAGCAGTAGCTTTTATGTGGCAGTGAAGAAAACTGGGAACCCAACTGAGATGGGACAGGCTGTGCAGGGAGCGGGGGCATGTCCCATAAACCACTGCAGAGCAACAATGATAGAGGCAAGAGAGGAGCCATATTTGCCTGGTGTGGCTAAGGTCACAAGACCTGTTGCAGTTACATCAACGGAAACTGTCGGAAAGGCTGAGAAAGGGGAAGAGAAGGCGTAAGCAGCTCCCAGCTGTACAGCCAACATGAAGAGGCTTTGTCAGAAATGAAAAGCAGGAAGGAGAAGTTGCTGTGTATAAGGCCCCAAAGCGGACCTAGTGAGAGCCAAAGGCGTTGAGGGGACCACACTGCTTCCTTCATGTTTTTGCGCTTACTCGTTAGAGATTCAGAGAGATGGCCCAACTAATTTAAGGTGAATGGTGAGCGTAGAAGGCAAATTATCTTCTCTGGGAGACTATAGCTTGGTGGAAAGACAGGTTACTAAAGAAGGTATAAAGTTTTTATTTGTAAATTGTGCCTTTGTTTGAAGAGAAAACAGCCCAGGACAGGGTAGACGTGCCTGTTAGCAAGAGCTCTCCTCTCTTACCAAAAGCTAATTTATTTGCTTAATAAATGTATGGCCATGACGGCATTGGTGGACTGCTGCTGTTGTTGCTTTTCCTCCTCCTCCCTCCCCTCCCCTCCCGCTTCAGTCTTGGGGTTTCTATTGCTGTGACAAAACACCATGACCAAGTTGGAGAGAAAAGGGCTTATTTGGCTTACACTTCCACATTGCTGTTTATCACTGAAGGAAGTCAGGACAGGAACACCAACATGCAGGTGCTGACGCAGAAGGATGCTACTTACTGGCTTGCTTCCCCTGGCTTGCTCAGACTGCTTTCTTATAGAATCCAGGACCACCAGCCCAGGGATGGCATCACCCACCATGATTTGGGCCCTTCCCCATTGATCACTAATTGAGAAAATGCCCTACAGCTGGATCTCATGGAGGCATCTCCTCCTCTCTGGTGACTCTAGCTTATGCCAAGTTGACACACAAAACCAGCCAGTACACTTTCTTTACTCTTCTTTGATACAGGGTCTCGTTCTGCATTCCAGGCTGATCTTCAACTTGCAGCAATCCACCTGCCTCAACATCCTCTAAGTGCTGGCATTAATGTGTAAGTCACTTTGTCCAGATCTTTCATTACTTCCTAGGCTGAGAAGGGACTTTGGAATATAGCCTGGGGGGGGGGAGGGGAGAAGAAGCAAGAGGGAGAGAGGAAGGGAGGGAGGGAGTAAGCAGCTGCTCTCCTCTAAAGGGAAAGGACTGTGGCAACTAGAAGGCAGATCAAAATGAACTTTAAATTAGTTCCATGGAGAAGAAGCTAGAAGCTCAGCAAACTGTAAGTACGGATTTGATCTTTAAGTAACTTGATTGGCCAAAGGACTTAGGTGGTGAAGGTCACTGTGGCTTTTCTAGCTGGAGAGGTAAACAGAGATTGTCACTGAAGAAAATGGTTCCCCAAGTGAACGTACGGAGAGTGGCTAGAGACCTCACGTCAAAGTTGCCTGAGGTGCTTTGAACCTGTGTAAGTCCTGGGTGTTTTGACTGCTAGGAATATAGCCTCTTCATCAGCTCTGGCCCATAGGTCACTGGACTCTCTTTCACGATTCCCTAGGACCTGTCAGGAGGCAGGGAGTGTGTCGTTTGCCAGGGCCAGTTTTGGCTTATGTTGGCTGCTGTCCTGGAATGCCGATTACCGATCACTCTCTAGTGTTACCATTAATTATAGGGTTCCCCTGCCCATAAAATGTTATTCTCCTCAGAAAGGACTGGCAGGTTTCCAGAGTTCCCTTCCTGCTCTCTTTCATGGGAACTCTGAGACTAAAGCATTCCAGTATCTGAAAAATGCTTATTATCACTTAAGAACCACCTGATCTCGGTGCTCCCCAGTTCCCAGGCCCGTGAGGTGCTGTGGAGAGGCCTTCCCGTGTGTAAATCCAAGACCTTACGTGGTCCATGTGCCGCCGCCCACACTCCGTTCTCCACCCACACCTGTTCACTTCCTTGTCTAATAGCTCCTCTCACGTCTCTCGTTCATTAGATGCATCCTCCTTGGAGACCAAACATATCTCTGAATCCTTCACAGGGCTTGGGCCTGTGTTTTGCATACAGCGTAATCTCTGTGGTTAAACAGGTAAACCTCCACCAGGGACTGCTCAGCAGCTCATGGCTGGGGCATCCTCACCAAGGCAGAGGAGGTAAAGGGGCAGGTGCCTGGGTATGTGGGCAGCTGGCCAGGCCCACAGGTGCAGCAGGACACCTGTGGGTGGCAGGTAGCTGGGTTTAGCATCATAATACCATGGGCTCAGTTTTCACAGTACTGGCTCAGGGATCTTCTTACGCTAGCAGAAGGGATTGAGGTTTGAAGGTTGGGAATGTTTCTGGACACAAATGAGGTCCGGGAACGCCTAAGAAGCCCAATTTTTACTTTGTCTTGCTTGCTAGCCGATGAGAGCAACTCACCTCTGCCTTCCCCCGGGGACTTGGTTCTTCTTTACCACCCAAGTCAACTTTGCTAAGGAACTGACTTGCAGGTCATTTTCTCCTTTGTTCCTCTATTTTGTTTTCTACCTTAGAGCTGAGAAAGGCAAACACACCTGGGGCTTAGGTTCCCACCGGGATTTAGTGGCTAATCAGAGGTAAGAGGTCAGAGTGTCCTGGAAGGAATGCAGAGAACCAGACAATCTAAGTAAGCAGACTTTCTCCACCGAGGGTTTGCCTGTGTGCGCTGCGTTTGTAAATGCTTTTGGCCTGTATTGTCTTACTTCGGTAACTAAAGCCTGTCGGACAGAACAGTTCATGAAGTATTTGCCTCCCATTTCAATTGAGGAAGTGGAGCCTTTGGGAAGCTTATAGTGCAGACCCCAGGGTTACAAAGATGGTGAAAGAATCAAACACACATCTATCTGGCTTCACACAGAATTTTTCAGAGGCAGGAGGATCAGAAGTTCAAGGTCATCCTCTGGCTGCTTACAGAGTTTGAGGCCAGCCTGGGATACATGAGGCCCTATCTAATAAAACAAAACAAAATAAAAAAAAAAGAAAAGAAAAAGAAGAAAGACGAGAAGAAGTGAGAGAAAGAGAAAAAGAGAATACAGCATAAAAATCAATTAGTACTAAAAGGGCTTTTGAGTGAAAAACTCGGTGCTTATTTAATTCCATTTCTCTGTCCTTAGCTTGCTGCTCTGAGACAGACACTGTCACTCTTCCAGATGCCCTCACCCCCACCCTCTCTCTGCTCTTCTTTGTCCCCCCCCCAGCATCTCATTGAGAAACCTTTGCCATCACTTAGTTCCTAACTGGAGGACTCACACACTCGGCTTTGGCAGCATCTTGCACTAATATATACCTTCTTCCTAAAGGAGGGGGCTGGAGGAATGGCGTTGCCTTAAGGAACAATGGCTGTTCTTGCAGAGGACCTCAATTTGGTTCCCAGCACCCACACGGTGGCTCACAACTCTAGGGGATCCGATTTCCCCTTCTGACCTCTACTGGCACCAGGCACACGTGTGACTCACAGACATACATGCAGGCAAAACACCCATACACATTAAATAAGTAAATCTAAAAAGGGACATTTTTTAAAAAAAACATTTTTCTTCCTTAAAGGATACTGCTCTCAGGCAGCCACACAAACAACACAGGAGTGAATCAGCTTCACACTGAAGACGTGGAGCACAGGGACCTCTGGTTATACATAAAGACTCTGCAGGGCGAGACCCAGACATTACAAGGGAAAATGGGCAAAGCAGATGCAGAAGATTCAACTACACAACCTCACCACCACTTCAGTCAATAGCTGTGCTACCCTGTGCCTCATTAAACCCAGAGGCCAGAGACTGACTAGTGGGATAGGAGAAGAAGGTCTCCTATTTCTTCTGTGTACAAGGGGTAGTCACACTGTCACAGATCCACCCAAGGACTGTGTTGTAGACCAGTGTATGTGGACTAGCAGGCATGGAACGTGAGGACAGTGATGGCGATGGCTGCCATCTGTTACACACGTACTAGACACAAATGCTTCACTCAGTGCTTTGGGCCCCTAAATCTCGTTCTGTGTTCAGACTCTACATAAGGAAAACTAGTATCATGTCAGTGTTGGCTGCTGGGAGCAGCCATTTCAAGACTACACTGCTCAAAGAGTGGAGTAGTGTAGTACTAACAAGTTACAGAGCCCAGGGGAGACGGGAGGCAAGAAACACACGTGCAACACAAGAGGCAGGAGCATAGGAGAACGGATGAATGACCTTTGCTGGAGAGACTCAAATCGGCTGACATATGACCTATTGCTTGAGCTGGGGCCGACAGTGGCTTTTCACAAGCAGGAAGGAAAGAGGAGGACCTGGGACGGGGAAGGTGTGAAAACACGGAACAAAACAGAGAATAAAAATTGCAATCAAAGTAGCTGTCCCTGCTCTCCAGCCAGGCCCTCGTGGAAGGCAAGTGCGCTATCAGTGTGTTGTTCTAACAGACAGCTGGCGTCTAAGCTGAGAACCGAGAGATGAGTCAGCAGAAGCCTGGCACAATCCAAGGAAACTTGAACGTCTTATCGATTTTTGAACCGATATTAAGACACAAGGAGCGTTACCTGGGGCGTGTTGCACAGGTACCGAAGCAGTTCCCCAATGTACTGGATGACAGTGACGTTGTACTTCCGGCAGTCGTCCCAGAACTGGCTGGCTGAGAACTTGCTCCGCAGAGCAATAGTGGCCCCTAGTAAAAAGCACAGAAAACGTCAGGGAGGGAGCGCAGAAAAAAAAAAAATCTCTCGGATGAGAGACTTACAAATGAATGAAATCCAACATGTGTGGAGTGCCTCTTCCATTGAATACCCAGCATAATGGAGACTTGCTTCCACCCATGTGAGCCTCCGATCTGTGGAAGGGGAGCGGATGCACGGGGGATCATTCTAATGCAATCCAGGGGCCCGGATGGGGCTTATGAGGTGGAGGTGAGGAAGAGGGATCCAAGGAAAGGGGGAACAGAGAGAGAGAGAGAGAGAGAGAGAGAGAGAGAGAGAGAGAGAGAGAGAGAGAGAGAGAGAGAGAGGAGAGAGAGAGAGAGCTGTCACCAGTGCCCACGAGCCCATGACCATATTACCTTGTGTGGCAAGGCATGTGATTACGTGATTAAGCTGAGGGTCTAGAGGTGGGAAGGTTTTCCCAGACTATCTCCTTACCCAGTTGTAAGGGTATCTAACGAGGAGGAAAGGAAAAGGGGGGACTTGGAGGGTGCGAATTGAATATGGAAGACGGGACCACGAGCCGAGGCATTCAGGCAGCCTCTATAATGGACGAGACCAGGACACAGATCTATAGCATGTGGGGGCAGCGCAGCCCAGCCAGAGACAGCTGACTTCCAGAACAACGAGAAAACAAACCTGTGTTGCTGGAAGTCGCTGAGCTTCCGGCAGTTTGTTCCAGCAGCAACAGGAAGCCCATACCCATTTCTCATGTCGCTCGCTTCTTTTCACCCCTAAATATACCAATGACTGGTGTTGAGAAGAGACGCTCAAAAAGATCTTTCCTCCTTTTGCTGGTGTCTGCGGTGCTGAAGGTACTGGCTTGCCCGCTTCAGAGCCCCCCAACCACTCTGCTGCGGAAGATCCAGCAGTACGCCTATGCCCAGCCATGCTTTGCTCCTGAAGGGTGGGGCTGATGCCAGGCGAAGTTCAGAGCTGATGGACTCATCACGTAGATGAAGGAAGGAAATAGGTGCTTGGACCAAGAGTTTAAGCTCAAGCTGTTATAAAAAGTGATCACAGCCAGGCTAGCTTACACTACAAAGAATAGCTTCTCCTTTTGGAGGCTGTGAGGTTCAAAAGCAAGGCATCGGCAAGTCCGGTGTTGGGCAAGGGTGCTCTTTTTGATCTGGGAATGGCCATCATCTCTCCACATCCGCTTCAGGGGGAGGGCAGAGCCAGCCATGAGAGTCTCTACTCTACCTGCTTTCCAAGGCCCCGATCAAGTGCTTCAAAGTTCCACATTACAGCCGGCCTAACCCTTCCAAAGGCCTTGCCTTTGACACCAGGGCTCAGAACTGCACACACTCAGCCTATTATATACGCATGCACGTATATGTATTATTGCATATGCTATGTGTTTTATTTCAAATAAATGTGTCTATTTTACAGGCTTATTTAAAATGAAATGTCACCTGGGAGAAAAGTCAAGTTATTTATCTCAGTGAAAGAATAAGAACTGGTTTTCTCAGAGACGGGGATATGGGACTGAACCTTTACAGGAAAAAGCAATGTAAATTCTCCTGAAGGGACACACAAGGCCAACTCCTGTATAGACGGTGATATTTGAGAAGGAAAGAGGAGCCGATGGCAGGCCAGCTACTCTGACTAACTCCAGGAGGCTGTGGAAGTAAGGACAAATACAGAGCAAGGACAGCGGGGAGAGAAGCTTGTTGATGCTGACCGAGAGTGACACACAAGTTTCTGAAAATGGAGAATGATTTACAGAACCTAAGAAAAGGAATTTCTCCCTAGATCTATTGAACAGTTAAGGCATGGGGAAAGAGAAATTATTTTAGAAGCTTGCTCATGATGTGTGAATTACAGAGCCTTGCAATTGATGCCCAAGTGAATACTGGCTCTGGTAGACAGGAAAGCAGCCGGATCTGCTTTTCCTTAGGAGCAGATATGAACGCGTGTCCACCCCTGATGCCTGGGGAGAGAAACAAAACTTACCAGCCACGATGCATCCGTGGAGGCCAATCATGAGCGCCGCACTGTGATACAGGGGCAGAGTGGTGTAGATTATATCGTGGGCCTTGATCCCACTCGCCAAAGCCAGGCCAGTTCCGTACCACAGGCGTTGGTGATTGATGGTTGCAGCTTTTGGGAGGCCTTTGCAAAGACATAAGAGAAGGCATCAGTGGGCCAGGTAGAGATCTAGTGTATGAAGTTCCCTCCCATCAAGCTGGAAGAATTGCTTTGAAGGTGTATGTGTGGGGGAGGGATAAGCGGTCAGGCCATGGGGTGTGAACATTTTTTTAATTCCTCAAAGTAATAAAGAGAGTAAATATTTTAAGTTTCAGGCCGCCATTTGGTCATTGCTGTGCTGACCCATATCTGCCAGTGTGTGCTGAAAGCAGCTGTGCACATACAGAAAGGCTTAACGGTGGCCCTGTCTTAGGAACACTTGGAACCTATGTTTGGTTCTCAAGGCATAGTTTGCTGAGTCCTGAGACGGACAGATGACATAGTAGTGATTTTAAGAGAATGAATTCCTGTCTTGGGCTCACTACTTTGTAAGGCATTTTCAAAAAATTCAATTGAAGAGATAGATCGAATTACATTGTCCAACCCACAGATGAGGAAGCTAAGTTTAAGAGACTCAGTAGTGCAGACCCCTAATGATATCTATTTGCCAATTTCATTCAAAATATGAATATAGTGTAGCTTTTTTTTGGCTTGGAAGCTCTCCGCCTTTATAGATTTCTTTCACGTCTCCAATCGTTTATTTCTTCTCCCAGCTGCCTCCTATCTGTTATATGAGAAAGCTATGATTTGATTATATGATTTTGCGATGGCAAGTGATGCCATCATGAATTACCTTGTTCCGTGGCAATTCACACTATGGATGATGCTACAGGCCAAAAACATGTCTTTGTAATCTGAGTACATAAACAGCACACTGCCAGTTATAAGGGGGGCTCCCCACCCGCTGCCTGGCCTGTAAAACATGAGACTGTTTCCTCATAGCCTTGCCAATGAGTGCTCGAACCCTGGGCATCATGCCAATCCGAGGAGTGTAAATGGTTTCTGCTGTAATTCTGGTGTGTGAAACCAAGCGAACTTGCACTTTCTTAATAATAATATGCACAATTAAAAAAAGACTTTCTTTTAAATGTGTGCTTTCATTGCTTCTCATGGAAGATCGCCTTAGTGGCGAGGAGAAAGTCACCCTTAGGGGCTGAGAAAGAGCTTAAGACCCGAGTAGGCAATTCTACTTTGTGACGAGGAAGGCAGGTCCCCGAGGACTCAGCCCTTAGCCATGTACTGCCCATGCAACAGTTTGTTCTGTGGGCAGCAAGCCGCCCATCACGGTAAACACAGTTCTAAATCCATCTCTTGTAGGTGCTGCAGGGCACCGAACTCCAGATAATGCCCCCTTCTATACTAACACTGAGAAATAGAAGAAATCACTGCAGCTTCCATGACGAGATTTTTAATTCCGTCCCTTTTTGTTTTTTAAATTTTTTTTCTCATTTTATTTTCTTCCTTTTTTTCTCTTGAACTTTGTTTTATTGGGGGGGGGCTAGAGGGGCAGAGGGTGGATTCAAAGGGATGGGGGACAAATGGGATCAAGATACGTGATATGGAAAACTCAGAGAATAAATTTTTAATTTTTTAAAAAAGAACCAGAGGAAACCATCAACAAATCAATTGTTTTCACCATAGGAAAGAATCATTTGAAGAGTAAAATTCAGAGTTACATTGAAAAAAAAATTCACCTTCTGAGTTTTGAGTACTTTTAGAACCTTCCTCATTTAAGATTTCACACTAATCAGTCAAGAAGAATATTTTGTAACAATTACAAAATTTTGTGCTACCAATTCCCTTTGTGGAAGAGGAAAAACCTTTGGTCTCTAAGTGTTTAAATGAACTCCTTTAATTACTTTATACAAGAGTAGTTAATATACAGGTGTTTCATTCATAGGTAAAACAGTAAGATAAACATTAGTCTCAGTGCTTTCCTGTTAAATATCAATGCTGAAGTATGGAATTAACTTGTGGAGTGTTAGAAAACACCCCTGAACACGAGTTTCCCATTTCCTTGCCAAAACACGTACTGCGAAGAAGTTCCATACTTTCCAGTGTTAGGATCGGGTTTCCCCATTGCTAGCCAAAAGCTCATTTCATCCCAACTGTAATCAAAGTTTCCAAACTCATCTATGCATTCTGTTATTCTTCTGAAATGAAGGTAGACGTTCCTTATTCTTATACTTTGGTTGTGAGCCTCGTCTTTAATGGCTGAGCCATCTCTCCAGCCCCCTTATTCTTATTCTTATTCTCAATTGCTTAAAGGTAATATTCAGTTAAAATAAAATGACAGTGTGAAGGATTATCCACATTCATGTTAAACTGGGGCCTAGCAACTGCAATCTGTCAGATGGCTACCGGGGGCCTGCTGGAGCGAACAACAGAGATTCTGTGGACTGGTGTTGACATAACAAACAGGCTCAACAGAACCTTCAGCCTTAACCTTTGACTAATTATAAGGAGAGTGTATACATGACTCCTAATATAATTTCCTCACAGTAATAACAATGATCATCACTGTCAACATGTGGGGCTGGCTTCCTGCCTTCTTTTCCACATATCCCGTTGGCTTCAGCTTGTTACATTACACTTTCCCTGGCTTTTGCAAGGCTGACTCTGAATATTTATTACATTATTAGGCAGGGGGTGTTACCATCTTAATTGTATGAGCCTGGAGCTAGCCCACAAAGTGAGTCTTGACACTCTATTTCTTTTCCTGGGAAGTCCTTCATGTCTTTATAAGTTTCTGAGTCTACGAAACGGGCAGATGCAAGGGCAGGAGGGAGCTGAAAGAGTAATGTCTTTGGGTCCCTTGAAGGTTACAGTGACACAGGGCATTGTTTGTTCCAAGTAGCAGTTACTGAAAAGCTTCTTCCACAGTTCATCATATGCTAGCGCACAGTGAAGGCATCCTACACTTGATGACATATCATGGTTTAGGCCCTGTGCTAGGCCACTCTACATCAATAATACTGTATGGGAAAAATCAGTCCAAGCATTTATATGAATATCAGCCCATATAGTTGTCCTCTGGTATGTCCCATTTATATAAACTACATTATTCAGATGGACTCTAGATATAAACGGGTCAAAATACAATGAACATTAAAAATTTCTAACAGCCCACTCAGGATCAAATTGTATCCATCATGTCAACTACTGTTTGAGTTATTCGTTCACTATTTCTATGTTTTTATAGCAACTGAGTAGGTGTGTGTGTGGAGCTGGGAGAAAGGAAATGAGATCACGTGTGATAAAATAAGATCAGTTTTCACGGGCAAAGATAGAAATCCCCTTAAGTATTAGTTATTTGATACGTTTTGCTAGGGAAACAGAATATTTAAAAGGCCGGCTCAGCGGTTAGTTCTTCCAAGACAAGCCTGTGTCTTGGCAATCCTCTCTTACTTACCTGTGGTACCCGAAGTATAGATATACACTGCAGGCATGGCGAAAGTGACTTCAGACCTCCACGACTCTGGGGTAGGTTCTGCCGACACGCCGTCCACTTTGTCCAGGAAGGTGTCCACGCCATTCGTGTCGGAAGTTCTGCTTACGTACAAGACGGACACGCCATCCTTTTTCAGGGTTGGCAGAACCTCCTCAACGGCTTCTTGTAGCTCTTAAGTTAGTGGGAAAATTCCAAGCAGACTACATTAGCTGATGAAGCATGTATTGAGTGTCTAAACCTGATAATACTTTCCATCAACCTATGTTTTGTTACAATGTATGGGTACAAATGATACTTATGATTTTTTTTTTAAAGACAGTGTCTTACTATGTAGTCATGGCTGTCTTGGAACTTGGTATGTAGACCAGGTTGGCCTCAGACAGAGATCCGCCTGCTTCTGCTCCCTGATAGTGAGATTAAAGGTGTGCACTACCATGTCTCCCTCTTAGTGAATTTTAGAATGGAATTTGATGTGTTTGAAAACACACAAACACACACACACACTCACTCACACGATCCCAATGTCTGATAGAACAAAGGTTGAGTCTGTGGTTTCATAAGCACAGCAGATGGTTGGGGGAAGACGTCACAGAAATGAGCATTGAGAAAAACCAAACAGTAAGTGTGTATCACCAACACGTTAATACAGTGTAATAGGCATTTCCAGAACATGCCCACACATCAAAGGTCGTTATTGTTGTAAAGTAAAGTCTGTGTCAGTCATACAAGTATACAGGTGCCACAAGAAATTTATTTTTCATAGATAACAAGCTCCGACTTAATATGCAATCCTATTTCATACCTGTTATTTTGATTTTCTGCCCTTAACCCATAAAATGAAACCTCTAGTAAGCTTACCTAACCTGTCTTGAGTTGTAATAACTGAAGTAAATATATCATTTAAAACAGATTTACTTGCCGTTATTTTATGCATATGGGTGTTTTGCTTGCATGTACGCACATGTTCCACATGCATGTCGGCTGTCTGTAGAGGCTAGAAGAGAGGATTGTATTCCCCAGAACTGGCGGTACCAGCAATTGCCTCCTGACCAGTTTCCTCACTGTCAGTCTCTCTCTGCTTCCAGCGTCATCTACCTCACTCCTGGCCACTGTCCAGTGCCCCCATTCATGGTAGTTCAGGGGCTGCACACCCCTTAGCATGGGATCCGCTCTCCTCATTGGCAGATCCTCAGGGCTCTCGTAGTCCCATCCCTGCCAGCCTCTCTGATGCCATCTCGGACTGTCTGCCTTCTACCCTTTTCCTCTACCCACTCTGACCCAGGTGAAGCCCTGTTAAACGTGCTGCAGTGCAAATCCTTTGCCCAGACCATCCGGCCTGTGTAGAACGGCCTTTCATCCCGAGTCACCCAGAAAATCCAGGTCTTCCTTTAAGACAGCCCAGAGGTAAGTCTTTCTGCCACCTGTGCTTCTCGACAACTGGCTGCTCTCTCCCCTGGCTCTCACCCAGGTCCGAGCACGCTTGCCCCAGGATGTTTAGTACACAGTGCGACAAGATTCAAGCGTGGTCAACCATGAAATCCTCGAGATTAAGGGATCATAATTCAGTGTGGAAGATTAGGGACAAGCTGAAACTGCTTACCTAAAAGGACTGGCAACCTGGAATACTTTGAGTGGCTACGCCTTTAATATGATGGAACGAAATGATTTCTGCATGCGAGGGTTCCCTGCATGGTCTATGACCCTTCTCTTTGATAGAAGCGGTAGCTACTGCTCCCACCCAGTGATTTATGTAGGTGCCGCCTTGAGGTTTTAGGGTGTGAATGTTGTCTGTTAGCTATGTAGGTGATGTGACAACCAAGTAGGACACATTAACTCAAATAATTCTCTTGGTCATAGTCTTAGTTCCTCTGCACTGAGAAGCTGAAGCTGGCGTAGGAGCTGCTCTTGGGGGCTGTACCTGTGGGTGACCAGGGGACATAGCCTGGATAGAGGGAGAGGTGGAACCAGTCAACAGGAGTGGCTTCCCAAGCAGGTCCTTATCTGAGCCTAGAATGGGCCTTTGGGATTGTCTCAAATGAAGGGAGCTGACCCCTGCCTCCGAGCTTGCCCATCAGCCAGTCAGATGGGCTCACTCACTGTATGCACTCAACAGGGTTGGGGGGAGGAATGTGGCGATTAACTCTCTTTAGCTAGAGCAAGCCCCGGAGAGGGTCTCAGCTGAAAGCTCCTGGCAGCTGAGGACGGTGCATCCGAGGCCCAAAGGAGGCATCAGGTGGCGCAGCTCAGCGCTGGCTGTCCCTGTCATCCTCAGACAGACAAGTTTTACAGTTCTCTTTTGTTTACATTTTTTGTAAGATATACATTACATTGATTTCATAAACCCTGCGATGCAGGAACCACACCAGCAACCCCATTTGTACAAAGGGACAGGGGCACCCAAAATAAAAACAATTAAAACCAGATACCGGGAATTCCAATTTCTTTGCATTGGCCATTGTGGCTTAAGTTTTGATAAAGTGCCTTTGCCTTGTAGGAGTGTCCTCTTGATTTGCTCTGTGTGCGCTAAGGTGTGCGGGCTTCTGATATGAGTAAAAAGGCCATCACTGTGCATCTTGGCGGAGAGCATAGCTCAAGCTTCACTGAAAGTTTGGGAAGGTGAAGGTGAGCCTGAAGGCTGTGGACCAGATCCATCAGCTCCTCTTTTGACACTGTAGAGGGAAATGCACTCCCAGAGAAAGCAGTATACACAAGGGTGGGGGAAAATCCAGTGTTGGGCTAGAGAGATGGGTACATGGTTAAGGGTGCTGGCTGGGTTAGTGTGAAGACTGCAGGGGACCCCAGAACCCACATAAAAGCCAATCACTACTAACCCTCGAGCTTCTGGGACAGGGTTGGGAGTGGAGACAGGAGCCTCTGGCTTGCTGGCTGCCAGCCAATGAGTTCCAAGTTTAAACTGTCCCAAAGGAGCAAGGCAGAGTGACAGGGTGACCGAGGTGAACACCTAATACCACACAGCACATACACACAGAGGCAGGGAGGGTGGAGGGACAGAGAAGAGAGAGAGAGAGAGAGAGAGAGAGAGAGAGAGAGAGAAAGAGAGAGAGAGAGAGAAGAATATTAAGTGATTTCAACATCTTAAGAGAAAAATTTTAAAACCATATGGAGGCAGAGGCAGGTGGATCTCTCTGAGTTTGAGGTCAGCCAGGGATGTATAGTAAGACCCCATCTCAAAAACAAAACAAAACAAAAAAACCAAAACCAAAACAAAACATAACAAAACAAGAATAAAAAACTAAGTTGTACATCAGTTCCCACCAACTTCCCCTTCTTTTGAAGAGTAAAAGAAGAGAATTATCTGACTAAACACACCTGTTCCTGGAAAGCAGAAAGAAACGAGGGTGAGGAACTCAATCAACCTTCCTTACCCCGTGTCAGTGTGCTACAGCTAAATGGGAAGCTTCACCATAGGAATCAAATATCCACTCGGGTAGTGATGTGGCACTAGCGTGGCTGGCGGAAGAGGTGATTGACTCAGTTAGGTAACACATCCCAGAGATGCTTACAGACAAAGCCACTGGAAGAGTGTTGGGACCATGGTGTGCGGATGAGTACGGGGCGGCTGGGTGGGCAGCTTATGCCTTTCCTTCCTTCATTCAAACAAACAAACAAACAAACAAAAAAACAACAGCAACATTTCTAAGTGGTGCTAAAACTGACCCTGGAGACACTGTGGCTATAGCGCTTCAAACACCGGTGGGCAAGCCTGATCCTGGCATCTCTAACAGTGGTTTGGAGTAGCAGCAATCACCCATGGTCAGTTGTGCAACGTGCTGCGCATTAGAATTCTTCCGGCAGAGACACCCCCACTTTCCTTCCTACACAAAGCAAATCACCCTAGGTAAAAAGGTGTTTCCTTAACGTTACAAATTCTAACAGGAGCAAAGAAAACAGAAGACCATACTCCATCTCACATTTGTGCAATTAAATAATTTGCTTGAGCTCATTCTTCATTCCCTCAATTAAAGCTATTGTTCTTCGTCATGCCCCACGTCAAGGGTACTTCCTGTTGTGAGATTGCCAGGTCACATCAGGCATTACGTAATTACTGTATGGACATAGGCAACTGATGTGGGAGTGTCATATATCAATCTGTTGATTTCATTGGTTAAGTTATAATAAACCAGCTGCTTGGCCTCATGGCTTGGAACATAGATGGGAGGAGTAAACAGAATAGGATTCTGGGCGGAAGAGGAAGTGAGGTCAGACTCTGCTCTGCTCCCGGAGAGAC
>NW_026067902.1:12670798-12704727 GCF_014885135.2 Alexandromys fortis
GGGACAGTTTGTTATTTGTTAACTAAGCTTCCTGTGTGTTTCCGTACTATCCCTGCCCCACCTGGTGATTTAGCTACAAGCAATCTTCTACATTGTTAACTAAGTTTCCTGTGTGTTTATTTCCCACCTCCCTGGGTGGTGAGATCTTTGTGCTGCAGTTAGGTAGAAAAGGGCTTCCCCAAGTCTGAATAAACGGCATTCGCTTGATCTCCTATCGAATGACCCTGGTCTCTGTCTCTTGTGTTCAATCTCCAGGCCCTTGCCCGGACTCGCATTCGGCACAGCTGCGCGCGAACTGTACCGAGGGTGTAACACCAAAAGCGGGTGTTACAGTGCGAGAATTAGCCTGTAAGGGCTAGAGTTCAGGGGCCAAGCAGTTCTTAAATGAATACAGTTTGTGTGTTGTTATTTCGGGCATGAGCTAGCCAAGCGGCCGGGGTGTTGGGGACGCAGCCCCACCGCTCTTATTTCAACAGGCAACCATATCACTTATCTATCAAGCATCTGCTTTCTTATTTATCAGACGTCTGGGCGGGTCTTTTGAACACTGGCTGCTCATATTTCATTATCCAGAAAGATATCAACCCTTCCCCTTCAGATGTAATAACACGAACGGCCGATTTGGGGATCACTCTGTTTTAACATCGCTTCCCTCCTCTTGCTTCTCAAGGAAATGAACTGCAATCCTGTATAAGCTGGAAACGCACGAGTTCGTTGTGGAACGAAGCTACACAACCCCTCTCCCAAAACTTTAACTCTGAGAGAAGAAATCTGTTTGAGAACATCTTCAAGTTAGTTCTCCATTCAGACCCTGCGCTACTGAGCTAAGAGTCTCATTTTCTGAAGATAGTGCTCACTGGGTATCTGAGTTTAGATCATGTACAGGGGCCTCCATAATCCCATGCGCAGATGCTGGTGTGGGCCCAGTCCATTCCGGGCTCATCACCTGTTCCCTCTTTGCCCTGAAACTCAGAGAGGGCCCCTGGATTACTGGCAGAGGCGCGGGGTAGACTGGGTTGTTAGCGGAACTTTGGGGAGGGAAGTCCGCGAGGCTGCGCCTGGGGTGATTGAGTTGAAAGAGCTTTTCTTACCTCAGGGTGGTTCTGATTGTGTGCACCACTTTTCACACTTTCACACTCAACTCAGTAATTCTCAAGAAAACCTGTTCTAGCTCACAGCATGGCTCCGCTCTTCAAGTCAACAAGGACCTGTCTGCTCCGTCTAGCTTGGGCTTTATTTAAGACGCACAAGCAAATCTCATCCTTGAGACAAAGTGCACTGAAGCAATTTAAGATACTGCACGGGCTCCGGGCTCGAGTGCAGATTAGAAAACGACCTATTCCCACACAAGGGAGGCCACAGACACTGACTGTGTCTGGGTTCTCCGAGTCTATTTTCTCTACATTAAAAATTTTTCAATAGTCAAAATTGATCATTAATAAAGTCTATCTCGCTTTTGTTCTTCCACAGGAAAACTACTGAGTGAAGCATCTTGAGCTATGGACCGGATCAAAACTGCCTCAGGTCCTCCTCTTCCCCAGAATGCCCTTCCCACTGTGCTTGTCTGGCTCCATGGTCATCCCTCCTCAGACGCACTCCATAGTTCTCTCAAAAGACTCACAAATTCTCCCGAGGGCCACGGGCTTTGTGGACATGACTTAGTTCCTTCCCAAGACTGTAAGATTGTCGAACTAGTTCATCTTCTTAATGTCCGCCCAATCATGGCAGCAGAAGGGCACACAGCAAGCCTTACCCTTAGTCCCAGCACTAGTTTTATCTAGCTATTTCCCTTTCGTTTTGAAGCAGGGTCTCACTCTATCCAGTCTGACCTCAAACTCTTTGCAACCCTTCTGCCTAGCCTCCTTCATGGTAAAATTCTCTTGTTTTAGAAGCTCCAGTGATGAGTATCTTTGAGAGCTACTGGAAGCATTTTCATCAGTCACAGTTTTAAAGGAAGTCCAACTATTTTTTAGCTTAAAAACAAACGAACAGCCGGGCCGTGGTGGCGCACGCTTTTAATCCCAGCACTTGGAAGCAGAGGCAGGCAGATTTCTGTGAGTTCGAGGCCAGCCTGGTCTATAGAGCTAGTTCCCGGACAGGCTCCAAAGTTACAGAGAAACCCTGTCTCGAAGAACCAAAAACCGACCAATCAACCAAACAACAATAGAACAGGTGAAAGGTGATCTGATCAGTCAGTGGTCTCTCTGGACCTCAGTTTTACAACAGAGTTCTTTGAACTGTTCGTACGTTCTTACAAATACAGGGACTAACGAGCAGAACTAAGTTAAGTTGAGCACAGGCAGTGTAGACCTAGCCGTGGAGCTAAGGGTGCACAGGCCGACAACTGGGTTCTCCTCCACACAGATAAACTAGTGCTGCTAATTTACCTGGGGGTCAGGGAGAGAGGGAGGCAGGGAGGGGGAGGGATGGAGAGAGGGAGGGGAGAGAGATTTCCTGTTCTCTCCATAGTTCGGGTGAGAGTTGTATGAAAAACAATTGGCCCAGAAAATTGTCTTCTGTCAGCTACAACAGCGATAGAGGTTTATATAGTTGAAGAGCATTTCCCCATGTGGTTCCCAAGGTTAGGCTCTGCCAAGGGGCTCCTAGGATGTACAGCACAGAGAAAAACCACATTCTCTGAGAGCTAACTCAGACAAGGGTTCAGGAGCCTCGATTTTCTCCGCCTATAGAGAACAAGAGAACATGTAAAGAATTTCTAAGAAGTATTTGGAAACTTTTTTTTTTTTTTTTTTTTTTTTTTTTTTTTTTTTTTTTTTTTTTTTTTTTTTTTTTTTTTTTTTTTTTTTTTTTTTTTTTTTTTTTTTTTTTTTTTTTTTTTTTTTTTTTTTTTTTTTTTTTTTAAGAATTGAGCCTGTTTAGCTTTAAGAGTCTCCAAAAGTCAAGCTGGCTGGGTTAATTCTCAAAATGAATGTTTTTATGTACATGTCTTTGCTTCAACTCCTCTGGAGATGGAGTTGCAGATGGTTGTAAACTGCCATGTGGGTGCTGGGAACTGAACCTGGGTCCCCTGGAAAAGGAGCCAGTGCTCTTGACCACTGATCCATCCATTGTGACATGGACCAACAAGCCCATGTGCTTGTTCTTTGAAACCAAGAGTTCAAGAATTTTTATCAGCTTAAAAGCTGAGATTTAAAATAGAGAATTAAATTCACCTCTCTGGGACCACACGTAGTCCAAGCAAATCACTGGCAGGAAGAACACTGCAGGAAGTATCGCATGATGCATGACTTCAAATTATACTGCAGAGCCATAGTGACAAGGGTAGCGTGGCCCTGGCACAAAAGCAGATATGCAGATCAACAGAACAGAACAGAGGACTCAAAAATAAACTCACGCAGTTATGACCACCTAATATTAACAAAGTTATTGAAAATATGCTGGCAAAAGACAGTCTGTTCAACAAGATGGCGCTGGAAAAAAAAAACGGATATCCATCTGCAGAAGAATGAAATTAGATCCACATCTCTAATCTTACACAAAAATCAACGCATAGTGGACCAAAAGGCCTTAATTTAAACTCTGAAACCCTGAAGCTATTGAAGAGAACTGCCGAATGACAAGAACTTTCTGAACAGGACTCAATGGCACGGAAATCGTCTCAGGAATTAGCAAATGGAACGATATGAAGTAGTTTCTGTACAGTAAAGAAAATCACGGCAGAGTGAACAGAAGGAGACAGTCCTTGCCCGCTGCACTTCAGACTTGAGGCTAATATCTAGAATAGACAAATAACCGCAAAACTGAGACACCCCAAAACTCTGTCAATCAACGAGGCAGGCTTCAAAAGAAGAAACACAAGTGGTCAATAAGAATTCCAAAGAGTGTGCAAGCAACAACCTACCCACCAGGGACATGCAAAATAAAATGACTTTGAAATTCTGTCTCATTCCAGTCAGACTGATCTTCATCCGGAAGTCAAGAACTAAGAAAGACAAAAGGAATATTTCTAGCTGCCTCTTTCCTCATAGCACCTGCAAAAAATGGTCTCGTGCGCTCAAGAAACTTCCCGACAGTAGTTGACACACCAGTAACACGGATCGCCGTGTTTATACGTCCCTCTGCGACGCTGGGCGAGCAACCAGGTTGCGAGAATCTCCTGGTTGTGGAGCAGAGAAGTTGCCTCTTTCGGAAAACCCAGAAATTGTTGGGAGGGTCTTGGGAAGACCGTGTCCTTTCTGGACAGGATGTGGGGAAAGAGGAGCCCTTATTCACTGCTTCTGGGAATGAGTGCCAGTAAAGGCACTATGGAAGCCAGCGTGGAGTTTATGGAATTACCGCGTGACCCAGATGCAACCCTCCCGGGCATCTACTCATGAGCTTCCATGCTCGTTGCTACATTATCCACCATAATAGCAAGGAATGGGTTAGCCTGGGTGCCCATCGTTACGTGAGTAGGTAATCATGAAATTTGCAGGAGAATGTATAGACCTGGAAAGTGTTAAGTTAGATAACTCAGAAAGAGAAAAATTACACATTCTCTCTCACATCTGGATTCTAGCTTATGGTGTGTGTGTGTGTGTGTGTGTGTGTAACAGAAAGATCCTGAGAGGAGGAAAAAGATGGGAACGTGGGGGTAGGACACAGTGACATGAAAGCAGAAGGATGACTAGGGGTGGGGGTGACAGGGGAGAAGGGGGCGTCGGAGAGATATTGTACAAGAGGGGAAGAGAACTACAATTTTTTTTTTCTAAGACAGAGTCTCACGACATAGTCCTAGCTGGCCTGGAACTTGCTATGTAGACCAGGTTAGCTTCAGACTCACAGAGGCCTCTGAGTGCTGGGATTAAAGGTGTGCACTGCCACACCCAGCATACGAAAACAAATTTTGGACAAAAAGGTCAGAATTCAACTGAATATTATATG
This sequence comes from Alexandromys fortis, assembly GCF_014885135.2. Classification (NCBI taxonomy): domain Eukaryota; kingdom Metazoa; phylum Chordata; class Mammalia; order Rodentia; family Cricetidae; genus Alexandromys; species Alexandromys fortis. Next base: position 12,675,683 of record NW_026067902.1, read on the forward strand.
TGCTAATTAAACATTGAAACAAAATTAATTCACCTTTCTGTACAAAGTTCAGATTATCGAGAGAATAAACAAGTGCCCTGGAAGATGAAAAAAAAAAACCAACCCGGGTGTGCCCCCAGCTCTCCGCTGTTGGCTGTCCACAGAAGCCTGGGCAAACGATGTCCTCTTCCGGGTTGGGCTATAAAAGAAGTGGAACTCTGATTGAGTCTCAGAAGCTCATCTTCTGGTCATCTGGGGCTGAGGTAGGGCTGGTCTGGTCCCATTAGGGTCCTACTGAATTAGAAGTTGGGGGGTGAGAATCTATCTTTTATAATGATAATTCTTGTGCTTGCAAAAGTTTCTTTTCTAAATGTTTCGTGGGCATAAACACACTAAAACGAAAGGACTACAGTATCTCTAAGGTCTTGTCCCCCCCAAGCAATTCTAAGAGACAGCTCAATCGACTTTTTCCGCTTGGGCACATCTACTCAGTATATGACTTTGGACTTTGGGACTCTCTCTGCAGAGATTGTTCCAGGCCAGAGTGCATGATGTACAAAGGTATCTATCTCTGTTATTTGGTGGAAAAAAATGTTTTTCAAGTACTGGCCTCTCTCAAAGGTTAGTTTACATATTTCCACATGGTCCTGCTACCAAACATGCAACTTTGGACTCTGCTTTTTGCTCACCCAGGAACTATTTTAGGTCAGAGCGCAACTCGGTGTCACATAGAAATCTCGGATAAGGAAAAAGTAGGACATTTGGGTCTTAAGCTGTGTCTCATCTCAATGCTAGTGAGAGTCTGAGGTCTGTTGGCAAGTTAGGCTCAAGCCTGATTTGAACTAGGACTTTCAGTATATTCTCTATGTAAACATGGTGACCCGTAGCAGGTTATTACTGTCTGCAAGAGGCAGGAAGTAGTGGCCCAGCATCCCTAGTTTGAAAACTGAAGTGCTCCAGATCTCAGTTTTCTCACGTGTGACCATGATCCCACAACACCTCAGCATGTAGCTTTATTTCCTGCAAGGCATTATTAAGCATATTGTATAACATTACCTTCATGCTGAGGCAATATGGTGTCCAGGAAACAGCAGTAAACTCTTTGGACCTGGACTCTATCCTTAAGGTGGCCCATGATATAGATGCAAATATTCCAAAATATGGAAAAGGTGAAATCTGGAACACTTCTGGTTCAGAGTATTTCAGATCAGGGGTAGTGAATCTACAAGCAGTTGTGTTTCTGACTTTATTGTAAAACCAAGCTCAGTTAGTCATGTAAACATCAGTTTCTTTGTCAGTTAAACTTTAAGCTCTATGAAGTCCCCTGAACGGGGCAGCAGATTCTGTGCAGCAGATACTGAAGTACTTGGGGGGTGGGGTGGGGTGGGATGGGGTGCAGTAAGCACAGGTTATGAATCCCTTCTCTCTAAGAAAGTTGGCAACACAACAGGCTTGCCTGAGCCTCCCAGTTACAGAGCAGTGAAGTCTTTAGAGATTGTTGAGGCATATTTTAAAAGGTTAAGGCCAGGTGGTGGTGGCTCATGCCTTTAATCCCAGCACTCGGGAGGCAGAGGCAGGCGGATCTCTGTGAGTTCGAGGCCAGCCTGGTCTACAGAGCTAGCTACAGAGAAACCCTGTCTTGAACCACCCCCCCCAAAAAAAAAGAAAAATAAGTTCAGACCCCTCCCATAATTTGGTGCCTTTAACATCACCTTTCTGCCTTTGAATTTTTTTTGTATGAAGCTTCTGCTTATTGTATTACATACTTTAAGTCACATGTGACAGGCTTATGAACTTCCAATTTCTTAGAAGTAAATGGACATTTCAGTTTTGGAGGGCACTAGGCAAACTGCTTGGCTTGCCTCAGTTTCCTGAGCTGTGACGGGGAAGGGCAGAGCGGATAGATTCTTAGCTCTTTGAAGCTCTAACTCATGCATCTGGACGGCAGATGACACGATACAAAGACTGTGGGCTTTGAAGGTGTACCTAGGCTAGAAATTTTGCCTGTTTCCTTAGCCATACAATGGAGGCAAGATTTTGAATTTACCAGAGTATTAAAACCACGTATTGTAGTGTTTGGCACAGATGGGCATCCCAGAGAGCTGGAACTTCTAGATCCCTCCATCTGTATTGTCACTAATGTCTTTTTAGCCTACTCCTGGTTAGGCATCTCCTCCCCGAGAGAAGCAACGGCGGGCACTAGCGCAGAGACACAAGGGTGGCGTTCACAGACTGTTGGGAGCTGTAACACAACATCTCTGGGGGAGAGAGCAGGTTCTGGTCCTTTCTGGCCTGGGTATCACTTGGGCATGAAGTTTTCATTTAGGTCCAAAGCAGCCGCACAAATGAAGGGGTCCCGTTTCATAGATGCAACGGGGCTCACAAGAGCGCAGCGGCAGAACGCCAGTCTTCTAGCTGGGCATCAGGTACATACACCTCATTGTAGTGAGGAGCTGGGTACGCTAACAGCGCTTAAGATCTCGAAGTAGCCTTGAAGACAGCTTCACGGCAGAGAGGAAATGTAAGGATGGAGACGGGAAATGGCTTTTCTCATGACGGAAAGTCTCCCAAGGACTGGAGGCGGGACCCCAGCACCTCTCACCCAAGACCCTCTGAATCTTAATGGAAAATGTTTGAAGTACTGATTACTGGTTTACCCCAAGTCTCCTGACACTGTGGGCGTGAATCTGAATCTTTGGGCTGCACTGGTCTCATCTCTATGTACCATAATAACCTCGATGTGTTGTGAGGATTGAAAGCAACATTGCATAAACACAGTGGGCCCCCTGGGAAAATATTGGGATTGGGGGAACTGCCTCGTGAGGAACATGAACACACATTTCTTCTTGTCTCTAAACAACACAGCATAAGGAGTGGCGTCGCACTCAACGCTATGCTAGGTATTTTAAGTAAACTGGACCCCACGCAGAGGACTGAAGTGCTTAGCACCGTGCCTTGATACATAGGCCGCTTCACCTCTGATGATTCTAAAGATTATTAATGAGCGTCGTTCATCTCGAATTGACCTTTTGCCACAGTCTCCCACCACACTGCAGCCCCGCACCCAAGGTGCTGCCGAGTCCCCCCCTAGGGTTAGGGCCGGTGGTCTGCAGCTTACCTGGGGAGGCCAGCAGCACCTTCGCCCCGCAGCACTGGAAGCAGTGCAGCAGAGACTTGGAACGGATGTTGTAGTTGAGGCACGCCATGGGACAGCCCAGTTTGAGCAGTCCCAGCCAGATCCACACGTAGGCCGGCTCATTGCTCATGAAGAGGGCCACGCACTCCCCCTGGCGCAGGCCGAGCTGGTCGTGCAGCGCCCGTGCCACTTGGTTGCTGCGCCGGTCCACCTGGGCGTAGGTGAGCGTCTCGTCGCGGAACAGCACGAAGGGCTTGTGCGGGGTCTGGTGAACTCGCTCCATGAAGACCCGGAGGAGGGTGCGCACGGGCCGCCGCCCCCGGTAGCTGCGCACCTGCCGGGCCATGTTGGCCACCCGCAGGAAGTACCGCAAGTCCTGGATGAGGTACGGGCAGCAGCAGGTGAGCAGCAGAGGCAGCAGCAGCAGCCCCGCCAGGACGGTGTAGAGTACCGGCAGCATGGCGGAGGCTGCGGGGTCCCCGGTCCCCAGCGGGGCCGAGGGAGCGCTCCGGGCGTGCAGCGCGGCGGCGGGCGGGCGAGGAACGGAGTAAGAGCTGGCGACCGGGCTGGGCCGCGGGACGCGCTGCGACTGCGGGTGGCCGCTGGGCTGCAGGTGCCAGAGGCGTGCGTGGCGGTGCGGGCGGGACGGCCGTGGGTCCCGCCTCCTCGTGGGGCGCCTCGTGCGCTCAGGGGGTCCGCCCCGTCAGCCTGGGTGGCCCAGGTCTCCGTAGCACTTGGGTTCAGCGTCCAAAGTCAGGTGAAATCCAATTCTCCCAATTCTCAGCGAACGTTACTAGGCGCAAACAGCCCACGTTGAAAAGATCGAGGGTGACGACTCAGACGTGGAGCTGTTGCTAGTCATTCTTATCACAGAGCGCCTTTGTTTAATCAAGTACCGTATGAACGCACCGCGACCTTATTATTAACAGCGGGCACCAGGTGCCACCGCCAGCCCAGAGTTCCACCTCCCTTCCTTAGTCCCAAAGGCTTTCCGCCAGATCTCTCTTTGTTCCTCACGTCAGCTTCGCTGCCCGGGCGGTCTCCTGTGGCGAAGGTTTCAAGGTTGAACAAAAGCACCAGAGAAGGTCTCATCCAGCTGGTTTCCAGCCCCTGCCACCGCTGCCGCATCCGCCTCTAGGCATTGCGAGCGCGTAACCTGATGTGAGAAGCCACGCAGTGAGAAGTAACCCCCTTTCCAGCACTCACAGTTACCAAGAAAGCACACGGAGCAAACTAAGTAAATAATGGCATTTCTCACAAGTCATTTCTTTAAGAAGTGTGATCTTTGTGTTAATGCCTCCTGGTACAAGTACAAAGCCTTGCATGCTTGTTACCGAGAGTAGGGCCAGGACCTAGTATAAGACTTGCTTGGCGGTCATGCTCTCCTGTCTTGTGCTCATTCATCTTGCTGCTGTTGCAAGACAGCCACAGTTTTGGAACTTGAGGGTCACTCTCAGATGGTACTTTTCACGCTCACTCGTCATCGAGTTTAGAGAGGTGGTGGTTCTTGGTCATGACAGGACCATGGCATAAACTCAGGTTGGCCGTGGTTTTCCCGCACAAACTCTGGAAGGGACTCGCCAGCCCCCATCTTAGCTGAGGAGCTGTTGACAACTGAGGCTAGTAGAGGAGGGAGAGGCAGTTTTCCTTGGCGGTATGCTCCCTGGTAGGTCGACCTGCTGCTACCCCTCCTTAACACACACAACACACACACACACACACACACACACACACAGAGAGAGAGAGAGAGAGAGAGAGAGAGAGAGAGAGAGAGAGAGAGAGAGAGAGAGTACAAATTGGACCGGGGAATATTGAAAAAGGAAGAGGGCGTCAAGGTTTGGGGGGTGGGTGAGGATTGGATCTGGGAGGGGTGAATACGATTAAAATACGTTGTATGTGTATATGAAATTATCGAAGAATTAATAAAAACATTATATTGAAAAGATACCTAGTCATGCATGAGATCTGAAAGAGGAACCGGTTAGGTTCCAGGTCACTAGCGCCTCTCTCAGCATTGTGAGCCGCTGTGTCTTTTTGTCCTCTTAGTCTCTAGGTTTCCATTCATATCTTCTTTTTATTTCTACTACCGAAAAAAAAATGTATTTCATAGGCTTCTGACTTCTTTTAAATTCTGGGGACCTCCTCAACCAGCCCTTGCCGGGGTCCTGACTGTGTCCCCGCTGCTGGTCTAGCCATCATGCCCTGTATGGCTACACCAGTTCCCCGGGGAGTTGAGGGCCTTCATTAGGCCTGAGGAGAAAGCCTGTGGTGAAGCCATTCTGCTGTGCACTTTTTCCCCCTCCTGTGAAGCTCAGGGTCAGCTCTTCTTTTCAATTCCATTCTTTAAAAAAAAGTTACTTATGGCCCGCGTGCGTGCGTGCGTGCGTGCTGTGTGTGTGTTGGCATGCATGTGGCGGCCACAGGACTACTTTTGCGGAGTTGGTTTTTCTCCTTTCGCCTCTATGTAGGTTCAGAGACTCCAGCTCAGGTCACCAAGCTTTCACAGCAAGCATGCTAACCGGTTTGCGCCATCTTGCCAGTCCTTCCATCCTGTTTCAGCGTAGCCTTCTGACCACACTTCTCTTCCTTGAGCTCTTCACCCAGAAAGCTAGATTACCAAAGGTGCCCTTCCCCTCCCCCTCCCTTTCCCCTCATATTAACCGTGCACTTGGACGATCTTTCAGGGGTGAGTGAAAGCAAACAAGGCCCAAGTGGCTTAATTAGAAACAGGAATTAGGCAGAAACTGGTAAATCCAGAAATTATATATGCTGAACTTATTTTCCCTGTCTCTGTTTTTTTCTGTTTACTGCCTCTGTTCGTATCCAGGTGGCCTCTCATGCTTCCAGGATGGTTGCCTGAACCCGTGAGGTATGTGCTTCCTGGATCAGTGTCAGAGAAATACAATAATATATTTTTTTTTCCTTAGAAGCCTGCATTTAAAAATTTTGTGACCAGCTTATATTCCTGAACTAGTCCTCTGTGGGGACTGGAGGAGAGAATTATTGGCTGGTTTACCCTAACCAAGGCTCACCCACGGAGCTGGGTGTATATCAGTCAAGTCTATCTAGAGCAGCGGTTCTCAACCTTCCTAATGCCGCGACCCTTCAACATAGTTCCTCATGCTGTGGTGACCCCAACCATAAAATCACTTTTGTTGCTGCTTCATACCTGTAATTTTGCTACTGTTTAATGTGAACCTTTGATAGGCTACTTCTGAAGGGGTCACAACCCACAGGCTGAGAACTGCTGATCAGACCTTTTGTGGGAAACTTGGGAGTACCATGAAAAGAGGACACAGAGCTGGTGATATGGCTTAGGCATTAAAAGCTTGTGAGAACCTGAGTTTGATTCCCAGCACTTAAGTCAGTAAGCTCACAGCTGCCTGTAAGTTGGTTGCCGTGGGGATCTGAAGCCTCTGGCTTCTCGGGGCACCTGACTCACACACAAAGACACAGACCCGGGTACATGCACACACACAGACATACACACATAATTAAAATAAACCTTAAAGTCTGTGGGGGGGGGAGACAAGGAATTTTTTTTCCCAAAGGCAAATAGAGAAGAAAGTTAACCAACACGTGGCTTGGGGAACTCCAGCCCAGTGAGTTTAACTTTGAACCTGGAATCCACCTTTGCCCTATCACCCAGCTAATAGTTTTTCTATTTATTTGTATCATTATAACAAAACACCATGAACTTAGTAGCTTCTTCAAAACAAAAAATAATTTCTCATATTCTTGGAAAACTGCAAGGCCCATGTTTGGTGTCTGGTGACAGGCAACGTTTTCCTAGGTATTGCTTGAATCTATGCCTTCATGGGAGAAGGGCCAAAGGGGCTGATTTGCACCGATTTCATCAGGACACCAACCACACAAGGCAAGACTCTACCCCAATAACCACCTTTGGGGTTGAATTCACTAAGATGTGAGGGTGGAGGAGGCACAAACACCCATGGACTTGTGGGAAAGGGTCTTTCCTTTGGCGGCTCTGCTACTCAGTGATGTTAGAGACTTCTCACTGTAGAAGGAAGTTTCTGTCCTGCCCAGTCCCACTGCCATTCAGTCCCAAATAAGCACACAGAGGCTTATCTTAACCATAAACTGTTTGGTCTATTGTTCAGGCTTATTACTAACTACCTCTTACAACTTAAATTAATCTATAATTCTTGTCTATATTTAGCCACGTGGCTTTGTACCTTTTCTCAATAAGGGATTCCCATCATGCTTCTTCTGTGTCTGGCTGATGACTGCATCTCTGCCTCTCCACTTCCCAGAATTCTCCTCATCTAGTTGCCCTACCTATACTTCCTGCCTGGCTACTGGCCAATCACCGTTTTATTAAGCCAATATGAGTGACAAATCTTTATAGTGTTCAAGAGCATCACCCCACAGCACCTCACTGTTCTCCACCCTCTTCATACTCATATTTAGAGACAATCCGTTTTATACAGCATTCTAGAATATCCCGGGGCTGGAGCTGTCTAGGCAGTGGCTCCTACTTGGCTCCCTCAAAGTGTTATCAGTGTCTTAGTATGTTGAAGGTCTATTCATGGCACCATTGAGACATTACAATCTATAACATGAAGTTCAAATTTGGTTTTACTCTTCTGAATATGACTCAGGCATTTATTAACTTAATTAACATATACGTGTTGAGATTGCATGATAAATAAAATATAACTAGCAATGAACATCTCACAGTGAACCCGCACTTAATTCCAGTGGCTTCTTTCAGAAACACCACTGCAGCAAGTCCAATTACAGCCAAGGTAACCCCACGAGAATTCTTCTGCAGCCCCCTCTTTACCTCTGCCCCTCTCTCGACTTTACCTCTCTAAATCCCAATCTGCCTTAGGCAGTGCCTAAATTTTTAGATTTCTCAGTCCAGCAACATTTTAAAATGAATCTTGGACCTTAAAAGTAAGCTAAGCCGCTTTATATAAATGGAAATTTAAGTCCCCCACTCCCACCCCAACAGTATATATCATTATTTAGTAAAAGGCATTTTAGCACTAAAGGAAAATAAATATATCTGTGCTGTACACTTAAAATGGTTATTTTTATCAGAGTCAATTATGTATTATAGCAACATATAAACGATAGAAGCCAAGCACAGTGATAGGTTTGGACAGTCCCTACTATAGCTGCTCAGAAGGCTGAGGCACAGCTGAGCTCAAGGCCTGTTGGGTGGCAGTGAACTGCCATTTCAAGTACAAATGAAAAAAAAATAATTTTGAAGGTAGAAAAAACAAACAAGGTTTGTCTTACACGTACAAACATTTTTAGAAAGAATTTATTTTCTATACAACGCTGTCCATTCTAAAGTATAAATTTTATACTGAAATGGATATTGAGCCTAATTTTGGGCTTTAATATAACTCAAGATTGCACTGGTACGGAGACCTCAACTATGAAAAGTCCCCAGTGTTACCGCTGTAGTGGACCTTCAGGAAGACAGGGGTTAGGTTCCACCTCTTCCCTTCTTTCAAGTCCACTGAGGCTCCTCGCTTTCATCATCAAAACTACAAACCCCCATCAAAATTTCAATTCAATTCTTCACAGAAGCTGAAAAAAATCGTAAGCTTGATATAGAAACACAAAAGACCCAGAATAGCCAAAAGAACTCTAAACAACAGCAAAACAAATAAAAACTCAAAACCAACAAAACCAAACAACAACAACAACAACAACAAAAAACAAAACCCCAACTGTCTGAGCTATCACCTTATTTGATTTTAAGTTATATTACAGAGTTAAGATGTGATACCTTGAATCTGATTGAGGAGGGAGTATGGAATATACTTTAGCTTACAGACACACAAAAGGATTATTGAACAGGACCCCAGGATTATGGGTAATAAGATCAACAACTAATAAATGGGATTACATGAAACTAAAATCTTCTGTACAGAAAAGGGCATCATCATTCAAGTGAAGACACGCCAAAAGAATGGGGAAATGTCATGATCAGCTTATACATCTAACAGAGGGTTAGTATCTACGTATGCGAGGAACTAAAAACCCTAAACACCAAGAAAACATACATGCCAATTTAAAAATGAGCACAGAACTAACCAGTTCTTAAAAGATGAAATACAAGAGCTGAGAAATATTCTAAAGAATGTTCAGCATCCTTAGCTGTCAGAGAAATAAATGCAAGCTAAAACTACTTTGAAACTTCATCTTACCCCTGTCAGGAAGGGTAATATCAAAGCAAAGATAACGAAAAATGCTGGGATGCACGTGGGGAAAGTGGAACACTTATTTATTCTGATGGGAGTGCAAGTGGGTGTGTAGCGCCTGTGGAAACCAGTGTGACGGTTTCCTTAAAAAGCTAGAAATAAATTGACCATATGTGCGGCTTTGCCCCTGTTGGGCATATACCCAAGGGATTGTATATCCTTCTACAGAAACACCTGGTCAGCAACGCTCATTGGAATCTGTGGCTATATAGGGCATAGTGCCAAGAAAAGAATCTACTACCATTACTTTGGTAAATGGATACAGTATTATACTAGCTTTTAATGACATATTGTTAGACTGATTAATGAGTATGTCTCTTAGCCTGCATCAGAGAAACTTCTCTCTTCAGTAAATGGTGATGAACACAGAGACCTACAACTGCTCAAAGTGAAGCAAACAAGAATCTTTGGGGTTCCCAGCCCTAGGTGGGACAATAAACATCACACTTCTTCTTTCCAACGCTCAGGGATCATTGTGGAAGAAGGGGTGGTGGTGGTGGATAGATTGTAAGAGGCAGAGGTGGTGGAGGACCGTGAGTAAGCAGGGTTTTCTGTACACAGCTGTACGAAAGAATCCACAGTAGTTGATACATCAGGCACAGAAACCGTGCAAGCTCAAGCCAAACAAAATCCTAGTATGGCGAAGGAACCGTGGGCATGAAGCCCCACCCCTAGCTAAGGAGCTATTTGTCACTAAAAGCTGCTGGAAGAGGGACAGTCAGTTTTCTTTAAGGGAGTGGTCCTTTGGGGGTTGACCACACTCCAGCGAAAGGCCACACAACCAAATGTATGCACAGCACAAATTATTCTTGATGGGTTTAAAGAATCAAAAAGAGCCCAAAGCTGAGAGGATAGGGAAGAGGGAATGAATCTGGGGAGAGTGTGAGGTGAGGAGGGGTGAAATGGTAATAATACACTGTACAGAATTCTCAAAGAACTGATAGAAATAAGAGAAAAGACTCTCCCTTAGGATAGGAAAGGAAGGAATGCCAACAAAGATTTTATAGAGCTAGTCCTACTCTGATACCCAAACCAGTCAAAGATGCAGGAAAAAGAAAATTACAGACCAGTATCCTTGATAAACATAGAAACAAAAATTCTCAACAAAATGCTTGCCAGCTAAATTCAAGAACACATTAAAAATATCATATAATATGAACAAACTGACTTTATTCCAGAGATGGAGGTATGGTTCAATATACATAAATCAACAAATGTTATAAATTACATAAATGGCCTCAAGAACAGAAATTATATGATCATCTCAATAGATGCAGAAAAAGGTTTTGGTAAAATTCAATATCTTTTTACATTAAAAATTCTGAATAAATTTGGACTAAAAGGCATATATCTCAACATAATAAAGGCTGCATATGACAAACCTATAGCCAATGTTAAATTATTGAAAATGTCAAATTATTTTCACTAAAATCAGGAACCAGATAAAGATGTTCATTTTCCCCGCTCTTATTCAATATAATATTCGAAGTTTTAGTTAAAACAATAAAACAAGGGAAACAGGAAAGGAAGAAATCAAAATCTCTATTTGTAGATGATATGATTCTATACATAAAAGGCCTTAAAAAATTCTACTGGAAAACTCTCGGAACTAACAAACATTTTCAGCAAAGAAGTAGGATACTTAATTAACTCACACTTACACCAGTGGGCATTTTATACATCAGTGATAAACATACTGAGAAAGAAGTCAGAAAAATAACTCACAACGACCTCAAAAACAAAAACAAAAAACACAACAAAGCAAAACAATGCCAAACAAACAACAAACAAAAAACAAAACAAAGGCACCCTTAAATAAATCCAGCTAAGGCCATGAAAGGTTCTTACAAGACTTCAAGACACCAAAGAAAGAAAATACAGCAGAGGGTGACTGGTGGGAAGATCTATGCTTGTGGATGGAAGGAATTAGCATTGTGGCCATGCTACCAAAAGCAACCTTCAGATTCAATGTAATCCCTATCAAAATTCCAGTGACATCATTCACACCATTGAATAAATAATCTTTTTGAACAAACTATCTTAAAATTAATATGCTGTATAAATTTTAGGCAAATATATGATTATAAGGCTCTGTGAGGCTTTATCAAACAACCTTCCTGTTTTTTGTACCTCCTCCCTCCTTCTTTGGTGACCTCTACCCCCATTCCCTAGTTAGGGCTCTCTTCCTGTTTCTCCATTCACCCCTTCATATCCGTATTGTCTGTATCCTGCCATTCCCTTCTCACCCCTCCCCTGCAGTCCCTTTATACTTCCCTGGCTTCTGTGGCTCTGACCATTACATAGTACAGCTGAGGATTTGGAGCTGGGGATGCAGATAGGTGAGACCGTGCAGTGTTTGTCTTTATGGGTCTGGGTTGCCTCACTCAATATAATAATATATATACTTATATAATATAAATTTCTAAGTATATCCATTCACGTACATTTCCATTTTTCTTTAGAACTGAGTAATATTTTATTGTGCATGTGCACAACATTTTCGTTATCTATTCTTCTGTTGAGGGACATTTAGCTTATTGCAATTTCTTAGCTATTGTGAATAGAGCAGCAATAAACATAGCTAAGTAAGTATCTGTGGAGTAGGATGCTGAGTTTTGAACACATGCTAAGGAGTTATTCAGCTGGATCACATGGTAGATTCATTCTTAGTTTTTTGAGGATTCTCCATACTGATTTTCACACTACATACAAGTGTATGTTTGTGTGTGTGTGTATATATGTGTGTATACATATATAAGCTACACACACAAATATGTATGTATATATATATGCATGTGTGTATATGTATGCATTTCTTAAAGGAGGTCATGCTACTTGGGCTGAACCCCACAAGAACCATACATTAACAAAAATCTCAATACCAGGCATGAGAAATCTTCAAATAGTAGGTCAGAGTGGCGTGAACGATTCACCCCAAATGTCGACTATTGCTGCTGCCCTTGGTTGCCTGTCGGAGGTTGAAGGTAAGCCCCTAGTGCTGAAGACACTTAGAATGTGTGTCAGATTAGTGAGCTGGATTTAACCCGAAAGACTCCTTTCTGCAGGGTAGCGTCCATGGTATGAGCAAATACTATAAAGCTCTCAAGGGACTTGATTAAGTAATTGTCCTACTCAGCATTGGTGACACCTACTAACGACAACGACCAGCAGGACAAGGTGCCCATAAATGTGCAACAAGTGACACTCACAGGTTGGTGGTTGCGGAGTCCTGCACAGCTTGGTCCTGGAAGCTTAACTGCGGTGATGAGGGACCAAGGAAAGGACAGACACAAGTACAGGAAAGCTGGGTCATGTGGACTGTGATCACTCGGATGGACTGGCACCAACTACAACACCAGAACCTCAGTGCATCTCCTGTGTACAGCATGGCGGAGGGGTTGGCTAGCCTCAGCAGGACTTTATTCCAGAGATGGAGGTATGGTTCAATATACATAAATCAACAAATGTTATAAATTACATAAATGGCCTCAAGAACAGAAATTATATGATCATCTCAATAGATGCAGAAAAAGGTTTTGGTAAAATTCAATATCTTTTTACATAAAAAATAGGTGAGCAGTCTCAGGCTGTAAACATCTGGGAGGAGGAAGTTGTAGTCAATGCTTCCTGGACACTCTGCCAACATTTGCATATGGACCAGGAGAAGGCTTTGCCAGTTCCCATGAGTCCGAGGAATTGGTTCTTGTCAATAATACACATTTACTTAGGACTTCCTCCACGCCTTATGAATTCACTTGAGACTTCCTCAGCTCCCTACATGTGGTCACCCACAGCTGTCTAATTGTACTTATGGTCCCCTCAACAAGGAGGAAGCCACTCCTATTACCAGACACCTAGCTAACTTCCCAGGGCTGGTGAGGCCATGGGTCTTAGAGAAGAGTCTACTACCTCAGCTTGTTAGATCAGAATAATTCCCAGCACGTTCTAGATCTTATTTTTATACCCACAGATAAGCGCAGCTACTCCTCACCAAAAAAGCCTCTCTTTACAGAAAACAACAACTGGACACAGGCAGAGATCAGTGGTATGTGTATGTGTGTATGTGTGTGTGTGTGTGTGTGTGTGTGTGTGTGTGTGTGAGAGAGAGACGGGGGGGGGGGAGCAGACAGATAGATCTGTAGCATAGGCCCTGCACCTTTGGTCAGGGAACACAGCAGTAGAAGAAGTCTGAAACCTTGAAAGAGCCAGAATATCAGGAAGTCTGCTCTAAGACTATCTTTCCTCGTATGACTGCACAAACAAGACCTAAACCCTGATGATAACAATAGACATGCTAACCCAGAAGGGAGAAAATCTCACAGGGTCTCGTCCCCAGGTAAAGAACCACAGTCAGCTAATGATAGCCCAGAGAAGAATTCGCCTTTCCCAGGGATGAGTCCCCTAACTGCTTATCTAATACAAAGCAGTTAGACTCGAAGCACACACGCGCACAAACCAAAGATGGACCCAGCAGGTTATATTTATATGTTTATACATGTATGTGTAGTGAAGAGAATAAGAAGAGGCTATCAATTTGAGAATGAGGGAGGGACACGGAAGGAGTTGGAGGGAAGGGACTTGGGAGAGGCTGAAGGGAGAAAAAGGAAAAGGGAGAGTGACGTAATTACATCTGAATTAAAATGTAGGAAGCATTAATATGGAAACCACAGGAATTTCCAAACGAATCCCGGGCAACAAATACTGCTAAAGTTACCAGCATACTTATTTTCAATTTAAGCTACAGAGCTGCACATGATAATAAAAACTACATGGTCCTGGCACAAAATTAGACATGTAGATCAGTGGACCGGAAGAAAGGGCTCAGGCTCAAGAGCATGGATTGATTCATATGACTTTTGACAAAGAAGCAAAAAGTACACATTGGTGAAAAGACAGGGTCTTTAATAAATGGTGCTGGTCAAACAGGACAACTGCGTGTAGAAGAAAGAAACTAGACCCTCATCTCTCATCTGGCACAGAAATCCAGACGGATCAAATGTCTTAAACCTGAAAACTCAAATTTAGAAACTGCTTTAGGGGACACCACAGAAAGAATTTAAGATCTACGCATAGGTAAAGACTCTGAGTAAGGCTTTACACTCCACATGTAAATGAAGAGGCACATGTCCAGCAAAGGGAATATAACCAAGGACGGAAGCAGCCTGCAGAATTAGAGGATATTTACCAGTTATCCACGTAAGAGGAGATTATTATTCAGAATATAAGTAAGAAGCCTAAACAACAGAAAATAAACTACCTGGTTAAAAAAATTGGGTTGGGAACTAAAAATAAAATTTCCAGAAAAGAAATAATTTCCAAAAAAATTTGAAAAGGTTTTTGACATCCTTAACATCAGGGAGATGCAAGTTAAAAGTACTTTGAGGTTCTGTCTCATTTGCATTAAAACAGATCACCAAGGAAACAAAGGACCAGAATGCTGGTGCGGACGTGGGGAATCTGGAACTTCTATGTATTCTTGGCAGGAGTATAAATTGGTGCAGCCACCATAGAAATCTGTGTGGAGATTTTTTTTTCTTTCCCAAAATGCTAAAAATAGAGCCCGTATGTGACTCAGCTATTCCACTCCCGTGCTCGTACCCAAAGAACTTCATATCCTATAGAGATATTTATTTATTCATATTTATTGCTGCATTATTCACAGCCAACAAGGAAATGGAGCCGGCATAGATGCCCACGAGCAGATGGATGGCTAGTGAAAATGGAGTACAGGTGTGCAATGGAATTTTTCCTAGCTGTGAAGGTAAGCCCAATTATGAAACTGGCACGTAAATGGATGGAACTGGGAACTAGTTTAAGTGAGGTAATTGTTTCAGAGAGACAAAGTCCACGTGTTCTCTCTTACATGTATGCCCTAGTTCCTACCTATTGTTCACAACGTGCATTATGTGCGGATGAGTGTGCAGAGAGACAAGAAACTAGCCAAACAAGACAGGCCATGGACGCTGCTGTAGTTTGCACACCAGAACAAGAGAAAGAAACCCCACTGCTGAAGACACTGGTTTCCTGTGGCCATAAAAGCTTCAGCTAGCCTGAAGGAGCAGCCCGAGAGCTACTGCTGGGGTTTGGATAAACGAACAAGATGTGCCCATCAAAGAGCCACCCTCATGAGTATGGTAATGCCCGTAGATCAGTTCTGCTGTCAACGTTCGGTTGGAGAAGCGTCTTTAAAGGACATTAAAACTGTTCTACACTTATTGATTTTGCCACGTATGTGTGTATGTGGGAGACAAGGTGTGGCCTGTGACTGTGAAGGTCAGAGGACAACTTGCGAGAGTTGGTTCTTGCCTTCCACCGTGTGGGACCAGGAGTGGAATTTAGATTGTTGGGCTTGGGAACGAGTGCCTTTACCCACCGAGCCGCCTTACAAACCCGAGAAGTGGCGTAGAGTAGTGCTCAACACACTAAGAACAAGCTCAGCCATAAATAGAAAATCTGTTTCATCCTATCAAGGCTCAGGGATTGGTGTAGAAGGGGCAGAAAGAAGGTGAGACCCAGAGGCGGTAAGTAAGGACCGCAGGACGGCAGGTGCATTTCCAGGCATGACATGAATGTTTCGTTCTTAAGCTTCCAGCGGCTGTGATCACCTGTGTGAGATGCATGTCAACATCTTGTCATGGAGTGGGGTGAGTCTCATGGGGACCCATCTTTCCCTGAGGACTTCTATGCGGTTGATGTAAGAGGGAGACAGGTTTCCATTGGTGCTGGAACGCCTGGTAAGGCATCTGAGTTCTGTAAACAAGCCTTCACCTATGCTCCAGTAAGTCTTATTAAGAAACTCATTGGGCCATTTTTTTTTTCTAAAAAGACGTGAAAGTAGAAGAGAGTTAGTTAAGAAGGGGATTCGTGAGGGTGGGAGGGTCCTAGAGAGGGCAAAGCAGTAAACATGCTTGACACATACCATGAACTTATATGAAAGTGTCACATTGAAACCTGTTTTTGTGTATAACTAATATATGCCAATAGCATTTAAAAATAGTCATGTTTTGGGTGGGTGTATTCTTGTCTTCTACAGCCATTTTTTTGAGATGGCATATTCTTAGTGCTCCCTACTTTTTGCCCTTGTTAAATAAGATTATGGTTATCTACTATATTTAGAAAAACTAGGATTTTAACTTGATCTATTTTTTCTATTTACTTCACTAAAATTTTTATCTATATTATCTATCTATCTATCTATCTATCTATCTATCTATCTATCTATCTTTACTTGACCTTTCTTTTATTTAAGTATTTTCAAGTTCATTGTTGTTGCTAGTTAAGTAATACCTCAGATGGGGTCAATTGTGAAAGAAGGAGGTTTATTTTGAGTCCCAGTGCTGATCAAAGTGTACAGAGTTATTCAGGGTGATGACCTTTTTGCTGGCAGGGTCCCAGTGTGGCTCAGGGCATCATCACACTTCAAGAAACAGGGATTGTACTTTTGAGTCTTCTCGTCTTTCCCCCATTCTCATAAAACCATCAGGACTCAATCTGGAATTCCACTCTGATGCCTCTATTTTATGCTAAAGGGTCTGTCTTTACACACCATTGTTGAATTATTGCTACCTTCTTAAAACCTTATTTGTGGGAGTTTGGATGTAATTGGCCCCCATAAGCTCATAGGGAGTGGCACTCTTAGGAGGCCTTACTGGAGTAGGTGTGGTCTTGTTGGAGGAAATGTGTCACTGTCGGCATGGGCTTTAAGTTCTCCTTGCTCAAGCTACTCCCAGTGTCATAGTTGATTTCCTGTTGCCTTCTGATCAAGGTGTAGCCGGCACCATGACTGCCTGCCTGCTGCCTTGTTCCCTGCCATGATGATAATGGACTGAACCTCTGAAACTGTAAATGAGCCATCCCAATTAAATGCTCTCCTTATAAGATGTGTGGTCATGGTGTCTCTTCACAGCAATTAAAAACCCTAAGATACTCACACAGGGATTTAAACTCCTCTTTAGGGGAGATAAACCATATTAAAACCATATGCATGTGCTAATATAAAACTTGTTCCATATTTCACATCTCTTTCAGATGAAAGTTTAATTTTCTTATTTGTTTAGATTTGTGCTTGGAGTTATGAATTTCTCTTCTTATTGTGTTATTGGTTTAGATGTGTACCATGAATTCTAATATGCAGAACTTCAGCTGTTTTTACAACTATTCTTTTTAACTCAATTCAATTTTATACAAAATCTTTTATATTAAAATTAAATTTCTGGCAGTGTGAGGTGGTGCCACTTAGCTATTGGGAGACAGAGGCAGGTGGATCTCTGTGAGTTAATGCCAAGCCTAGTCTACAAAGTGAGTCTATGCCTGCCATCTGGACTACACAGTGAGACTTTGGCTCAAAGAAATATTGCTAGTTTCACATCTCTATTTCTGAAAAGTTTTCTCGAAATGTTTTTGTGTTACATGGATATGAACATACGATATACATGACTGAGTGTGTGCACAACAGAGGCCAGCCCAAGATGTCATGTGTCTTTCTCTATTGCTTTCTACCTCCACCTTGACACAGGATGTATTAGCCAGGGTTCTCTCTTCTCTCTCTCTCTCTCTCTCTCTCTCTCTCTCTCTCTCTCTCTCTCTCTCTCTCTCATATATATCTATATATCTATATATCTATATATCTATATATTTAGGAAGAGGATTTATTAGAATGTCTTAGAAGCTGTGGTCCAACTAGTCCAACAATGGTTCAATGGTTAACTACGAATGGAAAGTCCAAGAATCCAGAGGTTGCCCAGTCCCTGAGACTGGATGTCTCAGCTGCTCTTCAGTAGACACTGGAATCCTGAATAAGTAGGTTCTAATGCCAGTGAAGGAAGGCATGGACTTGGGGGCAAGGTGAGAGCCAGCAGACAAAGAACTAAAGCTTCCTTCTTTGTTGTCCTCACATAGGCTTTCAGCAGAAGGTGTGACCCAGATTGAAACTGTGTCTTTCTGCCTCAAGATCGAGATGAGAGGTGTGTGTCTTCCTGCTGCAAAGGTTGGGACCGGAAGTGGATTCGCCCACTTCAAATCAAGCAAAAAGTCTCTCACAGGTGTGTCCTCCATTTCTGGATTGCAGTTCGTCCCAGATGTGGTCAAGCTGACCAAGAATAGCCATAGCACAAGGTCACTTACTGAAACACAAGTTCACTGTTCCAGGTAGACTGGCTGGCCAGTGAACTCTTAGGATTCTCCTGTCTTCTCAGCCCACAGTGCTGGGCTGGCAGGGATACACAGCTGTGTCCATTACATTTTTTCATGGGTTCTGGGGATTCAAACCTGGGTCCTCATAACTGCAGATTAGAATTCTCACTTACTCAGCATCTCTACAGCCCCTTGTGTATATTTTTAAGTATGAATTTCCCCATCATGGAGATTCTTCACGGACATTGGTACTGTGAATGCGCAATCTCTTTCGCCTATTGCTCATTTCAAACACAGTCTCTATGATCCCCCCTTCTATTTACTTACCTCATAGCCACTTGTTTGAAATTGCGGTTTCAATACCTGTAATAGATTTTCCTTCTAATAAACTAGGTTTTCATTAAAACAGCTTCCCTCTTGAACTCATTATTGTTAATTACAATTATTGACGACACTAACAAACTCCTCTCCTTAGCTGTTTCCCGCCACACGAGTGGTCTGAATCATAGCCAGAGCTTCTTCAAGGCTTAGGGCACATGGGTGTGCAGCCCACCCTTGGCTTTTATTTCATCGTATTATTAACATTGTACTAGGAAATCAGGTCTAGTCATGATTTCAAGAGACAGAGAGGTCAGCCATCTAAGATCAGACTAGACGCCTATCTATCCTATCTACCCTCTGGACCAGTACTTACCTCCTCGTCTGTTTTACACTGGTGTGATGACCCAGATAGTAATAGGAACGACATGGATACCAGGGCAGACCTACCCCATCAACCACAACATCCTCTCAGGCTACCTCCAAGCATGTGTCAAAATTATGACCACAGCTCTCGGCATTACATCAGACCTAACTTTGGCTAGTGGTTCTGCCTACCATCCGTGTCATACTGACCACTGAAGTTTCGAAATCAGCAATCTATTTGTTATTTATCTCTCTTGACTGGTCTCTGCTCAAACCCAGGGCCCTCCACAGAGTAGACAAGAACTCCATCATGAAGCTAGACTGGCTCATATGTTGTTTTTAAGAGGCGAGGTTCACTTTCTGAGTCCCATTGAAAATTATTTATGGAGAAAGCAATACTGAGTCATTCGAGAGGTAGTTGTAACATTATGATATTTTTGCTCCGGGCCATCTCAGTACATATCACTCAAATACAAGAACATTCTTTGATAATATGTACAACACTTGAGAAATCTAAAACTGATGCAATTTTAATATCAAATTTAATATACGTCATTATTCACATTTCCCTGACTTTGTGCCTTTGTTTTTTTGTGTGTTTGCCTTTGTGCCTGCTACAGCAGAATACTTGTGACCACACAACTTAGAAAGAACAAAAATTCTATTTTCTCATAGTTCATGAAGCTTGGAGGTGTAAGACAAAGGTTTTGGCAGTGTAGTAAGGGTGGGGTCCTCTAGGAGGGAATGGTGAGCGCTGTGCCTCACACGGAAGAAGGATACCAGCCACGCATTTCAGAGTCCAAAAAGTCAGACAAGGCTGACAAAGCAGGTGCCTATTAGCTTACTTAGGTCTCTGAGGGGGCGTGGTTGTGAAGGGCCTGGGCATATCTGTAAAGGGTAAACCAAGTACGGGGCTATGATTTCTAAGACGGGGAGAGGGAGTTTGTGTGCTAACTACATTTGTGTGGTTAGTTCAGCTAGAAGTGTGTAGTTGATAAATGTAGGAAAAAAGGGAAGAAAAACGCGGCATTGCTGTGCACTTTCTAAGCATTTCTGTTCCCATGGCGGCTGGGAATGGAGCATTTGTTGTTGCCATGGCAACCAGCATAAACTGTGGGAGGAAAATGGATGGCACTTGCTACGCATTGGTATTCTTTCCAAATGCTAGCTGATTAAAGGGAATCTCTTGGCCCTAGAGATAATGTCTAAGGTGGCTAGATCAAAGGGAAAAGCTATGGTGGTGTGAAATCCAGAGCCTGGCATTTCCAGCCTCTAGGCCAAGCAGCATCTTCTTTCCCACTGACACTGGACTGAGAAGCATTTCCCTTCTCTGGGTCCTTTTTGAGAATTCAAGGCACCCAGTATATATTCCATAGATCAAGATTATACAGCCAAACGAAACGTCATCCAATATAACAGTGCATTAGGGAGTTGTGCCCAATAGTTGATTAATACGCTGCTGGGGTTTTTTGGGGACGAGTCCCACTATAGAAAAGGGAGCACCATGGCTTCACAAGGGTTTAACAGAAATGACTGTGACTATTCAAAAGGAAGGTGTTCCCAAAGCTTTGCAAGCTGAGTGTTAGCTAGTGATTCTGTCAGCTGTATTCTCACTGTAGTGTGCCACGCAAAGGCCATTGTACAAGGTTCTTTCAGGGTTCAAAGCTAGAAAATACAATATTTCCCATCACCTAGTTTAAGATCACAGGGGTTGCTTTGTTTTGTCTTCTGTTCTGTATCAGCCCTCCTTTATGGGAAGCCTGGAGCATCATTGTACGTGTCTGTTTGACATCCGAGAGTACACAAGGCAGTGTTCAGCATTCCTTTACCAATAACAATAATAGCAACACACTTACCTTAGCAGCTGAAGTTCAAGATCTGTAATCAGACGTTCTTGTCGGGTCTGCCAGCCTCCAAATAATGACATGGAGATCTATTATTAGTTATGAAGCTTGGCTTTAGCTTAGGCTTGTCCCACTATCTCTTACAACTTAAACTAACCTGTTTGTAGTAATCAATATTCTGCCACATAACTTTTTACTTCTTCATTCTGTGAGTCCAACTCCCTCTGTGTCTTGCTGGCAGCTCCTGCACCTAGAGTCCTTCCCCCGAGTTCCTCTCTCTCTCCTGGAAGTCCCACCTAACCTCTTCCTGCCTAGTTATTGGCCAGTTAGCTCTTTATTAAACCAATCAGAAGGCATCTTGGCAAAGACACACCTTCACAGTGTACAAAAAGACTAGCCCACAACAAAGATCTTTTTACAATATTATCCTCAGGATATTCTCCAGAGTGAACGTTAGAGTTTCACACTCAAAAATGACTTCCATTAATTGTTTTACTTGTTCTGAGCAATCTACATTATTCATGTGAGTTATGTGGAATGTGTTTAGGTTGACCAAATTTGTAGGTTTTATTTGTGAATATTATTTTATTAATTATATGAGAATTTCATACAATGTACATTTGATAATATTTATCCCTTCTCCAGTTCCTCTCAGACCTACCCTTACCTCTTTAACCATTTAACCACCCAACTTCCTTCTTTCTTTCTTTCTTTCTTTCTTTCTTTCTTTCTTTCTTTCTTTCTTCCTTCCTTCCTTCCTTTCTGTCTGTCTGTCTGTCCTTCTTTCTTCCTTTCTTTTTCTTTTTCTTTTTCTTTTATTTGGTATGTGTTGCTCAACTCCTCTCGGTGGGGCCTGCCTTGGAGTGTGTCCAGTGTCCCAGGGGTCCTACTGTTGAGGAAGAGTGACTCCCCCTCTTCCCAGCGGCTCTCAGCTGCCAGTGTATCCTCAGCAAGTGGTGAGAGTTCACTCCTACCTCTTCTCCATGCTTGGCTCTCATCTCGTTTGAGCCTGTGCCAGTCACTTGCACGCTGTCACTCTCACTGTGAGTTCATATGTGTCACTTCCCTGCTATGTCTGGAGAACACTGCTTCCTTGAACTTACCCACCACCTCTGGATCTTACCGTTTTTCTTTTCCCCTTTTCTTGTGGTAGGATAAGAACATCCATCCCACTTAGGGCTGAACATTCTACAGCCCCTTATTCCCTGCACATTGAGATAAATACAGAAGGAAAGGGGGGGGGAACAGCAGTAAGGATGTTTAAAAAGGTCTTAAGGAACCATACTATTAACATCTACCTAAAAACCCTATAATACATGTAAGCTTGTATATAAATATACATGTACAGTTTCAATGAAATCTCATCTGGACTGGCATGGCTTCCTCCAAGAACCAAAGACCCCAGCACCAGGCATGAGCAGCCATGCTTTGAGTTGTTGGTCAGAGTTAGTCAAGAGACTCCCCAAATATTGCATGCCATTGCTGTTGTCCTTGTTTGTCTCCCAGAGGTGGGAGGTAAGTTCCTTTCGTTGAAGACACAATAAACTTCAGACACAAGACCCAAAGCCTCCTGAGCTGGAACTGGCCTGAATGTCTCCTCCCCAAGTACTTGCTTTCGTGGTACCAGAAAGTGCCAGGCAAGCTTCCAAAGAAGAAAAGCAACCAACAGTCTTAATGAGCTATGATGCTGTACTGGCTGGTTTGTCTGCCAACTTGACATAAGCTAGAGTCATTGGAGAAGAAGGAGCTTCAGCTGAGGAAATGTCTCCCCAAGATTCAGCTGTGAGGCGTTTACTTAATTAGTGATCAGTGGGGAGAGTCCACCCCATGGTGGGTGTCATTCCTGGGCTGGTGGTCCTGGGTTCCATAAGAAAACACACTGAGCAAGCCAGTAAGCAGCACTCCTCCATTGTCTCTACATCAGTTCTTGCCTCTAGGATCCTGCCCTGTTTGAGTTCCCGTCCTGACTTCCTTTAGTGATGAACAGCAATATAGAAGTGTAAGCCAAATAAACCCTTTCCTTCTTAGCTTGCTTTTTGGTCATGGTGTTTCATTGCAGTAATAGAGACCCTAACTAAGACGGATACCTATGAACCACATCAACTCCCAGCATGGCACAGTAACTCTAGGGGTGCAATAGTGGCATGGATGTCTTGGCAGTAACCAACGGCCTTCTAGTTAAAATTAAGGCCTGCTCCACAGGAGGAAAATCATGCCTGGTACTGGAAACCTAGCCACTACCCAGGACTAGTGAATTCATGGATCTCAGAGGAGAATTTACAACCACCACTTTAGTAAACCAAGACCCAAAAAGTCTAATCAACAGGACTGCCCAAATGTGAGCTGGACAAGGACAACAATAGACATGCTAATATAGCTGGGAGGGAAGACCAGAGGCCTCAGTCTTATGCCAAGAACTACAGGCAACTAAAGAAAGCAGAGAACAGAAAAAAAAAGTTTTCCCCTGGGTTTCCCAATTGGTTATTCAAATGTTTAGCTCTTAAAACATGGATATGAGTATCATTATACATACTGATCAGGTTGCATTTATGTGATTAGGAATATGTATGCATATACAAATACCACATTCATGTAACAACAATTAATGAAAAAGAGGCTGTGGATTTAAAAGAGAGCTAGGAGAAATGTATGGGAGGCTTTGGAGGGAGGAAAAGAAAGGAGGAAATGGTATAATTATATTATAATCTCAAAAAAGAAACCATTAAAGATATAAATAGGTTAAAGATCTAAATGAAGAGCTCAAAAGAAAAGAAAAATGCTGATGAGGCTAGGGGGAAGGGGTCCCCTTACCCACTGTGTGATAAAACACAACTTGTGTACTCACTCTGGAAATCAATATGGAGGACCCTTAAAAAACTGAAAATAACTCTATCATCTGACTCAGCTATACCACTCCCGGGCATGCCTAAAGTATTCGACATCCGACCCCATAGACTCTTGCTCAGCTATGGTCATTGCTACCCTGAGAACGATAGAAAGAGAATGGAAACAATCTATATGTCCTCAGCAGATTAATGGGTAGTGAAAATGCACACATGTGCACACACACACACACACACACACACACACACACACACACACACTGGAATGTTATTTACCTCTAAGGAAAAATGAAATCATGAAATTTTCAGGTAAATGGATGGACCTAAAAAGATTATATTGACCCAGAAAGACAAACAGCACACGCTCCCTCTGGTTTGTGGTTCCCGGCTCCAAGGCCTCAGATATGAATGTAATATGGAGCAATCACAGAGACCAGGAAGGTAGCAAGGGAGCCTGTGGGCGTTTTGAAGGGAATAACAGAATACAGTTGACAGGAAGGAGGAAATGGCAAAACAGGAAGTGGGTGTGGGGAGGGAGGTCACTACAGAAGGAGAAGGGAAGAGTGATAGATTCTACACCACGGTTGTTTGATAAAGCCTCAAGGGATCATATCATTCTATAGTCGCTTAAAATTACATATGTTAAATGAAGTTATGCTACTTGGGCGGACAGTGCTCACTGCAAGAACCATAGACTAACACAACCCCTAGTACCTTCTTTAAGAGGAGCTCAGTAGCGTAAGTGACTCCCAAAACAATACAGATTATCAACGAGACCTCTCGGGGTTGAGAGTGGGTCCCTAATGCTGAAGACACTACACACTTAGGACAGGACTAGCATCATTTGAACTGGATCTAAGGTGAAAGCCTCCTTCCTGTGGCCTAGCTTCCATAGCCAGCTTCCCTGGCCTAATGGAATCATGGACTTTAGAAGAGAACCTGGTACCACCAGTTTACTAAGCCAGCAAAATTTCCAACTGTATTCTAAATCTTTCCTTATACCACAGATGAGCATAGCTACCACCCCCACCACCAAAGAAGCTTCTCTTTGCTGCAAATGGAGACACCACAGAAAACCACACCCGGACACGACTCCTGGCACCAGTGAAAACATCTGTAGCGTCTCCTGCATCAGTGGTTTAGGGAATGCGGAGGAAGAGGTGGTGGGATGATTGTAAGAGCCAGAATACAGGGAGTCTGCTGTGAGGCTGTCTCCCTAGAAAGGGCTGCGCAGAGACCAGGACAGCGGTGATATTCGCAGACGTGCTAATGCGTAAGGGAGAAAGCTCATAGGGCTCCACCCCAAGGCAAAGAACTACAGACAATAATTGCAAAGAGAGGGAGAATCAGCCTCTTCCTGGGATGAGCCCCATAAGTGGTTACCCAGTGCAAGAAGGTCAGTCCTGAAATCTCATCCACCCAAACAACAAACATGGACTTAATTATATACTTATATATTTTGCGTATATGTACACACACACGCACATACACACACACACAAACACACACATCCATAATAATCAAAGAAAAAGAGACTATCCACTTGAGAGTGAGGGAAAGGACAAGGAGGGGGCATGGGAGGGACTGGAGGGAGGCAAGGGACAGAGGGAGGTGACGCAATTCTGTTTTGATTAAAATGTATTAAAAGTTACTGTATGTTAAAGTAAGTCCACCCTTTGCCTGCTCTGCACCCTGTGCACCCTTTCCCTGAAAATCACCAATCCCATTAGTTTCTGCATAAATTTATTGTACTTTCTCTTTGCAAAAATAAGCACATTTTATTATTTTTCTCATTTTCATTTTGTTGTGCAAAAACACTTTCATTCTGAATTCCTCTTATAAGAGTTTCTGTTTTTTGAGACAGGGTTTCTTTGTGTAATCCTGGCTGTCCTGGAAGTTGCTCTGTAGACTAGGCTGGCCTCAAGCTCACAGAGATCCACCTGCCTCTGCCTCCTGAGTGCTGGGATTAAAGGTGTGCGCCTACACCGCCCAGACTCACTTGTGTTTCTAACAAGTTTTTGGCTAGCGAGAAATATTGTTAGAATTTTGAGAAAGGAACAAAGTTCCAGATTTCAAAGAAACTTCCAATGACTGACAGAATATTTTCCGTTTTTGTTTTACATGTGTTAGAGCAAAAAGGAGGGAACTGATAAAAGAGAAGATAGCAGTGGTACAAGTAGAGAGGGTGGAGAACATTAGCCATAAGATGCACGTATTCCTATTGTCCACTAGATGGCAGAAACACTCTGAGAATAGCATTCCTACGGGGCTTGGACAAAATGACTGATTAACGAACTGTGCAGCATGCTTGGAACAATGCCCCCCCCCCCCCCCCCCGCAGAAATCTTGTAAAAACACGCACTCTTCAAGTGGTAAAGATTTAGCTGCAAATTCTTCTCATTCTTCAGAAACATTATTATAGTGGAAAAAAAAAGACTGCATTTTATTACTGATTCATGATTTGATAGCCTCTCGCATCAGGTAGGATGCTACCAACAGCAGACGTTACCAAATTAGATTAGCTGCGTTGTCTTTTTTATACTCAATCAAGATCTCAGTTAAAGTATTTTTATTTCAACTCTGATCTCGATATTAAAAACTGATGAAAAAATAAGACCCTCAACTAAAGAAAATATCAAGATTCTTTCCAGCTGAGATTACAATCTCACCACCCTTTCAGGAATGACAGAAGAAACGCCACGCTTCTGACTAAGCCCACAGCTCTCCCTCTTCTCCGAGCTCTTTGTGACTCTGCTAGATGCAGGCTCCAAGGGCCTTCCATGAGCAAGCTCCCTTCAGCATCAAAGGGGACCCAGAATTCATGCTCCCTCATAAACAGCCTTTCTGGGGGTCTGAGGAGCTGTCTGCCGCTTAAGAAATGCACGGCATCTTATGGTCCCCTGCCCTTTCTCCGGCACTACCTTGTGTCGCCTGCTGCTAAGGGCCATGTTTGGGTTCCCTGGGGTGGGATGATGGGTCATTTAGAACCTCAACTTGAGAAAATACCACCACAGTTTCAAGAAACAGTTTAAGACAAGGCGCACTATTTATTAGCATGACGCGACATGGCACCAACAGTTCCCATGGATGTGCCGGGGAAGCGGTCTGATGCTATGAGAGCAGTGTCCCGGAAGGCTTCTGGAAGTGAGTGGGTTTGGAAAGTGTGACTGAAAAATGTGTAGCCCGATAAAAACAACAGAGCGAGAGCGAGAGCGAGAGCGAGAGCGAGAGCGAGAGCGAGAGCGAGAGCGAGAGCGAGAGCGAGAGCGAGAGCGAGAGAGAGAGAGAGAGAGAGAGAGAGAGAGGAGAAAGTGTTACTGAAAGGAGTAGCAGAAGAGCCCATGGTTGGAAAAGGCGACACCATGAATAGGAAGATTTAAACAGCTCATATAACTGAAGTCATACAGCCGTTTACAAGTAAGATATTCCGCCCTCCATAAACTAAAAAAAATGGCTCAGTTATGAAGGCAAAGAGGATGTTCACATCTCTCCTCTTCTATATCAGCCTATGGGGTTCCCATTCCTTGAAATGAACTCAAATGTTGCATTGACATTCCCAGCTATTCATTCCTTCTCCGACCTGGCTGCCACGCTTTTTCTGGTGCTGCCTTCCTAATACATGATGCTGAACACGTGCGCTTCCTTCATTGGCTCACCCCGCAAAGGGTCCAGCTTCAGGATGCAGCCGTCTCTTGAGGAAAGGTTAGCCTTGAGAAGGCCTTCCATTGTGACATTTTAGGGTTTTTATCCATCTACACGTTGCTGAAAAAGCGTGTGTAATCCCATTTACAGCTATGTAAACTTTGTGCTCCTTTCTCAAACGTGCAAGGTGGCCTACAGTGTCCATCAGCATTTCCCAGGCTTACACCTCTACTCATAATCAGTGCCCTTAGGCCAAACCGACAGAGACCTGCTTACAGCACTATGGTTAAATCTGTTGTTCCATGGATCAGGAGTGAAGAATGCCCCTCCTATTTCCGTTCACCCGGGGAGCCCCTAGGGTGTGCATAGAACGTCCCTTTACCTTTGTAGTAGCTGTCTTCAAAGATGACCCCCGGAAATCCCCATACCTCCAACCCACACCCTGTGACATTCACACTGAATCAGAGCTGAGCCCAACAACAGAATTGCCATGGCCAGGGCAAAGGTGTGCCCCAGCTGAGGCCAGGCTGCCAAACCCTGCAGTTTCTGCCCAGTCTCTTGGATCAGTCACTTTGGGAGAAGCCAGTCTCTAAGGCAGTCTTAAGGAGGGGGCTTCCTTGGAGAGAATCTGAGGTTCCCATTCAACAGCCAACATCACTTTGAGACCATATGGACAAACACTCAAAAAGTGAACCTCCTCGTTTGGGGCTGAGTGTTCCCAAATCTCACACTCTCCGCCCACTGTCCGGCTGTGTCTCTGTGTTGACTGCCAGCCGCTATAAAAAGCTTCTCTGACGAGGGTTGGACAGGCATGGACCAATGTGCCATTAGGAGTCACTTCATTTCCGTGTTCCTTTAGTAGAAAGATAGTAGTTTTCTGCTAGGCCCATGACCTATCTAGTCTCAGGTTCTTGGCCACATTAGCAGGGCCAGGCATGGGTTCCGTCTTGTAGAGAGGGCTTTGCCAAGTGGAAACTTGCTAATTGCCATTGCTGTTGCTGTGGTTACCCAGCTGGATCTGCCCAGGATCCACCAGGCCCCGTGTGTTTGTCTGTCTTTCTCACTGGTTCTCACTGTACTGTGTTCAGACTCCCCATGACATAAGAGGAAAAAGCCTTACTTGAGTTTTCCTAGCCTGCTAGGTCTCGTTTACCTTTGAGATTTCTAAAATTCGAATTTTCTGTGTCTAGGTGTTTTGCCTGCATGTCTGTTCTGTGTACCACACGCATGCCTGATGCCTGCAGAGGCCAGAAAAGGGTATTGGATACCCTGGGACTGGAGTTACAGATGGTTGTGAGCTGCCGTGTGGGTACTAGGAGTTGAACCCAGGTCGTCTGGAAGAGCAGCCAGTGCTTTTAACTACTGAGTCATCTCTTCAACTGCCCCTTCGATGCTTTTACTAAATGATCATAGCAATTGTCTATAGTACCAATTTTCTCCCCTACTTTCTTCTTCTTCTTCTTCTTCTTCTTCTTCTTCTTCTTCTTCTTCTTCTTCTTCTTCTTCTTCTTCTTCTTCTTCTTCTTCTTCTTCTTCTTCTTCT
>NW_026067902.1:12704751-12811569 GCF_014885135.2 Alexandromys fortis
CCCCCCCCCTCCCTCCCTCCCTCCCTCCCTCCCTCCCTTCCTCTCTCTCTCTCTCCCCCTCTCCCCCCATTTTTTTTGAGAGAAGTTCCCACGTAGTCCAGACTTTTCTCGAACTCACTGTGTAGCTGAGGGTAGCTTTGAATTTCCGCTCTTCCTGCCTTTACCTTCTATGTGCTAGCTGTAGAGGGGTGCACTCCACGCCTGGTTTCTCTCTTGTCTTCATAGGCTCTTCCCGTTCCCCTCCTTCCAAATTTCTTATCAGTACTCACTGCCCCTCCTCCCTGGCCCTTGTTCACTCCCATTCTTCTGGTTGTTTGTCCTGTCATTCTTTAGGAAACGACCTGGTTGGCTCTCACATGATTCACCACAGCTCTCTGGGAAGAATTATTTACAGTTGCTTATTGTTCAATTCAAAGACCACATAGACCTTTCAATTAACACATTTATACAACATATATATATATATACATACATATTGAGACAGGGTTTCCCTGTGTAACAGTCCTAGCTATTCTGGAACTAGCTCTTGTAGACCAGGTTGGCCTCGACCTCACAGGGATTCACTGGCCTCTGCCTCCCAAGTGCTGGGATTATTAAAGGCATGTGCCACCACCACCTGGCCAAAAAATTTTATTATCAATCTGCAGTTAATAGAAACGAAACACAGTGGGTCCCCAATAAGCAATCTGGAAAGCATTCATACAAAGCAAAACCCACTAACACCAGAGCTAGGTGGTGCAGGAAAGAGCCTCAAAGGAAAAACAAAGCGCAGCAAAACTGTGATGGTTTGAAAAAAAAAAAAATGGTTCCCACAGAGAGTGGCACTATTAGGAAGTGTGGCCTTGTCGGAGGAAGTGTGTCACTGTGGGGGTGGGCTTTGAGGTCTATGTTCAGGCTGTGCTCACTTTTACAGACCCCTGCTGCTGCCTGTGGATCAAGACTCCCAGCTCCTTCTCCATGGTCATGGTGTCTTTTCACAGCAAAGAAAGACTAATTAAGACAGAAGTTGGTACCAGGGGCCAGGGTATTGTTGTGATAGGCCAGAGTGTGCTTTTATTTGGAGGAATGTGGACTTTGAGTCTTTGGATTAGGAAAGCAGTTGAGCGCTTTTCTAATGGACCATGCTGATAGGAGCATGGAAGACAGCTGTGCTAAGAGTGATTTGAACCTGGGGTCTGACTCAAGAGGTTTCAGAGGAGAAGAATTTTAGTATGTTGTCTGGAGATTGTTCCTGCGATATTTTGATGAAAAATATGGCTGCTTTTTGCTCTTGTCCAAAAAAGTCTGCCGGAGGCTTAAACGAAGTGCTTTGGATTAACTCCTTTGGTAGAAGAGATCTCAAAACAGCCTTGTATTGACTCCGTCATATGGTTATTAGTGATCACTCTTATGCAGATCTGTAATGAAAAGGAACAAAGTGAGAAAGGAAAATATAAAATGTACAATTCGAGGAGGGAGCAGAATAGAGTCCAGTCCTATGTTTAAGGATATAAACAAATTAAGACATGGAAAAAAGGGAGTGGTAACCTCAGGGCAAAACCACATCCATCTTAGCTTCCATCTCATGAAAAGGAGTTAACAGTTAACTTCTATAAAATCAAAATCAAAAAGCAGATCACATAATTCCATCATATAATGGTACAGGATACATATTATCATTCAAAATTGAAGGGAAGCGAGCATAATGGGGGAAATACTGGACCAAAGCAACACCGAAAACCAGCTGGGCAAGCTCCAGACTCTGCATCTCTATATCTGAAGTCAAAATGCTCTTCAGCTTTCTTCGTTTCAGCTTTGTTGACTGCAACACACTTCTGTCTTTTGAACTGGTTCCACTCCCTGTTAGCAGCTTTCCTTGGCAGGTATCCCATGACTCTGGCATCTCCAATATCTTAGGGTCTTAAGACAATGCAGGCCTCAACTTCACAGCTTCATGCATTGGTCCCTCTAGGCTTCTATTCAGGGACACCCCTGTCACATGCCTGGCCTCAGCAGCTTTCCTTAGTCATGGTGGCAAATTCCATAGCCCCTTACTTCTATCCTTAACTCCAGAACCACGTGGCCAAAGCTGCCGGGTTCTGCTGCTTACTGGGGCTGGAACACAGTTTCCTTGTTCAATTACATCTCCATCAACTTTCTATTTTCTTTTTTTAAATTGATTTTTATTGAGCTCTACATTTTTCTCTGCCCCCCCCCTGCTTTTCCCCTCCCCACTTCAATCCTCCCTCAAGGTCCCTATGCTCCCATTTTACTCAGGAGATCTGAACATCTACTTCCCATGTTGATTAGATCTATGTAAGTCTCTCTTACTGTCCTCATTGTTGTCTAAGTTCTCTGGGATTGTGGTTTGTAGGCTGGCTTTCTTTGCTTTATGTTTAAAAAACACCTATGAGTGAGTACATGTGATAATTGTTTTTCTGTGTCTGGGTTACCTCACTCAAAATAATGTTTTCTAGTTTCATCCATTTTCCTGCAAAATTCAAGCTGTTGTTATTTTTTTCTGCTGTGTAGTACTCCATTGTGTAAATGTATCACATTTTCCTTATCCATTCTTCGATCGAGGGGCATTTAGGTTGTTTCCAGGTTTCTGATTCAGATTTCATGAATCTCAGAAGAGATTTTGAACTTTTTAAGCATTGTTGAGATTGTGATAGACTATGGAGACTTTTGAAGTTGTACTAAATGTATTTTTGCCTTATGGTATTGCTACAAGTTTATGGGGGCTAGGGAGTGGAATGTGGTGGTTTGTAAGAAAATGGTCCCCATAGAGAGTGGCATTATTAGGAGGTGTGGCCTTGTTGGAATAGGTGTGTTGTTCTCTTTTTTTCTATTTAATTGATGTCAGCCCTCAGTTTGATTATTTCTTGCCATCTACTCCTCTTTGGTGTGTTATCTTCTTATTGTTCTAGAGCTTTCAGGTGTGTTGTTAAATTGCTAGTATGAGATTGGTTTAATTTTTTTTAAATGTAGGCACTTAGTGCTATAAAGTTTCCTCTTAGCACTGCTTTTCATTGTGTCCCTGGAGTTTGGGTTTGCAGTGTGTGCATTTCACTGAATTCTAGAAAGTCTTTATTTCTGTCTCAACCCATTTTTCATTCAGTAGAGAGTTGTTCATTTTCTTTAATGATCCATGGTGGTCTGATAGGATGCGGGATGTTATTTCTATTTTCTAATACCTGCTGAGACTTGCTTTGTGCCCAAGTATGTGGTTAATCTTGGATAAAGAACCACGAGGTGCTGAGAAGAAGGTGTATTGTTTTGTGTTTGGGTGAAATGCTCTGTAAATATCTGTTAGGTCCTTTTGGTTTTTAACGTCTGTTAGTTCCAGTATTTCTTTGTTTAGTTTTTGTCTGGATGACCCAGACAAAAGGTATGAATGGGGTGAGAATGGGGTATTGAAGTCTCCCACTATCAGTGTGGGAGGGTCAATATGTGACTTAAGTTGTTGTATTTCTTTTACAAAAGTTGGTGCCCTTGTGTTCAGGACATAGATATTATGTGTTTGTTATAGTTATTATGTGTTTGTTCCTGGCTGCTCAGCCACGAAATAACCACACAGAAACTATATTAATTAAATCACTGCTTGGCCTATTAGCTCTAACTTCTTATTGGCTAGCACTTACATCTTAATTTAACCCATTTACATTATTCTGTGTATCACCACATGGCTGTGACTTACCAGGTAAAATTCCGTCCCTGGCGTCTGTCTCTTGCGGGGCTACATGGCTTCTCCTGACTTTGCCTTCTTTCTCCCAGCATTCAGTTTAGTTTTCTCCCGTCTAGCTCTACTCTACCCTATCACAGGCCAAGTTAGATTCTTTATTCACTAACCAATGGCAATAAAATATATTCACAGCATACATCACCTCCTGCATCAATTAAGAATTGAAATGCCGTCTTGGTGAATTTTTCCTTTGATGAATATGTAATGTCCCTTTCCATCTTTTTTGATTAGTTTTAGTTTGAAGTGTATTTTGCTAGATATTAAAGTGGCTATGCCAGTTTGCATATTAGGTCCATTTGCTTGGAATATCATTTTCCAATTTTTACTGTGAGGTAATATGTATCTTTGATGTTGATGTGTGTTTCTTGGATGCAGCAGAGGGATGGATTCTGTTTTCAAATTTACTCTGTTAGTCTGTGTCTTTTTTTTTTTTAAACTGTTTTTTTTGTTTTTTTATTTATTTATTTATTTATTATGTATACAATATTCTTTCTGTGTGTATGCCTGAAGGCCAGAAGAGGGCACCAGACCTCATTTCAGATGGTTGTGAGCCACCATGTGGTTGCTGGGAATTGAACTCAGGACCTTTGGAAGAGCAGGCAATGCTCTTAACCGCTGAGCCATCTCTCCAGCCCCTAGTCTGTGTCTTTTTACTGAGTAATTGAAACCGTTGATAATGAGAGATATCAAAGACCAATGATTGTTGATTCCCGTTATTTTTTTTATTGCTATTGTTGTTTTGTGTATGTGTGCTTCCCTTCTTTTGTTTTTTATTGGTATGAAATTATTTATTTCTTGTTTTTTTGAGATATGATTTCTCTATGTAACAGTCCTGACTGTCCTGGAACACACTCTGTAGAACAGGCTGGTCTCAAACTCAGAGATCCGCCTGACTCTACCTCCCAAGTCCTGGGATTAAAGGCGTGCACCACCACTACCTGGCTATTTCATGTGTTTTAACAGGTCCTTCTAGCACCTTCTGTAGGGTTGGATCTGTAGATAGATATTGTTTGAATTTGACTTTACCACGGAATATTTTGTTTTCTCCATCTATGGTAATTGAAAATATTGCTAAGTATAGTAGTCTGGGCTGGCATTTGTGGACTCTTAGAGCCTGCAGCACATCTGTCCAGGTCCTTCTGGTTTTTTGAGTCTCCTTTGAGAATTTAGGTATAATTCTAATATGTCTGACTTTATATGTTCCTTGCTCTTTTTTTCTTACAGCTTTTAATATTTTTATTTGTTATGTATGTTTAGTGTTTGATTATTAAGTGGTGAGGAGATTTAAATCTTTTCTGGTCCAATCTATTTGGTTCTGTAAACTTCTTGCACCTTTCTAGGCATGCCCTTCTTTAGGTTAGGAAAATTTTCTTTTATGATTTTGTTGAAAATATTTTCTGGGCCTTCAAGCTGGGGTTCTTTCCTTCTTCTATCCATGCTATTCCTAGGTTTGTCTTTTCATAGTTTCCCAGGTTTCTTGGATGTTTTAGATTTAACATTTTCTTTGACTGTCACATCTATTTCTTCTGTTGTATCTTCAATGCCTGAGATTCTCTCCTCCACCTCTTGTATTCTGTTGTGAAGCTTGCCTCTGTAGTTCCTGTTCTAATTCCTAAATTTTTATTTCCAGAATTCTCTCAGTTTGCATTTTCTTTATTGCTTCTATTTTTATTTTCAGATTTTGAACAGTTTTGTTTCTTCGTTTGTTTGTGTCTCCCCCCCTGCCCCCCATTGGCTTTCTTTAAGGGATTTATTCATTTCCTCTTTAAGGACCTTTATCATCTTCATCTAGTTGGTTTTAAGGTCTTTTTATTGTGCTTCGGTTATGTTGGCATATTCAGGACCTGCTGAGGTAGGATAGCTGGGCTCTATTGGAGTTGTCCTGGCTGTTATTGATGGTGTTCTTATGCTGGCATCTAGGCATCTGGCCTGGCGGTTAGTATAAGTCTAGGTTTTGACTTCTGGTTTTTCTTTTCTTTCTTTCTTTCTTTCTTTCTTTCTTTCTTTCTTTCTTTCTTTCTTTCTTTCTTTCTTTCTTTCTTTCTTGTTGGTAGATATTTCAGTCCTAGGGTGCTGGTTCCTCTCTAGATTTTCAGAGCATATGATGGTTGTGTGTTGCCTGTTTTATTGATCTGCTGGGCTGGTATGTTCACAGGGAATGCTTGCTGGTGTTGGAGTCTGGGATGCAGGGATGAA
Organism: Alexandromys fortis; assembly: GCF_014885135.2. Classification (NCBI taxonomy): domain Eukaryota; kingdom Metazoa; phylum Chordata; class Mammalia; order Rodentia; family Cricetidae; genus Alexandromys; species Alexandromys fortis. Next base: position 12,710,672 of record NW_026067902.1, read on the forward strand.
GGGGGCAGGGGAGAGTCAGGAGGGAATGGTTGATGGGATCCACAGGAGACATGGACAGGGGGGAAGGGAGGCTGTATCTGGGGCTCTGTTGCAGCACTAGGGAGGAGTCTGAGGGATTAATTCTGGGGGAACAGAGAGAGTGGGGGAAGTTCTGTGGGCAACCTACCTGGTCTTCTGGCAGAGTTGGCCTGTGGTTTAACAGGGAGTGTCCACCGGAGATGGGGGGCTGGGGCACAGCAATGAGTTGGGGGAGGGAGGCCAGGAGGAGGTGGTCTGTGGGATCCACAGGAGATGGGGGTGTGAAGGCTGCGGATTGGGCTCTGTCACACTGCTAGAGAGGAGCCCGAGGGATCAGATCTTCAGGAACAGAGAGAGCTTAAACCTTTTCAATTAAGTCAAAGAGGACTCGAATGCTATTGCGAAACTTGTCTGAACAAATACTGAAACTGGATGCATCTGTTTCCTGCATGAATCAGTATCTCAAAGAGTCATCCTGATACACCAGACAGATACATCTAAGTCATAACTTATGCATCTGTGGCTCAGGAAACACAGAGGAAGTGAGGGGTAGAGAGCTCGCAGGCGCCAGAATACCAGGAAGTCTGCTTTGATGCAGTCTTTCCTAGAAATGTTTGCATGAACAAGACCAGAAGAATCATAATATCAGTGGGCATGCGACATGGAAGGGGTAAAATTTCATCGGGTCTTATCCCTAGGTAAAGAACACTGACAGTTATTGACAGCTGGGGAAAGTGGGATTTGCCCTTCCCACTGGTGAGCTTTCTTATTGATTGTCCAAAGTTTTGAAGTCAACCTTGAAGTCATATATGCATAAACAATGTAAACAGACTCAGCATATACATGTACAAAAATGGGCAATGGACTAAAGCAAAACTTCTCAAAAGAAGAAGACAAATGGCCAGGAAACACTTTAAAGAGTTCAACATCCCTATCTAGTAGGGAAATGCAGATTAAAATTATCCTAAGAACCCATTTTATCCCTGTCGAAATGGTTATCATCAAGAATATTAATAACATGGTGCTGGAGAGATGGCTTAGTGGTTAATTAATTAGCTAGATGACACTGGCTGTTCTTTCAGGGGACCCAAGTTCAATTCCCAGGAACACATGGTGGCTTACAAACCTGCAAATCCAGTTCCAGGGGGATCTGACACCCTCCTTCTGGCCTCCTTGGGCACTAGCATGTGGTACAAATCCATACATGCAGGAAAAACACCCATACAGATACAATAAGATAGACTAGAAAACCAACAACAACAAAGGCGGCACAGATGTGGGGCAAGGGGAACCTTGTACGCTGTTGGTGGGAGTGTAAACTGGTGCAGATATTTTGGAAATAAATATAGAGGTTTCTCAGAAAAACTAAAATTAAACTACCATATGACCTAGCTATATCACTCCTGGGCACGACAGGGATACCTGCACTTCCATATTTATTGCTGACCTATTTGGGATAGCTGGGAAATAGAGTCAGTCTAGATACCCAACAACTGAAGAACAAATGATGAAGATTTCAAGGAAATGGATGGAGTTGGAAAAATATTCTAAGTGAAAAAACTCAGATCCTAGAGGACAAACAACACTTGTCCTTTCTCACACATGGATTCTGCTCTGTCCTCTGGACATATCATAAAAGATAAGTCAAGAAATGAGAAGCTGGACTTAGTGTAGTGATATTTTACCTGTATTTTAATAAATAAAACTTGCCTGAATGTCAGAGTGCAAAACTAAGCCACTTAGAGGCCAGGGAGTGCTGGCACACACCTTCAATCCCAGGATTCGGGAGGCAGAGACAGGCGGATCTCTGTGAGTTCAAGGCTACCCTGGGCTACACAAGATCAATCCAGAAACAGTCAGGCCATGAGGACTCACACCTTAAATCCCAGTGTTTTGGAGTTGCACAACTTTAATCCCAGCACTAGTGAGGTGGAGACAGTAGTGATATGGCTGGGCAGAGAGAGGACTGTAAAGGGGAAGAGACAGGAGCTCACTGGAGTGTGGAGTTTGAGGTTTGGTGGAGACATGGTGCAGTCTAGGCAGTCTGAGGATCACCCTTTCGGTCTGAGCAGTGGTAGAGGTAAAAGGCTTCTCTAGTGGCTGACTGCTCTGCTTTTCTGATCTTCAGCTTTAAGGCCTATATATGTCTCTGGGTGTTTATTATCCATGCTGCAGCTCAGTGCCTCATGCCTTTAATTCAAGCACCTGGGAGGCAGAGGCAGGCAGATCTCTGTTGAGTCTGAGGCTAGCCTGGTCTATATAAAGAGCTCCAGGACAGCCAGGACTACATAGAGAGATTCTGTCTCAAAACAACAACAACAACAACAACAACAAAAACACAAAAACCAGAAAAACAGAAACAGAAACAAAACGATCCCTGAGAGAAGCGGGGATAAATTCATTTGGGCTTACCAGTTAATTAAGCACCACCCCCTAATAAAGGAAGCAATAAGGGTACAATGTCTTTGTTCTAGAAAAATCCAAGCTAATATATAATGTACATTTGCTCTGGTTGGGCTTCATTCCATCTCTGGGATGAAGGCCTCTTCATCCTTCTCCTTGGCACTTCCGTGTTTTAAAGCCACATAGAAAGCTTGTGGCCAGCCCTCAAAAGCCGAGATGCATTGTCCCTCCCTTTAGTTCTTACCTGATAGCAAGTTCATGGAGAGCCAGGAGTTTTGGAAGATCCGAAAATTACCTGACAATATCGTGCATATGTCTTAATTACTGTTCCATTGCTATGAAGAGGCAGTACGGTCAAGGAAATTTTTATAGAAGAAGGCATGTAATTGGAATCGTGCTTACCCTCTTAGGGGGCCAGCACGGTGGCAAGCAGGCAGGCATGGTGCTGAGGGCTTACATCTGATCCAAAAGTTACAGGGAGAGAGGGAACCAGACTAGGTGTGGCATGGCTTTTGAAACCTTAAAGCCCACCCCAACGTTACTACTACTTCAACAAGGCCACACCTCCTATCATTTCCAAACAGGTCCACTAATGGGGGGACCAAGCATCCAAACATGTGAGTCTGTGGGGGCATTCTCCTTCAATGTGGATTTCTTCAACGGGGAATTCTCCATTCCCCACAGTGTGTAATCACCGTAAGAGCAAGTGAATGTTAACTGAAGCACAAAAAAGGTTGCATTGCAATCCCGAGGTAAGTGCAGAGAGGGGTGGTCCTGTTTACCTAAACTCCAGGGTGGAGCAGGCATCAGGGCAGTAATCAACGGGAGGAGGGCATCCAACAGCCGCTGCTTGTGTGCGCTAACGTGTCACACTTGCATCGATAGGAACAGGAGGAACGCCACATTCGAGGCTGGATTAAATAAAAATGGCTCCACCTTGCGCTGAAAACGAAGCCTGAAGATTAAGAAGTTTAATTTCGGAGTGATATGGCTTTATGAGTGAGAATTCGGGGTGAGAATTCGGCCCTCCCTCCGAGGCCCTTTGAAGCGGCATCTGCATTCCTTTAACTGGCCAGAGGGTTTCCTGATCAGATAGGGCGATGCCTTTCTTTCTGGGGCTCTGCCCGGAGGGCGTTGGGATTTAGTAACAGTTTTACGTACGTCAGGTTTCAGTTAGGAAAACTACGAAAAGACGTGCAGGATGCTGTAGACTTCAGTTCCTCGCTTAGCAGAAAACATCTGTGTCTGGTGTTGCCAGGTAAAGAGCCTGCTAGGACTCTTGCCCTTGGGTTTCCGGTTTGCCCCCATGCTGCCCTGAATCTTGGAAAATGTCTAGAGCGCTGCCTAATGTGCCCCTGAAGGCTGAAGCAGGACTTCCCAGACTTCTCCCTCTCAGATCTCTTTATATCTGAGGAATTCTGTACAGCTCTGGGCATGCTAGTATATACACAAATCAAATGGTCACTGATAAAGACTGTAAAGAAGCTTAATTTAAAACAATTCTTTCATATACATGTCATTTTGCCACTTATTAAATATGAAAACAAGCTTACATATTGTAGGAGTTATTTTAGTGTTGCTGTGATAAAACACCATGACCAAGGCAGTTTTTTTCTATTTATTTATTTATTTATTTATTTATTTATTTATTTATTTATTTAAGATTTCTGTCTTTTCCCCGCCACCACATCCCATTTCCCCCCTCCCCCAATCAAGTCCCTCTCCCTCATCAGCCTGAAGAGCAATCAGGGTTCCTTGCCCTGTGGGAAGTCCAAGGACCACCTACCTCCATCGAGATCTAGTAAGGTGAGCATCCAAACTGGACCAAGGCAGTTTATAGAAGACTTTGAGTTTACAGTTCCAGAGGATTGGAGTCCATACTAGTGAGGACATAGCCCACCTCCAGCGACACACTTCCTCCAACAAGGCCACACCTCCCTACACCCCAAAGAACACTATCAGTTGGAGACCAAACACCCACATGCTTGGAGTAGGGAGGCATTTCTCTCACATATGGATTGATGCTTACTTTTACACAGAGAATTGAAGCTTCCTGGATTCGTAGCTGGTCAAGTGCTGAGAAAAAGGGACTGTCAAGTGCTCAGCATCAGATGGGTCCTCACCTCATCCCCTTGGGGCTCACGGAAGAGAGCGTGGACAGAAGGTAAGAGTCAAATCACAGGAGGACAGTCTTGCACCATGCTCACATGCGTGATCCTGCTTAAACCCAGCGTTTGATCTTGGCTAAAATATAAAACCAAAATCAGAACAAGGCATGAAAGTGGCATGGGAACCAGGTAGGAGGAAGGGTGAGCTGGTGGCTGGGGGTTAGAGATGGTGGTGGGATGATTGTGACCAGACTATGTTATATACATGAATAAAATTGTCACAGTAAATTAATAATGAAAGATTAAAGCTTGACTGCATTCTTGGTATGTAGAAAGAATATTTTAGATATTTTAAAGAGCTGATTGATATTAGTTTTATAATTTTATTGCTGAGAATACTGCCTCAAATACATATGCAACACAAAAAGGCAAAAGTTATTTTTATGGCCCTTTTCTGCCCTGATCCTAAGTAACAATTCATTGATTTTTATGAAGCTCAACAGCATTCTTAAATCACGTACTATTATTTATTGGGTGTGTCTGTATGTATGGCTGAATGGTTGAATGCCATGGTGTACATGTGGCTGTCAGAGAACAGCGTGTAAGAATTCATTTCTCTCCTTCCACCATGCAGGCTTTGGGGACTGGTCTTAGACTGCCAGGCATGGTAGCAAGGCCTATCTCACAGTGGTAAGCGTCCATCACAGGGTTGAATCACACAGTGTGGGAACAGAAAGCTGAGATGTCACAACTCCGCTCACACACAGGAAGCAGAGAGAGCAGCCTGGAACTAGCGTGAGGCTATCAATTCTCAACAGCTGTCCTTGGGACATAATTGCTCCTGGAAGATGCTTCACGACCTCCCCAAACAGTGCCACTAAATGGGACCAAGTGTTCAAATAGATGAACCCATGGTGGACATTCTCATCAAACCACCCCAACCCCCTCGATCAACTTACATGATGAAAATTTGTCAATAATTATTTAAAGTAGACAAACTTGGGAACGCTTAGAAATGAATGGCACATTCTGCCTACATCCCAAAAGTGAGTGCAGATTCCACACCTCAGCCAACAGAGGGTTAAAATGTTGGCGCTATGATGCTTTTAAATCTGGTGCCTTCCCGAAGCTTAGCAACTGGCAAAGGCCACGTCTCCTCCAGAACCTCTAAAGGAATCAGCTTGGTTGATACCTGGTTTTGGACTTCCAGCTTCAAAACTGTGGAAGAATAAATCTCTGTTTACAAAGAAGCTAGTTTCCACCCACGCAGGGAGGTGTATACCTCTAATCTCAGTGCTTAGAAAGCTGTGGCAGGAGGGTTTTGAGGCCATGTCTCAAAACTCACCTTGTTTGTGGTACTTTGCTAAGGCATTTCTATGATGTCTGTTGGTACGATTTTAACTCTTCAAAGTAATGGTAACAACAACAAAAAGCGAGGATTTACTTGGCTTACACTTTCAGATCATAGCCTATCATTGAAGGAAGTCAGAATAGGAACTCAAGTAGGGCAGGATCCTGGAGGTGGGGCTGATACACAGGCCAGGGAAGGGTGTTGCTTACTGACTTGCTTCCCCTGGCTTGCTCAGCCTGTTTTCTTATACCACCCAGGTCCACCAGCCCAGGGGTGGCCCCACCCACCATGGACTGGGCCCTCCCCCGTGATCACTAATGGAGAAAATGCCTTAAAGCTGGATCTCAGGGAGGCATCTCCTCAGCTGAGGCTCCTCCCTCCCCGATGGCTCTAGCGTGTGTCAATTTGATGCACTAAGCCAGCAGAACAGCCAACTTTCAGGGGAGGAGCTGAGTACACCAGGGGTGGATTTTACTCATGCTACTTTAAAAATGTAAAGACTTAACTCTGCAGCAGGTTGGCTTTTTTTTTCCTGGCTAGCCTGTGTACCCTGAAGGGTGACTGGGGACAGAAAGAATCCATGGCTAACTCTAAGTGACCAGTTTTCTCATCATGGTCTTCTAGCCCACGCAGGGTCCTCTGACCAGTAATCTTTCCAGGCTATCGGGGTGTCTCCTCCTCTACTCTTCCCCAGGAAGGCACTCCATAGGACTTGTAGGGCTCTGACCGCGGGGGAGGGGCAGCAGGCGCCTGGGGTCCTTGGGATTCTTTTCCACAGGATCTCTCATCAACCTTGTCCACCTTGATCAGCTGAAGCCACCCTCGTCAGCTGCCGCCCCCGTCCTATCAAGTGCTCCCAGCCCAGCTGCCTGTGCGACTGAGGGGCAAGGACAACCTCTAAAGCTGAAAGAGGTCATTGGCACAAATTTCTCAGGTGCCTCCACATGTTTCTGGTTATTTATTTCTATAGAGTTCTTTAGGTCCAAAATTAGGAAAAAAAAAAAAAGCAAGACCGTGATGTCTGTCTCCATGGCTCCCCTCTCCCTGGCATCTGGTGTGACTTTCTTTTCTTTTCATTATTTTTAGGGTGCTACTCATATCCCCTCTCCCTGATAGTTTAGGATACAATACAGAACACTAGCTTACCGCTATGTGAAGATACGAAATAGCGGCTTCCTTACCCAAGCCCATGCAGACACATAGGAGCGCACAGTAGAGAGACTCCATGGTCCACAGAGCCATCAAGACCCAGGGTTTGAGAGTGGAGGATACGCTACCCTGGGGTAGCTCAGCATCAGCGGGGTTGGCTGCAGAGCCAGAACGATGGCTTGTTCTTGTTTGTCTGGGAACTTATTTCCAAAATCAGTCTTCCTGGAGTCTGCTCCCTCTATTACGAGCAGGATCCCTCCAAGGGCAGGACAATGTAGGAGCTGCCTTCAACGGCGCCATCTTCCCAGGGCCGTTCTAGCTTCGACCTCTTGCCTCAATGGGATCTTCTAGTGCTGAGGGCGCTCCAGGATCAGTTTTTTTCTTGGACTGTCAGCTTGTGAAACTAACAGGATCTTCCTTGTCGTAGCTGGAGTATACAGTGGCTCCCGAAGGCTCATCAGATGCTGATGGTGTAGTCCCCAGCTGGATCCAATCACTGAGAAGGGATGGGATCATGGGGGCTCTGCCTTTACTAATGGCTTAATTCACGGAGAGAGTCATGGTTTGCTGGCGTTATGGAAGGTGGTGGGGCATATAGATGCAAGGATAGGTTGGAGAAAGTTGGTCAATGAAGCATGTCATTGGGGCTACATCACATTTTAGACCCTTTCCTCTGCCTCTCTGCTTCCTGGACACCACGAAGTTACAGCTTTTTCTAGCACACAGTCCAGCTAACATGCTATCTGCTTTCCCACAGACCCAGAAACAGTGCTAGCCACCCGGAGACCTCAGACACCACGAGCTAAAATAAATCTTCCTCCTTTCCCGTCAGGCATTTTAGAACAACATCTTGAACACCCTCTAGCTGCCTACTCTCCTTTCTGAATTTGGCTTCAAGTACTCTGCTGAGGTTCCCCCCACTGGCCCTCCACACCTACATAGAAATATATTCGTCTCTGATACCTTCAAAGTCTGAACGGGGCTGTGTGTACTGTTATTCCGTTTGTACCACGTGGTGGTCTAGCGTGCAGATAGCTCACTTGCCTTCTACTTGGCAGGGCACAGGCCAGGTCATTGTTTCTTGGGGTCTTCCATGCCCTGCAGAGAGGTTGATTTGTTCTAGAATCTATGTGCCTTCCTAGCGGGAAGTCATTTTATAAGCTGAGAGCTTAATGAAGGAAAAAGCTCTTTAATATAGCACGTGTCTGGCTCTGGCTAATGCCATAAGAAAAGCTGGACTTGAATAGGAATTTTTGCTGACTTACATACACCTCAGGCTTACCCATTTCATGAACACAGTCACCCTAAGATCTCCTTCAGGTCCCGGCCCCACGTCACGGTCACATTTTGTACTATAAACAGAGACAGGAGTCTGAAGTCTGGTCAGTTAGGCTGATGGAAGATTTACACAGCAAAAATATATTTATTGCATAGTTTCAGAATTATTTTAACTACACTAGTGTTGTTCTTTTTCAAATAGTTACCACCAGGGAGGATCATTTTACACACTTTGCAGAATTATGCTTTTCTCAAGAAGAGAACTGGGTGCTTTATGGCAGGTCAGAACTCAGCATTGTGACTCTGTGCTGTCCCCTGGAGCTGCCCGTGAGAGGCACTATTTTGATATGCGTCTACTGGCTGATTTGTGTGTCAACTTGACACAAACTAGAGAGGAAGGAGCCTCAGTTGAGGAAATGCTTCCGTGAAATCCAACTGTAAGGCATTTTCTCAATTAATAACCAGGGCTGGTGGTCCTGGATTCTATAAGAAAGCAGGCTGAACAAGCCCCGAGATGCAAACCCGCAAGTAGCACCCTGCCATGGCCTGTGCATCTGCTCCTGCCTCCAGGATCCTGTCCTGGTTGAGTTCCTGTCCCGATGAACAGCAATGTGGAAGGAAGTACAAGCTAAGCAAACCCTTTCCTCCCCAACTTGCTTTTTGGTCATGGTATTTCAAAGCAGCCTAGACAATGAGGCTGAGTCTACTGGCTGCTGTAAGTCAGGGCTGTCTCCTTTGCTATGGGAATGGAACCTAATGGCTCCTGACTGCTGGTGAATAAACATTTGCATCCTAGACTCTGATATTGCACTTATCTCACACAGGTTTGGCTAGCACATGACTTACTTTTGGGGTGTTTTGGAGGTAGCTCCCTTAGCTAAATTCTACTTTGTGTGACTTAATGTCTCCTAAGCCAATCTATTAATAAATCCTTTGTAACATCAAATCTATTACTTTGAGTTTCTTCTACATTAGATATAGAACTTGGCTTGGAAAATGGTGAAGAATGCACAGAGGGTCTGGGAGATTCATTCTGATTAGTGATTGATTTTGAACGTGAAGTCTACCTTGTTCTTTCCCAGTGCCCTGTTATGGGACAGGGATTCTTCATACCTAATTATCAGGCAGGACAGGCCAAAAGACCCCAGAGGTGAAGAGAAGAACTTCATTAAAGTTATTTGGCTCTGGTTCTCTTTCTGGGCTCATAATCTGCTAAGGAGAAACTGTGTGTGTGTGTGTGTGTGTGTGTGTGTGTGTGTGTGTGTGTGTATGTGTGTTTTAAAAGGGCTGTCTGACTCCCCTTGTCTTAATGATCCTGAGACGGCAAGGAATCTCACAAACTGATCCTTTTTGGATCCATTCCTCTCACCTTATTTTCTGGCAAGCGCTGCCGCGGCAGGAAGGAAATCTTATGTTGTCAATTCATAAAAATACAGGCTCAGATTCTGTCCTGCGTGCTTACACGCAGAGAAGCCTGTGTACCGCCACAGGCCGATGCACCTTATTGAGAAGTGCTTCTCTTTCTGGCGCGGTCAGTCTATTTCAGGATCCAGTTTTGGCTACAGAGTGGATGACTTTACCAGTTGTCTGGCTTGGGGTTCGGCTGTGTGGTTTAAAGCTGTGTCATCTGGCTCTGAAACACAGAATGCATCTACAGGGGCAAGTTAAATGCAAATTGCCTGGTTTTAGTGAGTGGTTTGTACAACAAGAAGCTTTAGCTTCATCTTCTGGTTGCTGCACAGGTGCTAAAGAGATATGAGCCCTGAGAAAGGACCAGACAGCTTTCCTTGTTCCCTAGTGAGGGTTTTTAAACATTCAGGAATTTAGGAATCCTTTTAATTATCTTAAATCATGCCATATTAATCTTTATGTAATGGCAGTTTTTTTTTAGTTTTGTTTTAATTCTTGGAATTTTAATAGCACAGGAAATGCTTATGCTCCTATCCTTAGCTGTACAAAAGATGTCTCATACTTGTATGCTCTAATTTTTTTTCTGAGTTGAGTAATAAATAAAATTCAGCTGTACATCCTTTCATAGAGGGCAGAAAATTTTCCCACACAAGAAATCATACTGCTAGGAGTTGGTCAGCTTATACTGGCCAGTGTAAGGAGACCTATTGTGTCTCACAAAAGATTAACAAAAGAGTAAAAGGTGCTGTGTTGTTACCTTTTCTCTTGGTGAATGTGGTGGTTTGAATGAGAATGGCCTCCATCGGCTGATATGTTAGAATATTTGGTCCCTAGTTGGTGGAACTGTTTGGGAAGGATCAGGAGGTGTGGCCTTGTTAGAAGAGGTGTGTCACTGGGGGTGGGTTTTGATGTTTCCTAGTGTGCTTTCTCTGTCTCATGCCTATGGGTCAGATGTAAGCTCTCAGCTACAGCTCTAGCACCATGCCTGCCTGCCCACTTCCATGCTCCCCACCATGATGGTCATGGACTCATCCTCTGAAACTGTAATTCCCCCAAAACTCTTTTTTTTTTTTTGTGAGTTGCCTTGGTCATGGTATCTCTTTGCAGCAATAGAAAAGTAATTAAGACAGTGAATCTTAGTGCAGCACACCATACCAGATCATATACAAAACCAAAAAAGGTTAGATTTTTACATCTTAAAAAATTTAGATTTTAGTTATTAAAAACCATATGGCAAAGATTTGATGGCCCTGTTTCTGAATGGGATGTTGAGTTGGTTTCAATTCAAGATAAGAAGATATGGAAGGCCATGAAAATGAGTAGTGTAGGAAGAATGGAGACGGGATGGACTGGGGGGTAGAGAAGGAGGTGTGTGTGTGTGTGTGTGTGTGTGTGTGTGTGTGTGTCTATGGAGATGGGATGGAGTGGGGTGGGTAGAGAAGGAGGTATGTGTGTGTGTGTCTATGGAGACAGGCTGGAGTGGGGTGGGTAGAGAAGGGTGTGTGTGTGTGTCTATGGAGACGGGATGGAGTGGTGTGGGTAGAGAAGGCGGTGTGTGTGTGTGTGTGTGTGTGTGTGTGTGTGATCTATGAACAGCAGTCTCCTGGGGTGCAGGAAGAAAATAACAAAGCTTCTGTTAATTCTTATTAATCCCATGTTTTCCTCTCCTTCCTCCCTCACCCTCACTCCCTTCCTTTCTTCCCTTTTTTCTTCTTTCCCTCCCTTCTTCTTGCCCCCTCGCCTGTCTTCTCCCCTCTTGTTCCCTCTTTCGTCCATTTTCTTTGTCCTTTCTAAGGTCTCGTTATGAAACTCCTGCTGGCCTCCAGTTCACAGTCCCTTCCCTTCAGTCTCCAGAGTGCTGAGATAACAGGCATGAACTTTTGTTCCTGGCTGAGCTCATCCTATTGTCGGTCCTATTTTATCTGGAAGTGATGTGGAAGGACAGCCATGGTCCTAGAGGGCAGGCAAGGCAGGTGGTTGGATCAGGATGTAAGAACCTGGAGCTGTGGACTAGATTATGGTATAGACACCTTCCTGCTCTTTTGAAAAAGCCCATGTGGCAGCTGCTGAGAAGGTTCTGGGAAGAGTAGATGCTGGCTTGCATGAGGAAGAAGTGTGCAGAGGAGTGGGTAATGTGTGGCTTTCTCTTTTTCAGTTCACTGCACATCAAATTTGCATGCTAACTCAGTCTTTAGTTCATTTGCTCCGCGTTTAAGGTGTATTTAATATCAATGTTGGTAAACATCTGAGAAAAGGTCCCACTGTTCTCAATTTAGCCAGTACGGCAGAGTGAAGATTGCCATGTAGTCTGCAGGCAGCATAGTTCACACCTCAGGTTTTCCTCCTTTGGTAACTCTAATTACTGAACTTACTATTGGCCAGTAGAATGGCTTTAAAAATAGTACAGAGGCCACTCTCAATCTTTTCATTGTAAAGTATCTCTCATCTTAGCCCCTGTAAAGAGATTGTTTCTTTGCCCGAGTTGTTCCTGGTGTTCTGTGGCCTATAAGGGGCGACCATGGGCCTTATTTCCAGGAGTCTGTAGTTTGGGGATGTGTAAGAGAGAAGGATCATAATTTTTGTCTATTTGGCTTACTTTGCAAATTGGGAACCTAGGCTGCCGATATTAGAGGACAGTGGAGCTGAAGCCCAAGGGATCGCAAGGGGCTAGCTTGCTCTGGCTATAGCAACATGATTAAGGATTCTTTGGTGTGGGAGAATTGTCTATATTCTGTCAATTATGTTTTAAATAAACTGACTGGTCAGTAGCCAGGCAGGAAGTATAGGCGGGACGACCAGACAGGAAGTAGGGGTGGGGCAAGGAGAACAGGAGAATTCTGGGAAGGAGGAAGCCCATTCCTCCCCAGTCCTGCTCAGATACCAAAGAAGGAGGATGTGACCTACCCCACTGAAAAAGGTACTGAGCCATGTGGTTAACAAATATAAGAATTACAGGTTAATATAAGTTATAAGAGTTAGTAAAAAGCCTGAGCTAATGGGCCAATCAATTTATAACTTATGTAGACCTCTGTGATTTCTTTGGGGCTGAATGGTTGTGGGACCTGGTCGGAGGACAGAAACCAGGCAGGACAGAAACCCCAACAAGCAGGCCTTCATGTTACAGTTCTTGGTTCCAGTGCTTACCTGGCAAATCTGATGCAACCTCTGGGACACTTCTTGAATGTCTTAAGGTATGATGAAAAGAAACCACATCCCCTCCCTCACCCCATCCTTTAAAAACAGCTAGAGCAATAAGGTCTGAAGACATCACACATGCCACACCCAGAACTTGGAGGCATCAAGCTGGAGCTGACTTGGAAGCTTCCTCCCTGAGGACCAGCTCTCATAGTAGACAAAGATGCTGTGCAAGATGCCACGGGAGAAAAGCAATTAATTCTCTTACCTAGTTGTAAGGCCTAGGAACCGTAAGACTAGACCATCGTGGCAGGTATACCCAGTGGTACAGCAGTGCCGCTTGTATCTTGGACATAAACAATAGCCATCTACTTGGACTTAAGGATCACTCAGTAGGAAGGAATTCATGCCTGGTACTGTAAGCCTAGCTAACTACCCATGACTGGCGGGGTCATGGGCCCTAGAGGAGAACCAACTGATGCCATATTCCAAAACCAGCGTAATTCCCACTGCATTCTAAAAATGTGTCCTTATACCCACGACAAATGTAGCTCTCGTATCCCATCAAAAAACACTTTTCTTCCCTCAGCAGATGAAAAAAGCCTCCACAGAAATCCACAACTGGTCCAAATGCAGAGAACTGAATGCGTGGTGCCCAACCTAATTGGGACATCAGCAAAGCAATCTTTACAGCTACAGCCCAGGGAAGACTGCAGAAGAGGAGTGGGAAGATCATAAGAGCCAGAGGGCCAGGACAGCTGTTGCAAAGTTGTGTCTTCTACACACGACAGGGAAGATGCACCCATGAAATCTTAATATGGCTGCCTAAACAAGACCTGCACAATGGCAACAATAGTTGAGAGGCCAGCGTGGCTGGGAGAATATCACAGTACCCCTCCTCTAGATAAAGAGCTCCCGACAATTAATGGCTGACGGGAGACGAAGATTCTGCCTTCTCCAGGGACAGGCTCCCTGATAGGTTATCTAGTCCCAAGTGGTCAGTCCTAAACACAAACACATATGAGCAACACTAAATAGACTCAGCAGGTTGTGTTAACACACACATACATACTCACACACGCACAACAATGATAATCAATGATAATTAAGGAAGAAGAGATCATGAACTTGAGAGAGAGTGGGGGACACAGAGGGAGCTGAAGGGAGAGAGGGAGCGGTGAAGATGATGCAATACAACTCGTGTATACAATTTACAAAATTATGTAAAAAAAGATAGTCACAAATTGTCAGGTATGGTGGCATACACTTTTAATCTAAGCCCTCAGGAAGTAGAGGTAGGTGGATCTCCGTGAGCTGGAGAGCTCTCTGGTGAAAAGAAAAAAAAGAAACCGAAACCCCTGAGATATCATTTTCATTAATTCTACTTAAGAAACCTGAACCCCTCAAAAAATGATTCCAAACTGAAAAATTAAGATCTACATCCTCTGAAACAGATGAAAGGGTTAATAATGCTGGAGTCGCCTGCAGTGAAATGAAGAATGTTGGGAAAGGAGAAGTATTACACTGAGCCTTAGATATTGCTTGTGCTTGCTTAGGTTTCCTCCCCGAGAGAGCCCAACTCCCTCTGTGATGAGTTAACTCCCACCGCTGGTTCTTTAGTCTCTGGGAAAACAGGTGGGCACTCCAAAGCTGCTGGCTTAGCTTCCTGGGTCCAGGGCTGCTAGAAGTTTGGTGAGCAGACAGGTAGCTGGTGTGTGTGGCTCACTCCCACCTTGAGTCGCTGCTTCCCACAGAGGAAGCCATCCTCCCCCCAGTCTCTCGGGAGTCCCCTTTTGTTTTAACCAGTTCTGCCTGCCTGTGGTAGCAGACAACAGTAGGAGGAGATGCTCCTCAGAGCTCAGACTCTTTCCAAGGAGGGCTCTCACCCCCATTTGCCCCACAGCTGGGCGAGCTGCCCTCTTGACGTGATAGCATCCTTTCCTGAAGACTGTTGATTCGGTTGCTACCCAGCAGCTTTCGGTTGTGGTGGTGGTAAGTGGTCAAGGATTTTGTTTTTTTTTTTCTTTCTGTGGGTTGAGCTTTCTAGAATGCCCCAGAGAGTGTGTTTTCTGTAAGCACTGGAGCTTTCAGTACATCCATGTTTTTGCACTGGTGTGCTCACCTAGTGGATACCTAGTTGACCTATCTGCATTGCTGGAAAAATCCTTTCTTATGGGAGAAGGTTGGGTCCAGGTTGAGGTGAGTAGGTGGGGACCATTCTGTGGTTAAGGAGATCAATAGGAGTTTTGCTCTTGACTAGTTGAGACTTTCTTCCAAATTCCTGTTTGTTTTGCTGTTTTTGTCTATGTGGTTGAGGCTTAGAAAATATTGTGTGTTATTTGCCTTGTCCTAAAAAATGTTTTTTTTTTTTTTGGGGGGGGGGGAATTAGTGTAAATAGGAGATAGGACATTTTCTTTTCTCTATGCTTGAAGTTTCAGCTTTTATTCTGTGAGCATCACATCGGAAGTGTCAGAAGAGAGCAGCGGAAGGAACATCTTGGGTTTGGAGTGCTTGGTAGCAGGTTTTCATCCGCACAGCTCGAGGTCCAGTTTATTCTATGATGAGTTCATGCTACAGATGTGTGGTTCCCACGGGCCTGTGTTTCTGAAGCTCCAGGGACAGATTTTCAGGGCTAGGATCTGTTTGAAGAGAAAAGTTGTTTAGCTTTTAGCTGTTTCATTCATGGACGTGGGGAGCATTTCAGGTCTCAGGTTACCAGTGAGCTGTCTGAAGAAGAAAGAAAGTGCTGAAAAAAGCTAATTGGGTACTGAAGTGTTTCAAGAAAAGGATGAGGAAACGTGTGTGGGGGGAATCATGTGGGGTACAAATGAACCTGCCCTTCTTAGATGTGGCTGCCGGTCAGCCTCCACTGGAGATGAAAACGCAGAGAGATTCTGAGCAGCCTTTATCTACTAATGTGTTTTTATATCGCTTGGTATTGTATGAATAAATCTTTAAAAATAGAACGAGTGGTATTTGTCCCTTGGGAGACCGGGTGTGTGTGCTTGAGCACAGGAGTGGTTTTGTTCATGCACAGCCACATGGAAATGTTCATTAGCAGATGATTAATATTTGAAGCAAAACATTTTCTCCTTTTCCGTCTTCCTCCCCCTCCCTCCCTCTCTTCCTCCCTTCCTCCCTCCCTCCCTTCTCCTCTAGTCTCAGCTTCAGAATCAATCACACACTCCAGGCACTCTTGTGTGACACTGGAATTCAAAGGTGGTGTTGTCTAAGGATTTTCCCTAGAAGGCTGGCAGAGAAAATAACTTCTGAGTCACCTTAAGTATTTTCGATGTTAATAAATACATTTGTAAGTGAATATTAACTATTCTGAGCAACCTGTGCCTCTGGAAACAGGTTTTTCTCTTACTCTGAGACCCCTTCCCTTTCCTCTCTGCTTGCATTCACTTGGCTGCAGTGTGCTGAGCGCCTGCCTCTCTCCTGCTGGGTCGAGAGGAGAGGAGTGTAGCAGAGTATTAAACCTTTTCTTCCCTCTGTTCATCCCCCACCGCGTCCTCACCTCTTTCCTTCTCCTCCTAGCCTGTCCCGTTCTGCCTCTCTCTCTGCATGCGCCCCTGCTCCTCCTCTGGTCCTGTCTCCTCCAGATGTGCCTCCCTGGCTTAGTCACCTTCCTTCCCCTTCTCATTTCCCTCTTTCTCCACCTGTATTGGCGTCAGTATTTGGTCCTGTGAACCCCTAACCTTCAGCACTTCTTCATTTGTCTCCGAACATGGCCCATCAGCCAACCTTGGACTGGCCATGAGAGACACAGGAAGAACTTCCTCCAGAAGTTCACAGTGTGGGGAAGGATAGGATCAGGTGAACACACAGAAGGATCTTGGGAAGAGTGACTACAGAGCTGAGGCAGATGAAAATAGAGATAGATGTTATATAAGAAAAAAAAGAATTTACAGTTTTGAGGCGTGGTAGTTAGACATAGTTGCTAACTAACATAAGTTTGGCTGTAATAGCCATCACTTCATATACAGACATGCATGTATGCACATACACACATGTGTACACACATACACACACACATACACATACAGACAGAGGTAGGCTTAGGCTTTTTCACCTCTATGTTAGTATACTATGTGAAACTTACAAGCCCTGTGACTGGAGATAGTCGTCACTGATACCGAATGTGACCTATGCGTCCTCCATACCTTCCACCCTCTTTCTGACACTCAGCTAAACTCATGCGGACCAGAAGCCTGGTGTTTCCCTTTCTCCTTCTCTGGTCTCATCTCCCATGGCTAAGGTTCATTAGGATCTCTCTTCTTAAGGCTGTTAAAGTGTATCTGTCCCTCAGAGGTCTTGCATTGAGCTGGCAGGCAAGGTTGACTATAGTTTGAAGGCCAGACCTCCTTTCTATGGGAGAATCTGCAGGACTTTTGCTTCTCAGCTCTGGGAGCCTGGGGCCTGAGGGAGGCAAGGGGACAGTGAGTGAGGACGATGGGAGACAGTGAGAAGAAAGGGCTGTTCCTTCACCCATCCTCCTGGTTTTCCAACTTCAGGCCTTGTTGCTTCTGCAGGTGGATTTTCAAAGTTCACCTAAGCACACACCTGGGACACAAACCACCTGAGGAGAAGAAAACCTAGGAAAACAAGTAGAGAGGAATTGAGATATTGGAAAGAAGAGCGGAAGGGGGCAAGAGGAGTGGGCTGGTGAGGAGTGGGAGGGGCACACATCTGGGCTGGGAACTGCGTGTTAACAATACAGTGGCTGGAGGAGGCCATCACGGTATCCATGTTCCAGACTCAGAGGTTGGATTTTAGGAATGTGGCTGCTCAGAGCAACTTGTTCTGTAGTCAAGGTGGGTCTCACCAAGGCTTACAGAGATTCACGCTCGGCTCTGGAGTCACACGGTAGGGAAAGCAGGAGTCCCAGAGGACAAGCTTCTAACCTGCTCCTGGCTCCAAACAGCCTGGCAGTCTATGGCTAGAAAAGACCTTTTGTCTTGGGGACTTTGGACAGCACTTTAATAGGACACCAGAAGTAGCTTTATCTTTCTGAGGCAGACAAACACAAATTCAGGACATGCAAGCCACAGCAAGTGTGGCAATTTACTAGTTTAAAACACGTAACACAGCCACGGAGAGGACCAGATGTTCACTTTAGCAGGGCTGGTGTGATCTTTCCCTGTAGGCAGGCTTCTGCGGGAAACCAATTTATTGCTAGCAGGTTGCTCGGTGAGTGTGGAATTGGAGCATGGGGAATTGTCTGTAAACCTAATTGCCGAATGGGTGCCCATCATTAGAAGGAATTTCCAGTTTAATCCTCAGCTTAAAGCACCTAGGCACCTGTTCCCAGGTGTTCCCATTTTCATCGAGGGGAGACCTTTTTGTCCAGTAGCAACATGGACAAGGAACCCTCCTTCCACACGGGGTTTCCTAGGTGTCTTGTTTGGTCATTGTTCCAGTCAAGAAGTCCTTATTTCCTCTGTACCAGTTGGCATCCCCCTTTGACTTTGCTGTTTGTTTCTTTAGAAAAATTATTTCTGTGATTCATACCTGAACTTGGACTGGAAAGAAAAGGGCTGGAGGTACAGCTCAGGGTACAAAAAGGCATGGGTCAAAGAGAGGAAATCTTTTTTAGAAGTAAAACTTTGAGTTTTTAAAAAAATATACTTATTTAATTTTTAAATGAATATATATATATAAATATGTTACCTTTCTTCTCTATTTTCCTACTAATATTTTCACTTATATACATGTACATATTTACTGATAATCAACCTTCTGTCTACTATCTCTCTAACTTCTATTTATCTATTTGAATTAGCTGTCAATATCCATCTTCTAGCTACCTACCTATATCTGTTAGTCATCTTTCCATATATATCATCTATCTATTGATCATATACTTATCTATTGATATCTATTGGGGTATTTATCTATATTAATCTTTTATCTATTGTCTATTTATAAATCATTTCTATATTACTAGAACTTCTGCAGGAGAAAACACTATATCGATCCTTTGCATGAGATGAAGCCAAGGGAAAGCTATGACCTATCCCACAGTAAAATATATTTTATTTCTATGATTTCGGGTAGTTTTAAAAGGGGGAACATATTTATGCGACTCTCATTTACTTCAGTACTTTCTAAATGTCTCGACTGCAGAATTCCAAGTCCCTACTCTGAGGGCTAGAGTCTATGTCTCACAAACTTCTGTCCCTCAGACCTCCAGGGATCCAAAGTTCAACACAAGATGACTACTTCTCTTCTCTGACACCCTCTGAGTGGAACAATTGCCATGTGTGCTATTCTGGAGGGTTGATGACCGTGCAAGAATGAAAAAGCCTAGGGCTGGCTTGAGGGCTCAGCGGGTAAAGTGCTTGTTTGCTGTGTAAGCAAAGGGACATGAGTTTGGTTCCTCAGAACTCCCGGAGAGCCTGGGGTAGCAGCATTCCTATGAGAAGACAGGAGGTGAAGACTCTCCGGCAGTCTGCAGGCTAGCTAGCATAGTGAACACAGTGGTGAGTCTCTGCATCAGTTAAGGCAGAAGGCCAGGACCAACATCAGAAGTTGTCCTCTGACGTCCACATGTGCACCATGCTACATTCACGCAGGTGTGTGTGAACCTCCCCCCCCCAAACATTTACACATTATAAAAAGAGAATGAAGCTGGGTGGTGGTGGTGCACTCCTTTAATCCCAGAATCCGGGAGGCAGAGACAGGTAAATCTTTATGAGTTCGAGGCCAGCCTGGTCTACAAGAGCTAGTTCCAGGATAGGCTACATAGCCACAGAGAAACACTATCTCAAGAAAAAAAAAAAGAAAAGAAAAGAAGAGAGAATGAGGGTATTTCATCTCTCTTGCTGGCCTCCATCCTTCTACACACCACTCTCTGCTGACACCCTTACCCCAGATGAGGAAGAACATGTTAGGATGAGCACATTTGGTGAGGAATAGGAAGAGTACTATAGGAATTATAATACACTATTGAGGGAGATCTTATTTCCTTCAAGTTTGACAGAAATCTACTGCACTGGTCTCAATCTTCCATAAAATATGCCTGCACGACCATTGTTACAAGGAAAAGATCAGATGGGTGGGAACAGGGGCTTTAAGGTAAATTCTATCTTTTCTCATTATAATGTTTTGTTTTTGCTTTTGTTTTGTGGGGGCGCTGTTCTAGAGCTAGCTCTTGTAGAGCAGGCTGGGCTGGAACTCATAGAGATCCGCCTGCCTCTGCCTCCCGAGTGCTGGGATTAAAGGCCTGCGTCACCACTGTCCAGCTCTTATTATGTTTTAGAGATTAGAAAACCTTTGAGTAAGATTGTTATTGAGGAAAAAGTTTCTAGAAATTATACAGAAGTAGTTTAATTCACACACCAATGATGAAATTATATTCCAAGTTATGAGTAGAGAATATTTCTATAAAAGTAAACATGTTTAAAGTTAAAATGGATTTATTTGGTATCTTCAAAATAAATGATTTCAAAGACACTTTGGAAGGTGGTCGTGAGAAGTTGAAAGAAAAAACGTAAGAGTGATATGAAATAATGAAATTCTAGGAGGGATATGGCATTCTTTTAAGCCCTATCGTCTTGCAGAGAGATCTAAAGTAAGGGAGGAGTTACATGGCTGTTTTACCATGGTTTCCTTGACAGCCCATGAGTGCATTTAGCTCCATCTTTAACACTGGTTATCAGTTAGTGCTGTTCTCTCAGCCCCATCTAACAAACCAATAAGGGATTTTGGTCCCGTGAAAACAGAATATGTTGATACTGTCCCCAAAGAGAATTTTCATGTCTTAACAAGTTGGCTTAGACTTGTTGATTAGTCTCTGTCTCTGGCCAGATGGGGCCACCCGAAGCCCCAGATGTCATCCTCATAGGCTTTATGTCTCTCCCCGCTAATGCCATTTAATCTCTGCTCTGATTCCTTTTCGGTGACTACCACGTGAAACAAAGAAGAGATGATGAAAAAGCGTATATGGTGGAAATACCTGTAATCCCAGCAACCAGGATGCTGAGGCAGGAGGACTGCCCTGAGTTTGAGGATAGCCTGCAAGATATAGCACATGACAGATCTTCAGGCCCTGTATCAAAATTGATAAATAGATAAATAAATAACTAAGGATATAAGAAGAAAGTCCTTCATGGGTTAGGACTGCTTTTGTATGATTTTTTTTTCAATGGAGAGACTTACATAAAAAAGTCCTTTGTATCTTATTGGAAACTGGACTGATTCTGGGATGAATTGCCTTCAGTTGTGTACCCAGCAGTGAGACCAGCAGGCGGCAACACATAGTGCTGAACCTGTGGCTACACAGGTGCCTCTGGTTAAAACCAGAGTCTCAAGACACCAAGGAGACTTGACTGTGAGAGGGAGGGGAGGAGGGGAGGAAGGGAAGAGGAAAGGGAGGAAGGTAGAGATGAGGAGGAGGAGAGGAGGGAGAAAGGGAGGAAGGCAGAGCTGAGAAGCAGATAAGGGAAGGTTGCGGGTGTGAGTTGACCAAATGTAACCAACACAAATACTCGGCCTATGAGTCTTCTTTTAGCTGCAGTTCTCATTTCAGCTCCAAGATCTGGCCACTTCTCCCTTCTTTCTCCTGCTCTTCAATTTGCTGTAAGTCTAAATGCTTGTTCTTAAGTGTTCTTTCTCATCTGCGTTAAGGGTGTTTTGGAGATGGTGGTGTATAGAGGGATAGGGGCCAACAAGAGACAGGAAATACCCCTAAAACTTAGGTACCCCCAGACAGGGATGGCAGGTCAAAGCTGTTCTGATGCTTGAGTCTTAGAAAGGATGGTCACTAAGAGAGGAGGGTCTTTTAGCTCCATACCCTAGGGACACAGAAACCATTCATTCATACTCAATAAACACATGGGGTAGCGCTGTGAGCCAGACACAAGTCAGATGGCAGGGACACAACCACGTTCCAGATGAGGACGTACGTGTCCCACTGGAGTTTGTAGTGAGGAGAAGACCAATATAATAGACAGATAGAGTCTAGAGTACCATCGACTCTGAGGTGAACAGTACCAGGTTTTGTGGAACACATAGGAAGTGGTCCCCATCTTTGATGTCAGAAGTCACTGAAGGCCTCTTGGAGGAAATGCCGTATGAGTTGGTATATGAGGGGTGGGGCTGTGGTTCCATGGTTACAGATATAGTAAGAGGATTGGTAAAGGTCCCCAGATGGTTAGAGATATAGGTAAGAGGATTGGTAAAGGTCTCCAGATGGTTAGAGATATAGGTAAGAGGATTGGTAAAGGTCTCCAGATGGTTAGAGATATAGGTAAGAGGATTGGTAAAGGTCCCCAGATGGTTAGAGATATAGGTAAGAGGATTGGTAAAGGTCTCCAGACGGTTAGAGATGTAGGTAAGAGGATTGGTAAAGATCCCCAAATGGCAAAAGGCTAAACTGAATATTTCTGGTGTAGACATGAGAAGTAAAAATAAAGGTACGGGGGCAGTGGAGGAGGGTAGGAGAGGTGTTCTGGGTTCCTTAGCTGGGTCACGACACGATGTGATGTCATTCCTCTTTAAGGAAGACGTCTGTAGTTTTGATGTGGACTCTGGCCTATAGCGTCCCAAGTCTGGAGCAGACCTGTGGGCATATGCACAGGGAAGAATGATCCGTGGTCAGCAAAAGTGTCTTAGGTGACCCCACTGCCTAGATAGGGACAGGGCAGTGAGAGGCCTTTGGAGGGATGGTTTGGGCAGCCTTGTAGCCGATGGACTGGAAGGTGGACAGGAGGGAACGGGGGTGTTTCTAATAGGTTAAACTTGAGAACTACTTCTGCTTCTGAGAGCACACGGCAGCAATAACCAACCTTCCTCTAGACTCATCAGGTTTGGAGTCTGGGTACCAGGGAGGTCTAGACTCCTACTGTCAGTGCCTCTTTTTGTCAGGCACGCCCAAGGGTGGTAACAGGAAGACAAATGGATGGTTTCCGGCGTTTTGAACACCGAAGGATCCATATTAGAACAGTGGGTGTTGATGAACTTCCTCTTAAATGTCCTTTCTTGGAATGGCTAAGCCAAATGCACCATTCTTCCCCGTATCTGGTGTCTGGTGGCTGCCCACACAATATTTTTTGAGTATACTTAGTGCCTTCTGCATTTAACATCTCTGCACAGGAAGTAGATATATCATTTTTTTTCTTTCTAATCAAAAGAATGCCACCAATTCCATACGTGTGCTTGCTCTGCTATGTGTTTGCAAAGTAGCCTGTGCTCATTTCCACGGGTTATGAATGTTGGTGTAATCAGTGCATTTGCTCGTGGTAAAAAGGTAAGGATGGTATTATTTTATTAGTGTTTTGGGTAACAGCCAGGAGAAGGCCATATCTATAAATAAGTGAGTGGAACATTTTGGATTGTGTTTAGTTGCAGGCTGATCAACAATTCCCTGTTATATGTCGCCCCCACATTCATAGTTACCAGCTCAGGCTTTGTGGGGGGAATTATCAAGTACATTCAAGTGAAAGGCAGATGCTTGCACAACCCCAAGAGATTCTAACTGCTAGAATGTTTGGGGTGAACTAGAAGAGTTGATTCAAACTTAACCCCAAATCCAGTGCACATATATGCTTACCTGGGGTTGCCGTGAAGTCTACCGGGAAGTTCCAAGTTCCACCATGAAGTAATGTATTCGAATCTGCTGGGAAAAACTGACAATAAGGCAACTTAACAGGACCGAGAAAATGCTGTGAACACTGGATCCTTTAGGATGAAGATCCAAAGAAAGATCCAGGGTGAACCAACCATTTTCATGGGCAGCTTCAGTGAGACAGAGTCATGTGGTCTGTGATGGGACAGAAAAGGTCTGGGCCACCAAAGGTGCTGATGTGGAGAATGTTCACAAGACCCGTCTGCCCAGATTTTTCTTAGCCTTCATTTGTGATGTTTTTTTTTTCCCACTGGGGTGTGGAGTTCGACCCTTTAAGGAACGGGGGTGAGGGTCTTATAACCTTTAGTTAAAAAATATATCAGAGGATTTTTTCACAGACAGTTCTATATAGAAATATGATTGGAGGTGTTTAGGGACAGTCATTTAGCTTTTCTGGCTAGATTTGGGGGGAAGGAGCTCTGGGTTCTGTGACCTGTCTTAGGAAGGAGGAATTCTAACCTCCAAGTCTTCTTTGGACTGTAGGGAAGAGGAGATGAGGGATGAGAACCGAGAGGGCAGCAGGTCAAGGAGAAGCCTTGCTCCTAAAGCCTTCACTTTGAAGTATGGTTTTCCCATCTCCGATACATTTATAATACAAGCATGCACTTTTATGGCACAGGATCATTGTTAAACACATTAAACCAATCTTATTGTTCTTTATTATATCAGCAACTTGTCGTCTACATTTGTGTAGGAAGACAGCCGAAGAGGGTGAATGTAAAGATACTGAGTGTCTTTCAAATACTAACACATGTTTCCCTTTTTAAAAACATATAGGCCGGCGCTTGTGACGTGGTAAAAACTCAGGGGGATGATGTTCTTCAGTAAGAAGAAGCTGCCTGGTAAGGCTTGAGTTTTTCAGATAACACAAAACAATAGGAACTGTAATGCTATTTTATATTGGAGGCTTGGTTTAGTCAGAAAACACATACATTGGTTTAAAGCTCAAAAAAGCTTCAACAATTGTTTTTACCCATGCAATTCCCAAGGGCACATGAAATAAAATACGGAAGTTTCTATCATGGCATCAAGTCCCTTGTGTTGCTGGGTTCACCCTCTTGGAATCCCCGGCCACCTTCTGATCTCTGCTAGTTTACTATTGCCTATTTTAAGATAAATAGAAATGAAAGAATACAGCACATATTCTTTCATTGTGAGTCTTCTGCTTAGTGTGAAAATTTCACTGTATGTCTATCTGTGTGGCTGTGTCTATCTGTGGTTTGTTCCTCATTTTTTTCATTTCAAAGCAGTGTTTTATTGCATGAATACAGAAATACTTAAAACTGCATCCATACAAGACAAATGAGTTTGGTCAAGGAACTCAAAAAGCAGGAAACGTACTTTTTGGCTTGTATGTGTGTTTTAATTATCAGTCTCCTGAAAATAGGTTGAATATAGCTTTTCTGAGATAACTGGGGCCAGAAGTTTTTTCTGGGGCTTAGTTTTTTTGTTTTTTTTTTTTAGTTTTTAATAAAATAAAAAAATTAGATTTTGGAATATTTGCATAGATCTTTTCTGGTTGAGTACCCCTATCCTGTAAATGCAAAAAAATCCGAGATTCTCCAAAGCTCTGAAACTCTTAAATATCATGTCAGTGCTCAAACAGTTTGAGATTTTAGAGCCCTTTGTGCTTCAGAATTTCAGGGGTGCTCAGCTTGCGATAGCAATGGCATTCCAGGTTCAGAGAGTGTCCTAGTCAGGGTTCTATGGCTGGCAAGAGACACCATGACCACAACAGCTTTTATAAAAGACAGCATTTAGGTGGGGCTGGCTTCAGAGGGTTAGTCCAGGGAGCACGGCAGCACACAGGTAGACATGAGAAGGGGCTAAGGAACTAAGAGTTCCACATCCGGATCTGCAGGCAGCAGGAAGAGAGAGCCACTGGGCCTCCTAATCTTTCTCAAGGAGTGCTCCTCCTGATGACTAACCATTCATATATATGAGTCAATGGGGTCATTCTTATTTAAAGCACCCCAGAGAGTTTTGCTTTTTCATTTCATCTCTGGTCAGTCAATGACAGCAACTATGCTGTTATTTCAATGAACATTCTATATCTTACTACTAAGACTTTATTTTTTTGACCATAGTTTTTTAAAGGTCAAAGGTTGAATTTGAGTTTATTCAGTGTCCTATCTCTCCTTCTGACAACATCTCTAGCTGGTGATTGGCTCCTGCATCTGTGATCATTCGCACCAGTTCCCTTGTAGGACACATTGCAATGTTCAGCTTCATCATGGGCTGAATTCTGTCCCAGTGCAGTGTCTACCTGAAGGCTTTACTTATGTCCTCTGTAGAGGGTTTTGTTGATATTCCCAATGCCAATATAAGACTCTAGAAATTTTCCCGTCTTTTTCCATGGTCATATGAAAGCCTTTATGCAAATCGTTGGTACAGTCTTTATAGTGTAAACCCAAGGTTAATCTGCTCAACTGTGGCTGCTTCTAACAAGACCAGGAGTGGCAAGTTTTTGTTATGGTAAGACCATGGTCCAAGATCTAGGCCTAACTCTATTAATATATTAATATAATATATTTCACAAAATTTGGGCTTGTCTATTTTTTTTTATTATGTGTGCTGGTGTATACATTTCCTTTCGTAAGAGATTAACTTGCTGGCTTGTCTATTGAAGGCCCTTAATTATATGATGTGCCTTTTAGACATGCCACCTTTGGGTCTGTGGCCATAAAGCCTAAGGTCAGTGACTTAAATGACCCATTCTATATGATTTTATTTGCCTCTGTTATATTTTGTGTTCTTTTTTTTGTGAAAAGAAAAATAATTTTTAAGATAAGTTTGGCCTTTAGCGGGTCTTTCTCTTTCAAAAATGACATGAAGTTAAGGGAAATGGTCTTTGTAAAACTGGATGGATGTACAAACTAGAGAAATACAATGTCTTGTTTTATGGATTTCATTAAAGAGATAATGAAAAATATAGCTTTTTATTTTGAGACTTTTTTTAACTTTTAAAAATGTGTGTGTGTGTGTGTGTGTGTGTACAAGCACATACATTCTTGTGTGTGTGTGTGTACATTCTTGAGTGAAAATGCAGGCACACAATGCCGCAGTGCCCATGTAGAGGTTACAGAACAGAACAATCAGGCACTGGTCTTCCTCTCACTTGTTTGAGGCAGGGTCTTTGCTGATTTTCATCTGCTTACACCAGGCTGGCCAGCCTGAGAGCACCCAGGGGTTCCTTATCTCCACCGCCATCCCCCTGTCGGAGTTTTAGGATTATAGATGCCTTATGTTGTATGTCCAGCTTTCACATGTGTTTGGGGGTTCAAATTCAGGGGCTCCTGATTGTGAAGTTCTTTTTATCTGGTAAGTTATTTTCCCGGTCCACTTCCCAAACCCTACTTAGAACTTTCTAACGCTCAGGTTAGACAGAAACTAATATCCTCCAATTTCAAAGAAAAGAACTCAAAGTCAAAGGAATCTCAGAGATGTTACTTTAACAAGCTGTGTGTCTGTGGGTTTAACGTTGAATTCCATATCTGATTTCTCTCTCTTTTAGAAGTAGAGCGGGTGGTAAAAGCCAATGACCGTGACTACAATGAGAAATTCCAGTATGCGGTGAGTGACCACACAGCACAGCCTGTTGGGGGAGGTGCTTTACTCAGGCCTAGAAGAGGGATCCATGCCTTTGTAGAATCTCACGGTGACAAAAGGCTTTCCTTGTTGGCCCATCTTGAAAGCGCGGCACCATGTGCTTTCTCTCACACATATCTTTCATCTGCTCTGACAGCTTGATGGGCATGGGAGGATGATAAAGTCTATTCTTTCTCAAGAATTCATGCTTAGTTCACTTTGGTGAGCTATAGTTGCTTGAAGCCGAGTGTGATGCTGGGCATGATGATGCATGCCTGTTGTCCCAGTCCTCTTAGGCTGAGGCAGGATTGCTGCATATGCAAGAGCAGCCCCTGTGGTTTGTGCATGGGGTAACAGGCTCCTAGGGGCTGGGGAGACACAAAATAAAATAGTATTCTATTTGGCCTACATGTTAAATGGACTGAATGAATACCAAAATGGAACTGGCAAGTTAGTACCGAACAGAACCCAGGTGTGGCCAGAGTTGTAGATCTGGGAGGAGCTAGGAGATGTCGAAAGGAAAGTGGAAGCTGTTGGGGTGATGGCTGACTCTGTAGGGAGGGACAGACATGGATGAGATGGCAGGAAGGAGGAAGCCTAAGAAGGGAAGAGAGCAATGGCTGAGGAGAAAAGAAGAGAATGATAGAAGTCTGGGGAAGGTAGCGTCTCAGGAAATTGGTGGCTGATTGGTTCTAAAGGTGGGTTCAGGGGATTGAGAACCATGGAGAAACACTTTTGATTGTAGCTGGAAGACCTTGAGAAGGTGATTTTAATCTTCCCCCTTTTTACAATCCATTAGACTCTATATAACATGTGAAATATTTTTTTCCAAATTCTGAAGGAAAGCCCCCACCAATTTTAGGGTATACTTTGTATTGCCTAGACATAGGTTATCATCCTGTAGGTATAGCAACTTCCCCTACATGTTGGGAATGTAGGAAACTTTGTATAAATAATTGGCCAGAAATTAAACATTAAGATGCAACTTCACAGGACCAAACGCTCAGATTACTATTTAAACCCAGCGTCTGTAGTGCTAACAAGTGTTAGCAACATTACAATGAATATAAAATCTAACCTAGTTCTATATACACAGGAAATGTCACAGGCCTGCATCACGGTATGATAAGATCCAAGAACTCCCGATGGCCAACATAACACTTCAGGCATGTAGTTGCATTAATAAACACAAACTTGGGTGCACCGGTAAAGATCTTGAAGGCATACACACAAAATTCACATTCTTCCAATTAACTGGCAAATCTCAAAGCACACACACACATCACACAGAATGGTGGTTCTCAACCTTCCTAATGCTGTGACCCTTAAATACAGTTCCTCACATTGTGGTGACTCCCAACCATAGAATTATTTTTGATGATACTTCATAACTGTAATTTTGCTACTGTTAAGAAACATAGTGTAAATACCTGCATTTTGCAATGGTCTTAGGTGACCTCTGTGGAAGTGTCATTCATCCTCCAAGAGGGGTCTTGACCTACAGATTGCCACTGACATAGAGACTCCTGGTCTAATTGAACCGCGTGACCCGGATCAAGACTGGCTGATAGAACCCGCCCAGCAGAGTTTGGTCACATCTACAGGAAATGCTACTCTTATGATTAGCAATTATATTTGGATTCTACTTGCTCCCAGACTATCTCAGCCCCTGTAATGTGTCTTGTATAAAGAGAATGTCTGACTCTTCCCACTGACAGCCACTGGGCAATTGTGCTGAGGGACCGCAGTGAATTGGAGCAGTGCAGCGGAACCTGCTCTGCCTGGCTCCTGTCATGGCGGGAGGCAGACTTCAGGCTGCGTGAGCCATGAATCACCCATTCTGTAAAGTGATACCTTTGACTTAAGTTCCTTACTTTTTATGTATAAGTGCCGATATAGACCGACTGTTGTCAATAGGTTCATACCTAAAATACAATCTAGAGAGAAAAAGCTTTATTTTGGCTCGATGTTTTAGAAGCCTTGAACTGAAATAATGTGCAAATAGAATTATAAGAGTTGAGATAGGGATCCCTGATGGTAGAATTTTGGAGCCCTGTTATAATTTGGCTATTTTGGGATGTGTTTCTGCTAAGACTTAACCAATGAGCAGATGCAAGAGGAAGAAAAGCAACTGGTCCAGTGAGGAGAACCACAATTCGGTTTCCTTTACAGTCAGTGTCTGATGAAATAGGCCCATAAATCATCACGTGGACCAAGCGGGGCAACTTCAGTAACAATTTCCCAGCTAACGGAAAACCACTCTTTCCAACCGTCACCAAGTGGTTTTTATTACATTTCTGTAGTTTTAGCTACCAGTCCAAACAATACGATTCTATGATTAGATTGCTAAAATCACAATAACCGTCATGTCTTACCTTTTGTAGATTGAAGGTTAGTCAAATTATTCGTGCAAAAATATAGGATCTAATTTATGTCCACTGTTATGAAACTAATGCTTAGATTTTTTGTTGTATTTTTCATGTGATTCTGTTTCTCCTTTTTGAAAGATAAAAGTTGTAAATTTCATGATAAAAATATTTTGAAATATATTTAAATTGTGGAACGGCTAAATCAAGTTAATTGATATATACCTTGCTTAATATACTTACCATTTGGTAGTGAGAACACTAAAAATATACTTTAAAAAGTTGCTATTGCTGTTTTTGTTTCTTGAGACAATGTCTTACTCTATAGCTCAGGCCGACCTGGAACTAGCTTTGTAGACCAGGCTGGCTTCGAACTCACAGCAATCCTTTTGCCTCAGCTTGCCAATACTGAGTTTATAGTGTCAGTCAACTGCCAACCTTCCCCCCAGTATAATCTATTTTCATAGACAAAGTAAGCTACTTAGGAATTAAAGTTCAATTGTAATTCTTTACAACTGGGTTGGTTTGGTGATTTGTGTATTATGTGTCTTTGTGTGACATGACAGTTACCTGACATAGTAGCTGAAAGTATGTGCGGAACATCTTAAGAATGTTCTGGTTTGATTAGTGGGAGTACTTTGAGGATATAAGTTTGTACAGCAGAGGATTGACATGTCTGGATTGGTGATTTGAATCTGTAGCTGCTGGTGCCCTAGCCCAGATGTCTCTGGTTTCATGTATGTATGCTTTCCTGATTGCAAACTTCTTGTGAGTCTAGCTGTAGTTGTCCAGGTGCCATGGGGATATGTAGAAGAGGTGACATCATTCAGTGCTAATTACCTGAAAGTAATGAGAAGGTGTTGCGGGAGCTCCTTCGGCTCCTTCAGCCAATAGCCGCTGAGATACCAGCCCATTGGGGCATGGTCTCTCTCTCTTTAAAAAAGAGGCCACTTCCCTTCACTTGCGCTCTGGCTTCCGGCTCCGCTTCTGGTGACTAGGCTCCCTTCCTGATTGTGCAGAGGGCTGTTGTCTGGGACGGTGCCAAACGACACTGTCCGTGACAAGGGCTAGAGACTCTGTCATTAAGTCTCCTTTACTATTGTGTCATATACAGATTTACTGAGTATAACTTCTGTGTTTCTATCAATGTCTAAACCAATGGAACAATTAAATCACAGCTCTGTGGGTGGAGTCTAGGAATTCTTAAAAGTTTCCCTAGATTCTAATTGATTGCCAGTCAGGGTTAGGAATCACTGGTCTAGGACTTAGGGGACAAGTCTCTCTCTCTCTCTCTCTCTCTCTCTCTCTCTCTCTCTCTCTCTCTCTCTCACACACACACACACACACACACACACATGCAAGGAATGGAGTTCAATACTAGACTAGCCAAACTGGCAAACTCTGGGCTCAAGTGAGAGACCTTGACTCAATATATAATTCAATACATAATTTGGGGAGCAATAGAGGAAGACATCCAATGTCAACCTCTACATCATAGACATACTTGTGTGCATGTGTTTTCACACACATGCACTCCCACATGAACAGGCATACATGTGTGCATGTGTGCATGCTTACCACACATATGCATAAACTGATACATTGATCTAAGTTAGGATTAACAATATTGGGCACAACACTGTTTAAGACAGCCATGTGCTTCTCACCAGTAGATACCTCTTTACGGATTGTTCTTGGCCCATTAGTCAGTTCATTTTGTTAACTTCCAATTTTTCATTTCTATTGTTTACTGACTTTGTCAACATCCCGGCATTTGTGTAATTAGATTGTACAATTACTGTTATTTTTTTTTGCCATAGCATGAAGAAAAGTTGTTAGAAAATAAATGTTAAGGTGGACCTGGTTACACAGGTTTACAATCCCAGCCACTCAGCAGGGTGAGACAGAAGATCCCAAGTCAAGACTGGCGACATCATAGCTCAGAGGCCCAGTGCTTGCACTGGCCGCCACTCCAGGTGAGAAGAGCTTTTTAAAAAGCCGAGCTGACCTCAGAGACCTCTAGGTTTCCCCTCTTTATCGGTACAATGCATTGTCTAATGTCAGTGTCACTGGTGCCCTTTGTGGGGGTGACACAGAGCCTAATCTACCGAGCCCACACAATGCCTCCAGGGTCTATTCTCCTATACACAGCAACCTCTGTGGATTCTTCCTCTTGAGAAGCAATATATGTGGATGTGTATGTTCATATGTGTGCATGTGTGGAAAGTTGTGCAAAAGACAGAGAAATAGAATACAACAGAGAGGATGATATGAAGGAAGGAAGATGGGGTGGGAAAGGTTTGGTAATGACGGCTGATAGTCCCTTGTTTGTTCATTCATTCGGGAGGCAGTGGCGTGGATTTAGTTGGTTTTGTCCTAAAGCAGTTTTGTGCATTGGTTGCTAGTCTTAGTTGGGCTCCCAGTGATGCTTGGCTGGACGGTCAGCTTCCCCCCTGCCCCAAGACAGTTTCTCTGTGCAGCCCTGGCTGTACTGAAACTCACTCTGTAGACCAGGCTGGCCTTGAACTCACTGCTATCTGCCTGCCTCTGCTACCCTAGTACTGGGATTAAAAGCATGTCCCCCACACCTATCTTGGATAGTAAGCTATGGAATAAACCTGTTCCTGTGGTTCCTTGCTCTGGAGCCTAGCTTGTGGACTTGCTCGTATGGAAGCTTCCCTCCTGAAGATGGGTTCAGTGCCAGTCCACAGAGACTCCAGGTATGCTGGGGTCTGCCCCGCACTCACCCCTGGTTCCTACTGTATCCCTCACTGAACCTCTCTGTTAGCTCTTGCAGAAGATCACAGCTGTTTTTACGCATGTCCTCAGGGAGTCTCATTGTCTGTCCTGAAACAAGGTGAGGGCAGTGTTTATTTAACTCAGACCACCTCATCTAGCTTCAAAATTTGGTGGAAATTCATTAAACCTTTGGTGCTTGTCGTGATCACAAAATA
Source organism: Alexandromys fortis (assembly GCF_014885135.2). Lineage (NCBI taxonomy): Eukaryota > Metazoa > Chordata > Mammalia > Rodentia > Cricetidae > Alexandromys > Alexandromys fortis. The sequence goes on from NW_026067902.1 coordinate 12,743,063, forward strand.
TTGGAGAATGACATTTTATTTACAAATCATTATTATTGTTTTAATAATACAAAGATACTTTGAAGTCTTCTGACCCCCCACCTATCACCAACCTAGAGGCTTGTCTGTTCTTGCTGCTGACCCAGTCCTCTGTCCTTCCCTCTCAGCACCTCGTTCCCAGACAAAATCCAGGCAACAAAGATGCAGAGCAGGTACTGCGAATTCGTGTGGATTTGGATCTATTGCCTGGTCCTGCCTATGAAGGGGCTGTAGACCGGAAAGATGGAGACTGTTGCAGGTGACCTGGAGTAGAAGCACAGAGTAGCAGGGACTTCCTTCTGGTCCCCAATTGCAGTCTTTGAGGGTACCGCTGGAGGCTGCTTTATTTATGTAGAACCCTGATGTAAGAAGAGTCCAAGGAAGGATTATTACTCTGGAAAGTTCTTTATGTGTGCCCTTCTCTTCCACTGTGCCTTTGTTATTGTCGTAAACTCTGAGATCCTGAACTTTGGCCCAGTTCCCAGACTGCACAGTGGTGTGAGCGAGATCTATTTAGTTCTAACAAACAAGGAACTTTATGGACTTTGTGCTTTAACACCTCCCTGTAGTTAAGAAAAGGATTCTGCCCCACTAGCTCTAATGCCAGCTCAGAGGGATGCCCACTTTGCTCCTAGAGGGCCCTGAAGCCCTGAAGTACAATCTTGCTTTGTGTTCTCCATTGTCTTGAACCTTACTTACCCTTTTATAACTTACCAAGAATATTAAGTCCCTTTTCAAATGTTACAAAAGATAAGTTAACATTATGTTTAGAACTGTCTAAAATGTCCTAAGTATCTAAATATCCTGGACAAACAAACAAGCAAGAAAAAAAAGTAGTGTGATTAAATTAACCTCAGAGGAGAATTTAATTTTTTCCCCTGGTAATTCTTCAAAATAGATACATCATTATTTGTAGGACATTGTTAGTTCTAGAATGGTTTTACAGAAGCGGAACCAGTAAACTAAGGCCCGAGAGCGGAGAGGAGAAGACTGCTCTGACGGATGCCTGGCAGATTTGCTTCGAAAGAGACATAAGCCCGGGACTCTTCTTGGCCCTGCTACTGAGGGTAGGCGGGAGGTGAGCTCCGAGAGCAGCTTGGTGACAGACTCCGATTCAGGCTGAAAGTGACTGTTCAGGCTGATTGAATTAATGTGAACCTTTCACTGTACCTCAAGGATCGGAGGACCCTTCCCCAAGAGGGAAGCTGGGCTTTCCATATTTATTTATTTATTTATTTATTTATTTATTTATTTATTTATTTATTTATTTATTTATTTATTTATTAAAAATTTCTGTCTCTTCCCCACCGCCGCCTCCCCTTTCCCTCCCCCTCCCCCAATCAAGTCCCCCACCCTCGTCAGCCCAAAAAGCAAACAGGGTTCACTGCCCTGTGGGAAGTCCAAGGACCACCCACCACCATCCAGGTCTAGTAAGGTGAGCCTCCACGAAACTGCCTAGGCTCCCACGGCTTTCCATATTTCTGATTCCCTGCACAAACACAGCGTTTTAACACAGGACATTACCTTTGGCGGCAGTCTTCAGACGGCCCTCAGCCTCCAGTTCCCTCATCTCATTCAGGGCTCGTGGAGGCTCTGAGGAGTGTGGACTGTGCTTACATGCGCAAGGTGACAGCACTTTCTGGCTGCGGAGGAACTCTCACCCTGGGTGCCGCACACTCTCCCATCCCGGCCATGCTCATTCCCTCTATTGTAACTGTGATTGTTCTTGTATCCTCAAGTGAACACAATCCCTACTTGTGAAAAAAGTGAAACTGTTGAGTATACCCGCACACATACATATAGTCTTTTTCACTATAGATACAGCATATGTGCATGCACACATATACACACACAAGTATATGTGTGTGTTTCACATACTCATACATATATGAACATATGTGCATACATGTATAAATACTTGCATATAGATATTGCCCTTACCATAGTCACAAATCTATAGTGAGCATAAACATACAAGTATAGTAAAGAAAATATGCATTAAGTATACCTCAACGCTGTTTTTTTTTTTTAATACACCTATTTTTTTTTATTTTTAGCTAACACAGGGTTTCTTTTGGTACCTCTGTGGGGGATGGGCACCCCTGGCATCAGGGGCTCCGCAGACTCATCAGGGGAGTCTTTCAAAAACACATATGTTTTTTATTAATTCTTTGAGAATTTCATACATTGTTGATCATATTCACCCCCCCCACACACACACACACAGTTCTAGCTCCTTCCAGATCTGTCCCTACCTCCCCACCCGTCCCAACTTCATGTCCTCTTTCTTTCCCTGTCAGGGTCATCCCGAGGTTACCTTAACTAGAGATGTCATACAAGAGGGCTTCCTAAGGGGAAATCTTGGTCCTTCTTCTCTGTCACTTAGTGCTTGTCACTTCCTTAAACACTGTCACCAGTGGACAAGTTTGTTTTCTATTTATTCCTGCCTTTCTGCCTGCCCAGCTAAAATGCAGACTTCCTCTATGTATGTATGGACTTCCATCTGTCCATATTCGCAGTCCTGGCTCAATGACATGATGCCTGGCACATAGGAGGTCCTTTGCAAGCAAGAGCTGAATGAATGAATGACGGTTAGGGGTAGCATGGCCTCTTCGTCTCACTACAGAAATATATTTTGCACATGGCTGGGATCCTGGCTGAGGAGACTGTTGAGATGCTGTTGGTAGCCACCATCTATAGCCACCTCTCCATACAGCCTCTTCTGCAGCGTTCCTTCGTCTGCATTGCTCCCGATTCAGAGCCCATGGAAACGCACCAGGCAACATTTGACTATTATGGAGGAGTCTGGTATAAGAGAGGCAGGTGCCAGAGGTGACTGTGCTGCCCGTGTGCCCCCCACACACATTCTTTGGGGGAAGCTTTGCATAAACGTGGGTGTTTCACACATTTCCTTGAGTGGCGCAAATGCCTTCTGGCCACTTCCTCTTTTACGCAAGCAGTCTGTGGGCATGGTTTCTCTTTGGTTTTAAATAGATCAGTTTAGAGGTGCCCTTTCCCTGAGCGGGATTTTTTGTCTTCCTGGAATCTGGACTGTATTATAGTAACGTTACACATGAGCATTCCTGTAGCAAGGAAAGGTAGACATTCATACAGTTGCCATGACATAGAGTGTCTCATCAGATGAGGAAGGCGGCTTTGATAATGTGGAAACCATGGTGCTCTTGCAAAAGTTCCTGGGTTTGATCTGTGGGATTCACAGAAGCAGGAAGTGTGCCCAGACAGCTCTAAGATCGTGAAGGGTTCCCTTCTATGATACGGTGTGGTAGGCAAGAGTAGAGAAAAAGTCACGCTATTACATGGACATTGAATGTGTTATTAATGCTTGTGCCTGGGGTTTGATTGGGAATAAAAAAAGAAAAAAGCTTCAAACTGACTTAGGCAAAGACAGATGTCAACAGAACATATAGTTAAAAAGTAAGTAAGAACTCGTGGGACCTACAGAAAGGCCTGTCTTAATTTAACTCTCTTTTAGATTTTATTCATCTATCATCTATCTATCTATCTATCTATCTATCTATCTATCTATCTATCTATCTATCTATCTATTTTCTGTGAGGTCTCAATGCAAGGTGTCAGGCTCAGGATTAGCCCAGACTGACCCGGAACTTTCCACCTTCCTGCTTCCATTTCCTGAGTGCTGAGGATGTAGCGTGCGCCGTCACTCTCACTGCCAAGGATGTAGCGTGCGCCGTCACTCTCACTGCCAAGGACGTAGCGTGCGCTGCCACACACACATCCAGTTTTCCTTTGTTATGGCACACACCCTAGCCTGCTGTCTTAGGTGTTTACTTTATTCTTAGGAGGTTCAGGATCCCAAGAGTAGTGCCCCTAGGGCTCCCTCCTTCCAGGTTAGAATGCAGTAGGTAAGAGAAAGTCTCTTGAGTCAGGTTATGTACCATTTTCTCACTGCAGAAATGTGATGGGGAAGATAGGCTGTGTGATTGGTCTAAGTGAATCTGAGCTTGACCCTGGAGTTGTAGATGGGAGTTGAACCCACTGCGATGGAGGACTGTTAGCAGAGGTGGTTGAGAATACAGTCAAATACACCTGCTGTTTACAGGATTGGCTTTGGAACACAGAAAGCAGATATGTGTGTGCGCGTGTGTAGAAACAATATTGTACAATATTATATAATATATATATACAGTATATATTATACTATACTTACATATATAAATATATACAGTTATATTATAGCTGAGACATCACAGACTAATTTTCATTTCTGGCGGAGGCAGCCCTTCTGTTGTCTGTTAGCCATGTGCTGTGGGCGTTAGTGCTGAAGTCTTAGTGGATGGGTGTGCTATCCAGGGACTCTCTTTCCCTTTGGTACTGTATTGGAAGTGTTTGAGATAGTCCTGGCCCAACATGACCAGTGGCTAGGAGCAGACTCGGGTTAAATGAGTAGCAGAACCAGAAATAAACTCCTGGGGGGGGGGGTGAAGCCACCCAGAGTGGAGTGGTTTCTTATTGTGACAGAGTTTGTCCTGTCTAGTACAGTGCAGTCACAAATCCCCTGGGGGATTAGCTCACAATTTGCTCATGAAATCCAGTATTTGTATAAATCTTTTGACTTCGCAAGATAATTTTAATTTGAGACCTCATCTCCATGATAATCCAGTGTGAGAAATATTTCCAGAGGAGCCCCGAGGAAAGTCCCCGAGTGCTTTGGTGTGAACTTAACAGTGCTTGCTCTTTTATCTTGGCTTTGTGTGTGTTCAGCAATACAGTTACACAGCTTGTGAGACTCTCAGTGTCAAAACAAACCCTTCCAGTTTACTGGCATTTTATGTGGTGGCCTGTCTCTGAAGAACGGTCCACTTACGCTTTCTGCCTCTCCTTGAGCCGTCAGTACTGAACATGTGAAGACGTTTGGCCACCGCTGCTGCTGATTGGAAAGCTGAAAGGAAGGTCTAGTTATCTACTCTTTTGGTCTTCGTTGGTACTTGTTAGGGGCCAGTGGAACTGCTCACAAAGGGAATTGCAAGGGAACTATAATTGCCCCCCAAACCAACAACAACCAGGACTGTAACTAAGGCGCGGACAAGGAGAAAAGAGGTAGACAGAAGGTAGCAGAAGGCTGGGGATGAAGAGTGGAGGCAAATGAAGGCTGTGGAGCAAGGAGCAACTGCTTGCACTGGGCTATAGCGTCAGCACAGCAGTGACAGCAAGGGCTCCAGGTGCAGGGTCCCTGTCTGGCATTACCACCCAGAAGCTATGGAACCTTGTATAGATTACTCTCTCTGAACGCTGGCTTTTCGTCCCATAGAATGGGAATAATTTCACAAGAATGTCCTGAGGATAGATCAAAGTACAAAATGTCAAGTTAGAACGGTATTCACCGTAAGGGCTTGGCTAACATTAGCCACCACCACAAACACCATTGTTTATTGCCATTCTCTCTACTGCCGATTTGGTCCAGCCTCCCTTCCTCTTAGTTGGATAACTCAAAGTCCTCTACAAGAACTCCTTCCAGAGGTATTGTTGTGTCACTTTTAGTTCCTTCCCCATCCAGTTATTTTCTAAAAATCTTGTCATTAACGTCTCCTGCTGTCCTGTTTTCTAATTGCCCGTCTTTTAAACTACGGCCATCCTCGTCAGCAACTGCAGCTCCACCGCTAGCAGCAGCGGCTAGGCCGCAAGAACCGCAGCCTGAGGAAGTTCTGTTCCCTCAGTCACTGGCTCTTTCAAAACTACCAAGAGAACTTATCTAAATCTCTGTCCTGCTAAAGAATTAAAGGTTTAAAGGTTGAGGTAGAATCCTGCTTCCCAGAGAGGCTGAATAGCAAGCAGCTCACCTAGCTCCCCTCCTCAAGTCTCCCGAGAGTTCTCATGCTACGCCTCACCCCTCCTTACAAACCCTTCTCCACCTGGCTCTCCCTACTACTTCCTGTCAGCTAGTGGCTGATGCAGTCTCTGGACCACAGGTGAATTTTATTTAATCATTAAACAAATGTTCCAGATTCTACAATAGTCTCCACTTAAAATCTTTCAGTAGCCGGCGGTGGTGAGGCACGCCTTTAATCCCAGCACTCGGGAGGCCGAGGCAGGCGGATCTCTGTGAGTTCGAGGCCAGCCTGGTCTACAAGAGCTAGTTCCAGGACAGGAACCAAAAAGCTATGGAGAAATCCTGTCTCGAAAAAAAAAAATCTTTCAGTAATTTATCCTTTGTTCTCCTGGTGTTGCCTTCCAGGGGGAAGGCTCCCTATGAGTGCACTGTTTATCTGCCCAACTTCTTACTCTGCCAAGCAAGAAGTGGAGTCACTTACCTAAGTTTGGAAGCATGACTGGCCTCAATATCCTGCCCCACCCTCACCTCCCCAAGAGAGCAAGCTTCCTCTAGAGAGATAATTTCTGCTCATCCATGGGTAGGCTCTGCCCTACTGTGTGGAAGTCCTAGCACGGCTCAGCTTCACCTATGATGGTATGTTTCATCATTAGGGCTAATTAACTAGCTGACTAAGACAGCAGGCTTTCTTTTGGACCAGCAGCCAGCTCCTAAATAATGACATGGAGACTTATAACTCTCCTTGAATAATGAATGCTCTGCCTTAGCTTAGATTTGTTTCTTGCTAGCTCTTATAACTTAACCTGTTTCTCTTCATCTATTTTTGCCTCAGGGAGCTATACTTTTCTTTTTTTCTGTATGTCCTACTTTCATTGCTTCCTCCATGGCTGCCTGGCTGGCTGGTCCCTGGGAGGTCTCTCCCTCTTCTCCTTCATTCTCCGGAGCCTAGATTCCTTTTCCTATTTACTGTCTCTGCCTGCCAGCCCCACCTATCCCTATGCTGCCTAGCTATTGGCTGTTCATCTTTTTATTAGACTAATCAGGTGCCTTAGGCAGGCAAAGCAACATGTCTTTACATAATTAAACAAATGTAACACATCTTTGCCTAGGTAAAGTAATATTCTACAGCAGACTAATGAACTAAAGTCATGGCCGCTAGCTTTGCTTTTTACTAGCATCAAAAATGTCACATTGATTCCCCAGGTAGCTCTCTCCTCCTTCTTTCGTCCTAGTGGTCTATGGTAGAAGTCTCGTAAGAGGACAGTGGGGAAAGCTTTCAGTGCTGGGTCAGAAAGTGAGCTGATCCAGAATTTGCGCCCCAGTAGGCTGGCTCAACAAACAATATGACTAAATAGCAATATGTCTGGTTGAAGGTCTTCTGAATATCGTTTTGGTTAGGACAATAGGAACAAAAGCATGTTTCCCTTTTGACTGAAAACCAAAAACAAAGACATATTTAGAGCGTGTCTGTGAAGGGTGGCCTCGTTCCTTGCCCCTGTCTAAGCTGTGCAGGTTTCACCATGTGATCATGTCACAGCGGTGTCCACGGAATGATACAATCATTACTGTATGTAAAGCTGAACACAGAGTAGAACATGACCATAGGTTCTGTTTGGCATCATCACTTCATCCTGCAGAACCGGCTCTTCACTTGTCCAGAGTCCAGGCTTGTAGGAGAGATTCTTTAAAATTTTTACTATGGTTTTGACACTCCTTTAAGCAACATGCAAACTTAACCTTTGCATTAGTAACTTAAATGAAAAATATAAAACAATTACGTTTGAGACTTTTCTTTCTTGCAGTGCTGGGGGTTGATCCTGGGGTCTCACACATACTAGGAGAGCATTCTGCCACTGAGATACATCCCCCAGTCCTGGAAGACAGGTTTGATTAATTAATCCTTTCTCCTTGACTTTCCTCTTCCTTATTGTTTTATCCAAATTCCCTGTCCAGTAAAACATCACGAATGATTGACAATGGCAAGGCCTCCCTTCTCAGCCAAACACACTGCAAGCCAGTTACTCCATTGTACAGTGCTCAGTTTCAGCAGATGGGATAAACTGGCATCTTTTCTAAGCCCTCTAAACACTCACCCCTGTGGCATAGAGCTGGCACCTTAATTCCTGATAAAGTTTGGTTATTATGTTTTCTTGAGAGATGGTGCCTGTGATTACCTGGAGTTGAAACAAGTCCCACCAACACCCCTATCCCCCCACCCACCTTCCATGAAATCTTATCCTGGCTGGTGAGATGCTTAGTAGATAAGGGCCCTTGCTGTCAAAATTGGCAATCTGAGTTTGATCCTTGGGATCTACATGGTGGAGGAGAGAACAGACTCCTGAAAGTTGTTCTCTGACCTCTACATGCTGACCTTGGTACACACACACACACACACACACACACACACACAAACACACACGACTAATAAGAATTAAAACAATTAATACAAATTATTTTAATTTTAAAAATTTAACTAAAATATAATTACATCATTTTCTCCCTCTCAGCCATCCAATCTCTTCCGTATTCTGCCATCCCACTCCCTTTTAAATAAATGATATCTTTAATTAGTATTTAATATTCTTTAATTAGTATTGTTACATGTATATTTAATAACTGTATAATACAACCTGTTGAGTCTTTCTAATGTTTCTTATATATATTTTTAAGGGCTGACTACTTGGGATTGAATAATCATTCAGGTCACTTATCTTTGAGGAAGACTAATTTCTCCCTCCTCTCTTGGCAGTTTTTAATTGCCTTTGGTCTTCACCTAGGGCTGGGGCCCTGTGTGATTTCCATCAGCCACATTGTCATTGTTCAGCTCTTGTTTAAGCAGCCACACTGTTGGGATCTCATGGGTGTAGCTTCCCTGTGGTATCTAGAAGACACAATCTTGTCCTATACTTCCTGTTCCTCTGGTTCTCATAATGCTTCCACCATGTTTTCTTGTTGCTTCCCGAGCCTAAGGTGCAGGAATTGTGGGGATATCCCAGTTGTGCTTTTCTCTACTGGTCTCCATCTGCTATGATCTCCATCTGAAATTACCTGGTGCGAGTGAGAAGGAAACACGGAACATGTAACAAACCCACTTAGGAGTTTATTAGAGGGTGTGTACAGGCCTGAGTAAGTCAGTGTGTAGAGAGAGAGCAAGCTTGAAGATGGCGCTACCAGCTTTTAAAGGTGCCTAGGGCATGTGCACAGCGGGATGATGTGGCTACGTCATCCCCCAATGACGGAGCTCACAATGTGTGCAAGGACTCACATAGCTGCGTCATATGTAGATGATGCAACCATGCTGCACGTAGGTCACGTGGGATCCTTTAAGTTTCTTGGAGGGCTGTTCCACACATGTGTGGGTGGCCCTGGAACCTGGAAGTGTCAGCCATGTGTGACTGAATCATTACACCATTTATTCTTTGATGAGGGGTGAACTCATCTGTAGCTGTAAGGATGACTATTTAGAATGCAGCTAGTTTAGGTACTGGTTTAGGAAAGTGGCAGCAGCATGTCCTCCTCTGAGATCTCTGATCTCACTAGCCAGGCATGGTTGTCTAGGTTTACAGTACCAGGCATCGTTCCCCTCCTGTGGACCTTAAGTCCAGTTAAACAGCTCCTGGTTATCGACAAGACATCGGCGCTACGATTGCGCTTTTAGAGATATCTCGCCATACTGACCATTATGTGATTCATATGCATAATAGCTCACGTAGGACTATTGAATGTTCCCCCACCCCAGCAGCTTGCAAAGCATCTTCCAGTTCCATGAGCGCTAGTCTACAGGGAGGAGGCTTTCTGGTGAGATCAAACTTGAGAGCTCCAAGTCTTGCTTCCAAAGTGTATGATATCTTCAGCAATAGAGACTTCTCTTCAACTTCTGGGAGGCAACCAAGGAAGCAGCAATAGCCTCTGTTTGTTCTAGAAATCTCTTGGACTCCCCTGACTGACTACTTGAGAGGAGGTTTCTTATGCCTGTTGCTAGGGTTTGGTTTATTTAGATAGTTTATGGGTCTTGGGTCTTGGAACCGTTATCATCCCAACTGATATAATTTCATTTAAACTACACAGACACACACACACACGCATGTGTGTGTGTATTATATATAATTAAGTAAATATAAAATAATGATTCCTTATGACTTTTTCAAACAACCTTAGTGTTACTTATATATACATAATTCACAATAAATGCTATTCAGCTCTAAAGAAAAATTAAACCACAAAATCTGCTGTTAAATTGATGGAACTTGAAGGTATCATATCGAGTGAGGTAACCCAAATCCAGAAAGGGAAGTGTTGCGTATTCTCTCTCACCCGCATCTCCTGGCTCCAGATCTTTAGATGTGAGTATAAGCCACAGTAACAACGGAAATGGGGAAAGCAAAGAGAACGTGGGAGGAAGGGGGGCAGCACTAGAGAGGAGACCGGCAGGAGAGCGCTTATGTGAAGGGAAAAACAGGGAGGCTTTAACTGGGGAGTGGGAGGACCTTTGTCCTTGCTGTATTGATTCTGGACTTTATCATGTCTTATTATTCAATCTTGTTATTCTATCTTTGTGGGCAAGATAGAATTAAACTACATGGGAATGTAGATAAATGGACTTACAAATGCCTAAATAAAAATTAATATATTTTCAAAGATTCATACGGAGATGAATAAAACATATTCATTACAGTATATATAGAGTATGTGTGTACATATGCACATGTGTGCTACCTATGTTTGGTCAGTTATTTTTGAGACAGGGACTTTCACTGTATTGTAACTTGACAAGTAGGCTTAGATCCACTGACCAGTGAGCCCCATGCACCTGCCTGTCTCTGCCTCCCCAATGCTGAGATTACAAGCGACACCTTTTCCCTACCCCTATTTTTGGACTTGGGTTCTGGGAATCAAGTCAGACCCTTGTGTGTCAAGGCAAACACGTTACTAATTGAGTTTCTCCCTAGCCCCTTGTATGTCATATAATGACCGAACAGAGAGCTATATCAATCTGAAAGGTCATTGGTTACATCCCAGGCTTTATTGTTTCACTAATAATTTCTTTTCCTGTGGACTTGTCCTTTTTTAATGTATTTGTCTTTAGCTTTATAAGAACACATAAAACACATGCATTTGAATCTTCCTGACAGCACAAAGTTGTAAGGCGTCTTTAATGCTTTTGGTAATGCACACGAGTTAAAATAATGGTTTAGGGACACATGAAAGACGTTTCATATTGATATTAAAACTAAATGCTTAGGAAAGAAAACTGATTTAATAGAAGTTTTTATAGTTTCTTCCCCATTTCCGTGATTACTGTGGGTTATACCCACATCTGAAGATTTTGAGTCAGGAAATGGAGGCAAGGGAGACCATGGAACACTTACCTTTAAGTGTATCTCCTAATCACCCTCAGGTCATTTCAGGTGATTTAAACTCAATATGGAAACACAGTGAGGTGCAGTTTCCACCACGCTAATGGAATGTCAGGGCAGGTTCAAAACACCCGATAACAAAGCCCTGCTATTGGCCATGTTTGTATTTTGCATTTGGATGTAGGCACTGCATCTTAGCACAGATGTAGAGAAGTTGGGGTGGATTCTGCAAAGGGTGGCCAGGAAGGGATAGCTAGAAAAGGTCACCGAGAAGCAGCATTCAAGTATTGTAATGTGGTCGCCAGGAAAGGCCTCAGACTTGGCGTTTTTGACTCGAGGGCCCGTGCCTTGGCTTAGAGCAAGAGATAACAGTGAAGATAAAGATTGTTTCCAGTAATTCCATTACTAAGGACAGGCTACCTTGCAAGTATCCCAGAAGATGTCCAGAGGTAGGAATTCCTTGTCCTACCCACCTAACCCTGCTATCTGTGGCAGGCGAGAGAGCTATCTCCCTCCCCTTACCAACTGCAGCTCTCAGGGAAGCAGGCCCTGCACCTTGCCTGGGCAGCACAGTAGAGCTGTCCCTGTTGATAGGGGCACAGGTGAGCTGGCCCTGAGAAAGTGAGTGTAGGAGGTCTGGCTCCACCCCTCATCTGCCCTATGGTGGTGTTGGCGAGGAAGAGATGCCCCCCTCACCACCTGTGACAGCTGGAGAGCTGGCCCTGAGGTCCTAAGAGTGAGAGAGCTATTCATGACCCTCACCAGCTGCAGTGTTGGGGACCAGCCTTGACAAAAATCCCTCTTGCCAGGGTAGAGGTGTGGGAATTTAGAAATAGCATAAAGAATACGAAGATGTGAATGAAAGTAATAAAATGGAGAAACATATAGGATAGTATCGGGAGGGAATTCCAGTGAGTACTGAAATTCGCCCACAGTTAATTTCCAATTGCTTAAAATACCCCTGGCCTCAAAAGGTAGGAGTAAGACAAAAGACTGCTTTATGATGACACAAGGACATGAACAGACCAGTTGAATGTCCTGGGAGACGTCCATAATTAAACATTCAGTTGCTAGAACAAAACAAATCATGCTCACACCCTAGACCGAAACCTTCTGTAGGCAAACCACTCCCTGGGTGGAATCCAAAGTTATCTCCTTAAGGGAACTGGAACTTAGTTGGAACTTAGTTGGACTTAGTTTGAAGTAGAAACATATCTACTTCTCTATTCTTGAAATTCAAGATCTCTGGCTATTAGCCACACTTGTTGACAATAACCTTGAGTGAGCAGAACTCTCCCACCTAAATCTAGGTGGAACCTTTGTTTGGGGTAGAAACACAATAAATGTGAAGGACTAGAGGTAAGTTCCAACTCTCTGACCTTTGGTCAAGGTTGAAATAGTCTCACATTTTTGGGCCTCCACATTGCAGCACTCAGGACAGCAGCCCCTGCACCTCTCCTGGGCAACACAGTAGAGCTGGCCCTGGTGGTGTAGGTGTGGGTGAGCTGGCTCTTAGGGCATGAAAGCAAGAGAACCAGCCTTGCCCCTTTGCTTATTGCTATATAGGGTGAACTAGTAGTGGCAATGCTGGAGAGCTCCCCGTGGTGGTGAGGATAGGGGAGAGCTGGCGGTGTGATCAACTCTGCTACTCTCCAGGCCCAGAAACAGGGCATCCACCCCATCTGTGATCTGCTGGAGCATGAGAAGGGGCAGGTCCTGCAGATGCAAAACTGTAGGAGCTCCACAACATAGGGCAACAAGAGGAGTCCCAGTGAGGGCCCAGTATCGATGTAGTAGAAGCCAGAGGCCTCGAACCAGACCAATGTCTCTTTGCAAGAAACACTGGCAAATAAAGATATTTGGACTCACTGGGTCACACTGCAGCTTCCACGACAGGATTTTCCTTTCTTTTTCTTAAAATTTATTTTATTTTGTTTTGGGAAGCAGGTTGCAAGGGCAAAGGGTGGATACAAAGGGATGGGGAGATGAATTGGATGGAGATGCATGATGTAAAAGACACAAAGAATAAATTTAAAAAAAAATTAAAAAAAAATCCAGTGTCAGTTTCCCAAAGGGTGATAGATCAGATTGATCATCATTCAAATGCCCTCAGTCTGTGCACCCCAGCACGAGCTCAGGGATACTCAAGCAAGACAGCGGCACTCCTGCAATATCTACCTAAGAGTGCATAAGAAGGGAAAAATCTCAGAAGCCAATTTGTGTGTGATAACCCATGGCTACATGGGTGATCTGATACTGGGTCATTTTGCCTAGAGTTAGGGCAGTGTTTTCTTGGCAGATGTGATGGTCTTGGCTACGTGGAGCTTAGGACTTCCTAGATAACTAACTGCTCTGGCTTGCTGTGGCATAGCAGCGCCAGGCTTGTATGTGGAAGAGTCATATCGGGCAGTGCCTTGGTCCCAAGTAACATGACGCTATCTCTTTTTCAGGACAATCGTATCCATACGTCCAAGTACAACGTTCTCACATTCTTGCCAATTAACTTATTTGAACAGTTCCAAAGAGTGGCGAATGCCTATTTCCTTTTTCTCCTGATACTACAGGTAATCTTTACACTGTGTTTCTTCATTATCTATCTGTTGAAAGTACTTGTATAATTCTAAAACATAAGTCAGTTTACTCAGTAAACATTCATGATTGCATAGGACCACTCTTAGAGTTTTAATAACATTAGAGTTTTAATGTTATCATTGTTTTTTATCTTAAAAATAGAGAGGGCTAAGAATAAATAAAGCAAAAATAGTGCCTTTATCGTAGCTTAAACACCTAGGTCATTTTAATATGTATCTTTATTTGAACCATATAGAAGTTTAACAATTGCTACTCATGGCCTTCTTCCTTTCCCTATCAATTTTCCCACACTGACAGGGCAGGGTTCCTAAGATTACAGAGGTTGTGGAACTTCAAATTTCCTGTTGGTCCAAGAACAACAGAATATTGTGTTTGTTTATAGAGTAAATGATGCCTAATATACGTTATTTCACTGTAGGGTGACTTTATAGTTTGGAGTCACTAACTAGTCAATAATAACCTCTTCCCATTTAACTAAAATCAGGCTTAAATGAAATGTCAACTTTTATTGGCGTTTAGGGAAGGAAAAAGGCATATATCAAGAAAGATTTATACACACATCAGTTTTTGTTTTGGATGATTTAATAAATCAGATTGATAGACCCAGAAGAGGTTGCGCTATTTATAAGACCTGTGAGATGACCAGTGTTGAGTAATAAACTCTGTGTGTTAATCTTTTGATGGTAAGTGCTAGAGATCTCTTTTAGCCTCAGCAGACGATGTATATATGCCAAGCTTTATTTTTTTTTCATGTGTGACTGGATTCAAAAACAGTAGCCACTGCAGTAGGACATGGGCATGGCTTCTCTTTCTGTTTCCTTCCATACTGTCAGGTCTTACCTATCTGGTATTCCTGCCAGCTTCGCAATCTACCTTTCAAGCTGTCTAGCTCCTGTGAAGGAGGAAAGGAAGTGGGGGGAGAGAGAGAGAGAGAGAGAGAGAGAGAGAGAGAGAGAGAGAAGAAAATATCACTTTTCTGTTGGTATTAGTTCTGACTTCATCTATCTCCTAAGCTGATCACTGTTGCTCAAAAATTTGGTTCAGTTATTATCTTGAGCATGAGTCAAAACCTGAATCAGAATGGAGTCAGCTCACTCAAGGTAAAAGAACTGAAATTGGAGAACTGGAAAGCTCCCTAAGCAAAAAAGATACAGTTGAGAATAAGTGAATACTGACTGTGCATAAACCACAACAAAACAACACACAAAAACAAAACCCAAACCCAAGCCAAACCAGACCAGACCGAATAAAACCAACCAACCAACCAACCAACCAACCAACCAACCAACCAACCAAAAGAGCCTGATGAATGAACAAGCTGCTATTCATGAAAGGAAATGAAGACCCAATTTCTCTCCACAGTGTCATTGAATTGCTTTTGGAGTCTTGATGTGAGCGTTCATAGCATTCTAGAATTTTGAATTTATTTCTCTAATGGCATTCTTGCTTACAGTCTTAGGCCTTTGTTCACACAATTTTATATTCGGGACATTTGAGATGGTTTGGTTTACCATTACTTATTGGTGAATATCTGGGAGCCACGGAGGAGAGATGATGGGTAAAGTCACAGATTAACAAGAGCAGAGAATGGTGGGATTTTCTGCTACCCACCCAGTGTTTCTGCTGAACCACCCAGTGGTTTTGTTTTCTAATTGTGTCTCTTAAAGTTATTTTTTTTAATTAGCACGAGAGAACATACTATATCTATGCAGCATAGTGTGAGAATTCAGACCATGCGCACAATGTGCCTTCAAGTCATGGAAGCAGCTTTCTGCATTCCCAGGCATTGGTCAGTTCTTTGTGTTGGGAAGCCTTGAGCACCTAGCTTTTTGTTAAATAAATATTTATTTATTTATTTTATTGCATTGGTGTTTTGCCTGCATGTATGCTTGTGTGAGGGTGTTAGAGCCTCTGGAACTGGAGTTACAGATGGTTGTGAGCTGCCATGTGGGTGCTGGGAATTGAACCTAGGTACTCTGGAAGAGCGGCCAATGCTCGTAACCACTGAGTCATCTCCCCAGCCCCTTAAACTCCTGTATTCTGGTTGCTTATTTGTCCTACAGTCACCTAGTGTGATGTAGGACACTGGAGCTTGTGTCTGTTACTTAGTCCTCAGGGATTTTTTTTTGAAGTTTAAAAATTGCACAGAATCTGTTATATAAAATTGATTTAGTTTTGAATTATTTATGGGACCTATTTATAGTCTCTACTGGACCCTATCCTGCCTAACAGCCCTGGAGGAGATCCCAAGTGAATGTGATTTGATTTGAAAAAAACAAAAAATGCTTATCTAAGAGGATCACATGATTATTATTGTGTTTGTTGTAGGTGGTAGTGCTAGAGATACAGGCACAACGAAATAGTGTGGGAGTCAAAGAGATCTGGGTGCATATTTTAGCAGTGTGTGTTCTTGCTAGAGTTTCAATGCCTTAGATGCTCGAGCTATAGAATTGGGTTAGGAAAATAAGGACACGATAAGAGCTCTATTTCTTCTGACACCAGGGCACCATTCACAGTGTATTCTGGTGTGCACAGTCGGGGGACTCAGTTGGGGGACTGTCAGTTCTGTGGATTTGTAACCCATGGCTTTGTACAAAATGTTCTAGCATGTAAAGTAATTGAGTTTTCCGAGCATTCAATTATTAAGATGCAAACACCTGTCTAACCTTTGCAAGGGTGAGGAACAAAGGCTCCTCTGGCAAGTGTTATTAAGAGGAGACGGTAACTTATTAAAAACTGAGAAGAGAAGCCGAGGGATCAGCGATGTGCAACAGACTAGCAACAGATGTGTGCTGTGAAGGAGCTCAGGAGCTGGCTTCTCACTTAGCTTCAAGTTTTTATTTATTTTTAATTTTTGTCAGATTGTTGTATTGAGAACACGGGGGCCCTTTGTTTGTCCCAGCCACCCTGATAGCTTACATCTGAAATAATCACACAGAAATTGCATTATTTAAAACACTGCCAAGCCCATTATTTTCAGCCCCTTATTGGCTAACTCTCACATATTAGTTTAACCCATCTCCATTAATGTGTATCGCCACTTGACTATGGCTTACCTGCATGAGTCTAACCAGCGTCCCTCTTGGGCAGGAGAACCATGGCAATCTGCCTGTCTCTGCTTTCTTCCTCCCATAATTCTGTTCTGTCTTCCCCACCTACCTGAGTTCCACCCTATCAACTAGGCCAAGGCAGTTTCTTTAATAACCAATGAAAGCAACACAAACACAGAAGGGCCTCCTACACCACAGATAATCTGAAAATTGGCAGGAAGGCATTTCTCTATATGTTTTGCAGTTGAATGCATGTAATTGAATTGTTTTAGCGAGGTTACTTTTGTACAAATAGCTGAACATAAGCCAATTTATTTATGTAAGTGTTGTAGGTTGGGAGATGTATTTCCCAATTTAAAATGCCTTAAATGTCTGGAAATGCTCGTTTCAGCTCATTCCAGAAATCTCTTCCCTGACCTGGTTCACCACCATCGTGCCTCTGGTCCTGGTGATCTCCATGACAGCTGTCAAGGATGCTACCGACGACTATGTGGGTATTCGCTCCTGAGGAAGCTTGATGTCTCAGTGTCAAACCGGAAGTGGGAACCCAGCCAGCGCTGCTGAAGGGTAGTCAAGCATGAGGCAGAGGGAAAGATTTAGAATTACCAAGTTGATTTACGGGATGTTTTCCCACAGTTGTTGCATGTAAAATTTAAAACAAACCCACAATTTGGTATGAGTCGCTTAAAACAGCCCCCACACATACGGATAGCGCACTTATCTTAATGTGCTACGTTTCTGTCTCCTGATAAAGTGCCGAGCACATTTCAGTGTACACAGTGAACCTATAGCATCTGAGGTTGAAAAAGAGGTCTGATGGCAGTAGAAAGTGGTGCATGTGTGTGCACGTGTATGTACAAACACACACACTTCATTTTGAAATACAAAAGGAAAATTTCTCACTCCTATTAAACTTTATGAAATTGAGACTTCAAGTCCCTGAAAGCGCTCCTGTTCATGGGGTGTGTGTGTGTGTGTGTGTGCGTACTAATATGCTGAGGTGACTTTGTGCGCATGTGAGAGAAACAGGAACTGGTTCCGGGTTGAAGTTCTCAAAACCTGTGTATGGTTGTCTCTGGACTGTGAGGTAAATGGCATTGCTGCCTTCTTAGAAACAACTAGAAATGTGTAAGGATTTAGAGTTGTGGGTCTAGCACACACACACACACACACACACACACACACACACACACACACACACACAGGATTTCCGTGGTGATGCATCTGCCAGGATGAGATGTAGGGAAATGAGTGTTGATTAGCTGTCCATAGACTGCTCAAAGCAAGCGCAAGCTGTGCTCACATTAGACGGATAGCACATTGTCTGAACAGATGAACTGAGAATGAGCCCAGTGTTGCTGTTAGGATCGACAAAGTATGACTTAAGATGTTCTTGCCTGAATTCTGATTTTCCAGTTTCGTCATCGGAGTGATAATCAAGTGAATAACCGGCAGTCGAAAGTACTAATCAACAGCAAGTAAGAAACTCGTTCTGTGGGCTTTTAGTAAGAGCTCTGGGGGCTCCCAAACAGGTCTCAGTGACTGGTGGCTTTCTAGTTTAATAGTGTATATTTCTGTCCTTCTATAATTTATTAGAAATTAATTCTTTGGCAGTTTATTTTTATGGAAGACAGACAGGGGTTCTCTGTATATCTCTGACTGTCCTGGAACTCATTCTGTAGACCAGTCTGTCCTCGAACTCACAGAGATCCTCCTGCCTCTGCCTCCCTGAGTGCTGGGAATTGCTATAATGCCAATTATAGGTTTTTCATATGTAGCCTTTTTTATCCTGAACGGTCTTCTGCTTGCTCCTGGTTTCAGCAGAACTTGTTTCTTTTTTTTCTTCCTTATTTGTTTATTTTTGAGACAGGTTTTCTCTGTGTAGCCCTGGCTGTTCTAGACCTCCCTCTTCATACCAGGCTGTCCTTGCACTCACAAAGATCTGCCTGCTTCTGCCTCCCAAATGCAGGAATTAAATGTGGTTTATTGTATTTACTAATGTGCTGTATTGACTGTATCTTGTATCCTTGGGGTGAAATCATATTGCTTATGGAAAACAATCTTCTTAATGTGACTTTGAGTTCAGCTGGAAAGCATGTTGTTGAAGACCGTGTCTATCAGGGAGATTGGTTTATGGTTTTCTTTTTGTCTGGTTTTGGCATCAGAGGTATAATGGCATCCTAGGATGAGTTTGGTAGTGTTCCTTTCCTATTCTATACAAAAGTTTGAGAAGTGTTAGTATTAAATCTTCCTTAAAAGATTTGTAGAATTCAGCAGTAAAACCATCCATCCCATCTATGGTAACATTTTGGGGGCCCAATTTTGTGCAAGTCTTGTGTAGATGAAGATAGCTCATGAGTGCAATGGTGTGTCACCCCCAGAAGACATCTTTTTGCTGCACATCTCCTCTATCCCCTGGCTCTGACATTCTTTCTTTCCTCCACTTCTATACTGCTTCCTGATAGGCTCTTACACTTTCTGATTGAGGACCTGCAGTAACAACAAACTCAGACATCATGGATTTAGCATGTCTGCTGATAATACACATTGAGTATGTCTCTGTGTATCTTCTAAATGGAAGACTGGGACTCTTGATCCCATGGGAGAATTGATACACCCTCCACTGAGTTACATCATCTTACTTTGATTGTAATGGAGACTTTCAGTTCATACAAGGGAGAAGACAGTCTGAGTACTTTTTACCTCCAGCTATCTAAATTGCTTGTGTATGGTCACACCATTGGGATCACATGTGATCACATTATGGTCATATCATTGTAATCATATATATTCACATTATGTTCACACCATTGTGGATCACTTGATAGTCATACCATTGTGATCACATATGATCATCTTATGATCAGACCATTCCTATCACATATGATTACATTATAGTCACACCATTCTGATTACATACGACCACATTACGATCATACCATTGTGATCATATAACCTGTATAAAGAGCTTGCAGATTTGTAAGGAAAACTTGAGAAGAATAATTTTGTTTTACAAAAACAATGTCAACGAGACGTATTTTCATGAACTTAACAATGAATTTGAAAGTAAAGTCATGGGAAGAGTTTGAAGTGCTGTTTGGATGCAGTGAAAATACAAATATAAAATTTATCTTGACCTCTTCTTGCTAATTCATAATAAAAGTATTTCAAAATAAGTTTCACCTTCAAAAAATTACTTGCATTTTTACAAAGTCTTGTCTTGTTCATTTCTTGGGCAGTTTCTGTTTTTCAGCTTTGAGGACAGAAGGCGCTGCTTGCCAAAGGGCTGACTCCTGTGTGCAAGCCACAAAGTTGTTAGAGTTATTATAACAGTATTCCATCATATCCAATGACCGTGCTGCATAGGTGGGATTTTTAAGGGTTGAATTTCCAAAGGGCAACTGTTTCCCCAGATGAGGACATCTTGCTATAACAGGGAACCATCGCCCCTTCAAAGCTCTGCACACGGAGTCTTCAGTAGCAGCCCTATTTTCTTCTCAGGTTTATATAGCACAGAGACCTGTTAAAGCCCCTCAAAGAGCCACTCACACAATAGCCTCAGAGAGGGGGGAGGAGTTGACCCCTGTAGAGGAGGCTCATATCCCATACCCCTCAGCAAACAATATGAGATTCCAACTTTCCCCCACCTCAGAAATGTCTTCTGGTCTTTTACTCTCCTCCCCCTTCAGTGTTGGGGTTCAGTGCGGCGGGCCCATTGTCTTTTCTCAGCATCTGGGGCTCATGTGTGACCCCACTTTGTCACTAAGTCTGGCTTGAGTCTTTCTTGGCTCCAACTGGACCCCATTGCTGTCGTAACGAGTGCCCTTATTATGGGCGACGATGGGAGTCAAACAAGCCGCAGATCCCGTGTAAGCTTTGGAATTTGGCTCATTTTTCTTCTTTACAAAAAGTGATAGATTGAGGTTCCCAATTCCCTTTGAAAACCCAAACTCCAAAGACCTTAGGGATGTAAGAATATTAACTTGAGAAATATACTTTTGTTCAGTCTGAACTCAAGGCTGTCTACAGCAAAGCAATATCCTGATAGTATAAGATTGACTACTTACCCCCACCAGCATTTCCTCACTAAAACTGTCTATTATTGGATCATTCTGCCTTCAGTTCCCCGAGATACTCTTAATGGGTTCATTTTCTCCATGAATTTTAAATTAACACATGGCCAGTCTACTACGGAGAGAAACTGTAGAAAATGAAGAATATAAATAAAATATAGACGTTTTCTTGATCTTGCTTCCCAGACTCAAGTGATTCATATTTCATGCATCTGTTGCACTTTTCTGTTTCCTTTGCCTTTGCTGTTTCTGTTTCTCTCCACTGTGCAATGTTCTCTTTGGATACAATTGCCATTATTCTATATTCTGCTGCCTTTGTAGCCTATCTGCCTCCCACCATCAGAACCCATGGGTGTGGCCTTATTTGAAAGAAAATTGTTTTTTGCGGTATAATTAAGTTGTTGAGATAAGGTGATGCTGGATCACGGTATGTCTTAGACTCAACCGCAAGTCTCTTGGGATAGAGAGAGGAGCACCATGTGCCCATGAAGGCCTGTATTCAAGCTACCCAGCCCCACAGCAAGGAACTCAAGGGCCACCAGAAGCTATCAGGGAAAGCAGACCTCCCCCCCCCCACACCTCCTCCAGCCTCTTGAGGGATTCTGTTTTTGCTGACACCTTGCTTTCAGGTTTCAAGTTTCTGACATAGAGAATAGCATTCTTCTCTTTTAGGCTACACATGCAGGGTGATTTGTTACTACAGCCAGAGAACGCCTATAGCAGGCCAGTGACTTCTAGATTAGATCCAAACACAGGAGAAGCTGGGATATGTCCTGGCTGAGAAAATGACTGGCAGGTGCGACTGACCAGTTGTTAAAATAAGGAAACCCGAGGAGAGCCGTGGATGGGGGAACTGCCTGTTGCTGGAGGAATGAAATGGACTCTTAGCAACGGAGGAAAAATGGTACAGCATGGCAGACAGCTAAAACTACCAGGCTGGCTTGGCTCTAGTCACCGGCATGGAGGGCAGAGATGGCCCATGGTGCCTGTACTACAGACCTTGCTCCCCTTAGCAAGGCTTCCTAAACTGTAGGGCTGACAGTTCATATTCACCCCTGGTCTCATCTGGTGTCCTTGTCCCTTCCAGGCGTGTGTGTTCAGATTGGCTTCCCCTTCACACTACTAACTTTAAGGCTTCATTTCAAATCAAATGCTCTTCTGGCCGGCTGCCTGAGGATTCCCATGTGTGGCGCTGAGACAGGCAGGGGGATGAGGCCCTTGCTTCTGGAGAGGGGCCTGGAAACCATATGAACTGTAAATAGTTTTAGAATATAAAAAATATTGTTTCCTGCCAAAAGGAAAGAACTGTGTCCCCCCTTTCTAGACTTAATTATGAAGTGTCTGTTGGAAATTTCTGGCCCTGATTGCAGCCTGCTCACTGTCTCTATCAGCGTCAGTGGAGGGGTGTCTGTCGGCTCTGCAAACACTGGCTCAGTAGAACTATAGTCTGGAATCTGGGAGCCTGGACTTACATTGCTAGGTGCCTGATTTCAGAGGGAAATTTGCTTTCTTCCACATAACACTTCCTGCTGGAATTTTAACAAACAAGTAGTATAGTATATATTTAAACATATAGGAACAAGACAAATTAAAAATGGGGAAAGGGACATGTCCCCTCCTCCATATGCTGCGGGCACCAGGGTCTGTGCTACTTTTTGTCCGGATGGAGAACTCAGCAAGCATCTGATTTTCTTGGTTGGCCTTTCTGCTTTTACACTCGACCCTTCATTACAGAAGGGAATTTCGAAAGACTTATTTTTCCTTGGGCATTAATTCATGCGGCTAAGGGATTGCCACTCTTTCTGCAGCCAGCCTGGCAGGGATGCCCGTTCCTACTGTGTTGGGGACTAACTGTTGCTTCTTCGTTTTCTTTCTTCATCCCCTCTCTCTCTGTACCTGCAGTGTATCCCTTCTGGCATCCCGTGTTGTTGAGTTCATTTCCGGGGCATTTATGCCATCCTGCTATCTGACGTTTATCCTCTTATCTGAACGAATGGATGCAGCTTTCCAACAGCATCACCATGACTTTGAGCATTAGATTTTAAAAGCCTGGGTCAATCTGTTAAGTGTGGAGATTGGTCTTGCACACCTGATTTCTAGTTTTCCAGCATATTTATCTGGTTTTTTTTTCATTTCTTCTTTTTTCTGTGACTTGCCTATTTATACTCATTATTTAACATTGACCCTCATTTCTTTGTGTTCTGTGAGGGAATATATTTTAAACATTGTCTTCTAAAAACATTCCTCCTGTAGAAATCAATATTGTATTCTAGGGTGTTACCTAAAGGTTCCCGTTGGCTTGAGTGGCATTTCTCCATCAAACACATTCCTATTTTAAAGCTTCTCCACCCACTCCTGCCAGAGTGGCCTCTGGCTAATCTCGTCTTTCTAGCACCCCCTCCAGCCACACCAGAACACTGGCCTTCTCAGAACTCCAACACATTCTTTCCTTCTAGCTCTTCCCATCAACTTTTGTGCTGCCATGGCAACCGTAAATGCCACCGTAGTGCGCAGCACTTCAGTCTAGAACTCAGTCCTCTTCAGCACTCTTCCTTGTCAGCCTCTTAAGAACTGACTGATACCTCAATCCCTTTCTTAGTTCAAGCTTGGCTGACAGTAAGGTGCTCCTTATATGTGGAGTTCAGGAGAACACACTCACCTTTTCAGCTAGCAGGGTGCCTTCAAGGCACAGATTATTCTGGAGAATCTGGAAACAGAAGAATGAAGGACATGATCTATTAGAGATGCAGCTTGACTCTTTGCCCATGTGAAATGTAAATCTGAAATCTGTTCTTTATAAAAAAAAAGAACAATGCTGTTCTTCTCCAACCTGGTGTGTTTTATGTCGTAGCCATCCACAGCGCCCCTCGCTTCTTGCTTTTCTCTGTGTTATCTCTCTCATACTGTCTTAGGTCTCACCAGTAAGAACAGTCATATGAAAGTGTTTCTTACATTTGTTCCAGAGCTAACTGTGTAAATGCGTACACGTGTGTGAATGACTATACATGCATCGTTACTCCGCTCAGCAAATATCTCCCAAACTCACAGCATGGCAGGTGCACTCCTACAGAAGCAAGTAGCCAGACAGCCTTAGCCTGCTTTCCAATGAGAAAGATAGTCATGTGAATAAACAATGTGATTTCAGGTTCCCCATGTCTGAGTGAATGGCTCCACCCCAATGCACGTGTGGTCAGCACCAACTGGACTCAAGGGGTTATTGGGGTTGGATGCCCTGGGTAGTGGCTGGAGGCAGGGAGTTAGTGGGGGTGGATATGATGGCCTCTTGACAGAGGTAAGATTTTGTTTCAGAGGGAGATAGTTATGGCAAGATCATGGGTAAAAGTCATAAGAAGTGTAAAAGCCCCAGATTGGAAATGAGCTGGGTAGTCATAAGGTCCCCATCAATGCTGGGGTACTGGATAAAGGAGAGTTCTGAGGGGCTAACAAAGGCCAGCTACTATTTTTATGTTTTAGACAGGGTCTCGTTCTATAGCCCAGGCTGTTCTTGAACTCACTGTGCAGCCTAGGATAGACTCAAACTTGTGGTTAGCCTCCTGCTTCAGAATTCCAAGTGGTGGGATTACAGGCATGAGTAACTGTGCTCAGTCAAGATACATTTCTTATGGGTAATTGTGAAGAATGCTAACTTCAGTTTTAGGTTACGTGTCATGAGAGGCCACGGAAGCCTTGGACATGGAAACTGTAGGGAAAACATGGACATTTCTCTGGTTGCTCCATAGATACTGGATAGCAGAGAAAGTCAGGTTATATCCAGGTAAGATGGCAATGTCATAAACTTTGCTTGTATTAGTGAAGGCCGTAAGCATGAGTAGGATTATCTATCATCTATCATTGATCTATCACCTATCTATTGCCTATTTATAATCTATCTATATATCTTTAAAAATCTATCAATCAAATCTATCAATCATCTATTTATTTATGTATATATATAATTTATGTGTATGTAATTTATCTACCAATTAATCAATCAATCATCTATCTGTCTGTCTGTCTGTCTTCATCATCACCTTATATTTTTTGTCGGATTTTCAAACACATAGGTACACAATAGAATAGTACAATGAATCTTTACACACACACACACACACACACACACACACACACATATTACCTCCTGATAGCTGTCAACAACTTCTTGATATTTGTATTCATCCTCACATTTTTGGTTTTTTTCATGATTTAATTATGTGTGCAAGTGTGTGCCTGTGTGAGTATACACGTGTGTGTGTGTGTGTATTTGTGTGCATATGGGGGCCAGAAGAGGATGTTGGTTCCCTCGGTGCTGTAGTTACAGATGTTTGTAGGGCATACAGCTTGCTATGTGTGCATTGATATTCACACTCAGTCCTCATGATTTGTGGCAAGTGCTTCTACCTGGAGCCCCTTTCCAGGCCCTACCTCTTCTAGAGGATGAGACACGTGAAAGAGCAAAGAAAAAGGCAGCAAGGCCTTTTAGCCCATAGTTCGCTGACTCTGTTGTTTCTGGACCTGCAGTGAGGCTTAGAAAACTAAGACAGGAGTGTGCAGGAGGAGATCATTCCCTTCTTCTTTGCCAGGAAGCAAAACTGGGGTATGGGTCTGGATCCTAATTGCCTCCTCAAGATTCCCCCTCAGTGACCTACCTTACTTTTGTTAGACTCCGTGTACTAAAAGTTTCCTTGCCTGTCAGTAGCACCACAGGCTGTGACCAGCTCTTTAATGAATGGGTCTTTGGTGGGTGCTTCTAAACCACAGCAGAATGACTAGCAGGTAAAACAAAGTCACCTGAATCTATTGTTCTGGATATAAAGCAGAGAGAGTAGAGAAAAAAGGGCCATCAACCGTGATGAATAAAAAAGTATTATTTATTTAGTTATGGCCGTAGAATCCTAACTGTCATGAGAGAGTCTCTGATTGAATTGGTGGTGACAAATCCTGATGGGAGAAAACACAAACAGTTACCACGGCACCAACAGTGAGCCCAGATGGCTCCTTCAAGGACTCACAATAAAAATCAACTTGCTATCCTTATGACGAAGTGTCTAATAATAATAAAAATAGCCGCAGCACTTTAGATGCATGCATTACTTTACAGTTTAGAAATACTTTTTAAGAATTTGTCTCATTTGAGGGTCACAAATGACGTGGAAGATGACTGTTTAAGCGCCAGCTGGGTTTATGCAATCTAACAGATACTGTGAAAGGCTGTCAGGTGACAGTTCACATGTCATAGATATAAACTCAAGTTTCAGTCGAATTCTTGAGCAAAGTCCCATGGTTGATTAGTGGTAAGGTGTATGCTTTGTAGTCCTACAACATGTACTCTTTTTAGCATTTTACATGGTTTCTGTCATAAGTAGGAAGCCAGTATTTTATTCTTGGAGTACAAAATAAAAAAAAAAATTAACTCCAGCCTCTAATCCTCTCTAAACAGAGTTTTGTATGGTCAGGTATCAAGATTATCTGTTATCTTCAGAAGACAGAGTCCTTTAGTGCAATTTTCTAGTTTTTGTTTAAACGATCCGCTATGACTTGTCTATACATTGGGAACATGAACTTAAACGCTGTTTCTCCTCATAACAGAGGTGCCGAGGATACAAAACGGATGGCCCAATGGACAGATGTATTATCTGGTGCTCATGACCAGGGTGATTTATCCTGGTGCTGAGAGAAATGCGGATGATGTAATGGCTGAAGCCTCAGCGAGAGAAATATTTCACTTGTGACCCCCAGTAAATCCTGATTGAAGTCATGGTTCTGAGAAGACAAGTCTAGAGGGATCAGCATAATAGAGTCCAGGCATATAGTTTCCTGATGAGCTCACTGTACATGGGGGAAGCTTGGAATATCCTGAGGATTGAAAGTTCATACATCCTTTATTAGACGATCCCTCAGCTCTATCAATTTTCTCACTGGACCACTGATGACAAACGCATGGCCAACACTCTAATAGTGAGGTCATTTTTCTAAAGTGCAGGTGCTCTTCATTGGGGCTAGAAGAGTATCCATGTGCTTCAAGTCTTAGAGGTCGAGAATGATTTATATGTATCTATTTAAGAACCAGATTTCTATTTTCCACTATTTCTAGATTATTGGATATATATAGTTTATACCTAATGGCCCTTATAGCCCTGACATGAAGCATTGTGTATAGCTTCCAGCGATGATTCTGGCCATATTAGGGTGGTCTTGAATTCATTAACGAAAGATGACATCACATGTTGGTGGGTGGTCAGCTACTCAAGGATTTTACCCTCCGTTAGTCTGTTTCTGAGGAACTCAAGAAGATAAACATCACAATTTATTTTAAAGTGAATTAAAACATTTTTTTCTTAGAAACTGTTTAGCACTAAATATGACTGCAGATCTAATAAGGAACAAGGTTCATAATCTCTTGGGGTTACTTTTAGTTAGATTTTGTGTTAAGAAATCAGGGATGTTGCGTCCAGAAACATTTGGTTCTCAGAGTAGAGCAAACCATATCAAACCACTGAAAGGTGATTTTTTTTTAATCATTACTGCTGGCATGCCCCATTTCTACACTTTTAAACAGGTCAGATATACTTAATACAGAAAGCAAAGTAAGATGAGCAATAAATGTAGATTTATTAATGGTATGTATTTCATAGCTAAAGCTGGGTTCTAGTTGAAGCCTTGCCACTTACATGTAAAGAAAGCTTTCATGGGGCTGGAGAGATGGCCAAGAGGTTAAGAGGACTGACTGCTTTTCTAGAGGACCCAAGTTGAATTTCCCGCACATACATGGTGGCTCACAACCATCTGAAACTCCAGTTCGAGGGGATCCAATACCCTTCTCATAGCAACAGAATTAAACCAGAACAACATGTTAAAATATATATGTAAACAATGATCACATGGCAGATAGCCCTAAGGGTGCAGGAATGACATACACACCTTGGCAGTAACCAACAGGTATCTAGTCGGACTTACGGCTCACTCAGCAAGAGGGAAATCATGCCTGGGACTGGAAACCTAGCCAACCACCCAGCGCTAGTGAAGTCAGGAATCTGAGAGGAGAACCTACAACCACTGCTTTTACTAAGCCATCACAACCCCTAACTACACTCTGAATATTTGTCTTTATTCCCACGAGTAAGTGTAGTTTTTACCCCTCATCAAGGAAACTGAACTGTGTAACAAATGGACACTGTTAGAGAAAACCACAACTAATTAAAATACACAGTCGTGGAGCCCGGGGCCAATGTAATATCTGCAATATGACAATTCCACCTAAGGATCAGGGAACACTGAAGAAGGGGAGGGGAAGATTGTAAGAGCCAGAAGACCAGGGAATTTGCTGTGAGACTGCATCTTCTAAGAGTGCCAGAAGTTAGAGCGGCGAAGTCTCACCAACATGACTCCCTAAGCAGGAGCTCAACAAGGATGACACCAACGGCCACACTAACAATGACGTGGGACAGTTCCCAAGCCTCATGACTACATGAAGAACTACAGGCTACTAAGGAATGCTGAGACTGGGGGGGAAGAGTCTTCCCTAGGGAAGAGTACACTAATTGGTGATCCAAACCAATGTTTTGAAAACATACATACAAGTAGCATGCAGACTGAGCATATCGTATTTAGGCACATATATGTATATACATATACATGTACATATACGCATGTAATGACAATTAATGAGAAAAAAGATCATGAATTTTAAAGAGAGCGAGGAAGGAGGTATATGTGAGGATTGGGAGAAGAAGAGAAGGAAGGGAAAATGGCGTAATTATATTACAATCTCAAAAAATAAAAGAAAACGTTAAAAAAAAACTTGTATAAGAACACCCCTGTCTCAACACATGGATCTTGCCATGCACGAACAGGCTTCTGAACAGTCCTCTTTTAAGTAACAATGGAACTCAGACCCATTTCACGTCAGCACGTTTAGACCCAGCTTCTCTTGGTTACACTATTCTGCTGAATATGCATGTGATAGCACTTAATACTGCTGAACATGTATGATATATGATGAAACAATTCTACATGGAATATTAGGAGTGTCTGCTGAGCTCTGTAAATAATGCTGCCCTGATCATCTTTGTATGCCCATGTTTACCTTCTCAGATCGTCGGCTCTTTAAAGTGGGATGCCTACGTCAAAGTATGTGGGTGCCTGAATTTTAAATAGATTCTCCAGATAGAGAAAAGATCTCTGAATCCCAAAGATCCCAACTTCTCTGAATCCCAGGGTCTTGTCAAATTCAAGTTGAAACAGGACCCAGCTCAAGGGCTGTCATGAGGATTAGTTAACATAACCACTCACAGTGTTGCTACGGGAAACAACTTTAAACGTAAGACGATTTACATTCAAATTCCAGACTCATAGCAATAACATCCCAAGTGTTACAAAGTGTGTGCTTGTGTGTAAAATAATTGGTTGCATCTGAAACTCAAGTGAGGGTAGAACGGGGAAGTGGGAGGTGTAGAATTTAGAAACGAAACTTAACATAGTCCTAGCTTCTCCCGAAAACAGACACCTTCCACAGAGACTGCGGAGCATCTCAGAACCATCGCAGTTGTCATAAGCTATGCAAGGTTTCTCTACTCCAGCATGCTGTCTGTCCAGTAGACAGTCCCCTGAGCAAGGGGGAAGTCCCCAGGAGAAATAAACAGCAATACTCTGTACCTTAGAGAGAAAGACAAGTGAGGTTCACAAACCTTCCTCCGTTCTCAGAGTCACCGGGCTAGAGACTACGGCCGAGCATGGCACTGAAAAAAAAAAAAAAGTGTTCTAATTTTGGCTAGAGACAAAAAAACAAATGCTACAGCTGAGAAATTTCCAGAACAACATGTACTTGGATCCATATTAAAGAACAATCCTTTGAGCTCTTGAGCCAAATGACCCAGCAGGGTTGACAGTGGGAGGCGCATTTCACGGTTGGATAAATATTTAAATCTATTCTCCAGTCTCTAAAGCAGGTCTGTTGGGCCAGTTCTGAAAAGCTGCCCAGCAGAATTCACCTGGCTTTCTAGGGACACCTCTCCTGTCCCAACAGTCTTTGCTTCTAGGAAGGGATTTCTAAGGAGCAGCAGGAGGACTATTGATTGGAAAGCCAAGCAGCTTTGCATTTCAAGAAGTTTGTTTTGGAAGGCAGGAGCAATGGCGCAGTATCCAGCCGCAGGTGGTCGGTTTCTTCCAAGCCTGACTGGCTTTGGGCAGCCCTGACTCACTTGTCCCCCAAGGCTTGATCCAATAAACACACTTGCTGGTCCTCCTAAACCCTTTGTAAACTTGAAGAGTAGGCTCGGGACTCCATGGCCTACACAAGCTTCAAAGAGAGTTTGCAGCTTGTTGACCCCTGTTCTGAGCCGCTAGTCTTAGGCTGGTAGAATGCCACCAAAGCCACCTTCGGCAGCAGCACTGTGGCTACTGGATTCGGTCTTTCAGGCATTCTTTTGCCACCTGTCTTTCTTGTCCTCTATATAACTTTCCTCTTATTTGCATTTTACCTATTGCCCTAGACTGTTCTCTTTTGCGCTATTGTCTCATTCATTTTTGTCTCGCGTTAAGTGACTTCTGGGATAATGGAAGTGCTGTTGGCTGTTTTTGTACTTGCTAGCTGAGAACTTGAAAGGAATGCAAGTAGTTGGATTTTCCGAGAGACCACGGAGGTGGCATCGAGCTGGCCTCATGGCTGGGTTTCACAGACCCTCAGCCAAGAGTTAGGCATTTTGAGCTTTGTCTAGGTACGTCACTACTTTGCCGGATATCCACAGACAGATTATTTAACCTCTGTGACACCCACATTGCTCATTGGTTGTGAATGCATCCCTGGAATTTCCCATTTTAGAAAAGGCTCCTCTGGTTCTCCTGCTCCATTACAGCATATGGATATAACCTTTGGTAATACTTTTTAGTCTGCTCCATTGCTGAACAAAATATTTCTGTTCTTTTCTCAGGTTGCAGAATGAAAAATGGATGAACGTTAAAGTTGGAGACATCATTAAATTAGAAAATAACCAATTTGTTGCTGTGAGTATTCACTATTGTGTGACTCCATCTCAGATCAGCACAACACACACGGAAGTATTTGCATTTGCAAATTTAGTAAATCTGTAATAATCTAGAGTCACCAAGAAAGGTAGCATTATGCATTATAAATTCTCAATTATAAATATTTTAAAAGACACTGCTTTCAGTGACAAGGTAACTTGGATAATGCGGAGAATGCCATAGAGTAATGCGAATTCTCTCCCTGTTTGTTGCCTTAAGGAAACATACAAATACAGAGCAATTTAAATCAATATGTAAATTATTTATGTAAATAAGAGTTTTAAAAATGCTCCTAAGTACCCTAAATGGTTTGTTTTCATACACTTTGAATGCTATTTCTTAATACTGCAATTAGTGTTCTTAAATGACAACATTTTAGAAGACACTAAAGATAAAATTCATGTTAGGATTCTGAACTGATAAAAGGTGAGTTAGTGAGGATTTTGCACATCAAATTCATCATAATTTATATTTGCAAGCAATCACTTTTTGCAATTTCTTAAGTAAAAGTTTATTCACTAAAATGTAGACAAAAAATTACAGTTAAAGTCAAATTTATAGTGATAAAATGGTACAGGTCAGAAACTAAAAATTAAAATTATCATAGTATAAAATAATATATTAAAATATACTTTAGATCACTTATGAAAAATTTTGAGTTGTGTGCAATTTTTCTGAATCAAGCTATATTGTTAAGGTTGTGATATTTTATGATGGAAAAATATGGCCCTAAAATCTCTTTAAAAGAACAACAACCCGGTTGAGAGTGCTGGACACGCCCTCTCAGAATCAGCTTCCCACCATTGCACCTGTCTGTGCCTGCAAAGTGCAGAGGAGCATGCGCAAACCCTGCAGAGTGCCCAGGATCATGCGCAAAGACTGCACAGAGTGCAGAGGAGCATGCGCAGAGTAGTTTCCGGTGGATTAGCCATTTGTGGACGAGTTCATACTTCAGGTGGCTTTTTACCTGGCAACCTTAAGGTTTTGGAAAATAGCTGGGAACCCAAACAAAAATAAGCAAGAGGTTGTCAGGGCAGCCAAAACAGAGGTCATAAAGTCTCTGCTCTGTGGCTTGGACCCCCTCAACAATGGGATAGTCTCCCAGGTTCTCATTCATAATTGATTTACTTTGATTTCATGTGACTTAAATGACATGTCTGGCTTATTTTCCACTCAATAAAGATTGGGAATATAGCAGGAGGAGTTGACACCTGCTAGAAGAGCATCCTCTGTAGTGGGGTTGAGGTAGAAGATTAAAGGAACTGGCTTGGAGTCAAGTCTCTATTTACCGTTGCAGTGCCTCCCTTGAAATGGGCCCCGGGAGGCAAACGTAAGAATGTATTTTGAATTCAATTGTTCTGTATTCAAATGCCTACATATGATTCGTGGTTTCCACGTTGGGCACAGCAGATGTTAGGGAGAGAATGCTTAAGATCCTCTTATTTCCCTGATGGAGGGATGGCACCAAACCCACACTCTCAATACCTTCTTGCATCCCTTCATCTCTGCCTCTGGCAAAGTACAAACAAGAATCTTTGGTCCACAGTCCCAAAGCCCAGACTCTAACTGTGTTATCAGCAAGAAAGATAACATCTTTTAAAACTCTCTATTCTTCTCTGCTTGACTCTTTGGTTAAAAGAGAAGGAGACAACTGGAGTAGACCCTAAATTGGTCTTTTCTAGAGATCTGTGAATATCACCCCCCAGACAAGCACACCCCCTTTCCTGCAGGCCCTAACTCCAGGCAGCAGGGAGGAACACCAGTTGTCTCTGGTGATGATAGTGCTTTGTCTACAAAAGCTTTGCTTGCTTCCCAAACTACTCATAGGTGTGGAATAGCTACACACGGGCAAACCTTGAGTGAGATGACTTGGTTCAGAGGCGCTGAGTTATTTGGGGAATTTGGGCGATGTTCTCCTTCTCGGGATTTTTGCTGAGTGTCCTGGAGAGACTGACTGCCTTGGGACACTGCCAATCCCGTCCCTCCACTACTCTCGTTAATGGTAACTGAGAACACCTCTAAGGGAGTTGTTAGGAGTGGGGCAGGGAAGAGGGAGCGGGCAAGGAGAGGAAGGCCGGAGACAGCACAGGCACTGGCAACAATAGAAGGTACAGGAAGAGGCAGGAAGGTTGGTATCCAGGAGACAGAGTAGGAACAGTGAGACAGGGAGGCTTAAGGGTAGGTTAAGTGTGTCTCAGTCTCTGGGAAGAAGGGTGACAGCTGGTTGAGGAACTTGGCCACCAGGTGGCGGTGGCACCTTGGTCGCATGTTCTGAGAGCCGACCCTTGTTTACCAGAAAAGCGTTCCTGAATATTGCAGCATTTTCTATACAGAGTTTTGAAGCAAAGTAGCACCAGGTACCAAAGGCATCTTTATTTGTGCATTGTAAATACCTGATTACAATTAGGGCATTTTAGATTTATTTAAAATTGTTCTTTTATCCCTAAGGTGGAGAGTCACAGCCTCAAAGAGTGTTTGCTGTCCTGTCTTCTGCTGGAATATATTGAAACTTAGATAAGTCACTCAGGGTCAAGATGAATCTGCCCCTCAGCCCAGATATTTCCTTTCTGGGGTCAGGATTAGGTAAACTTTGGTCCAAAAGTGGCTCACAGTTGGCCACAGTCTCTGTGTAAGTTTCTGTGAGACACACTGAGGGGTTCCTAAAGCAGTTTCTGCCTTGACTGGCTTCTGTGGCAATTCCTCCAGTGCTGGGGAGGAATCACCGTGATGCAAAGGCTTTCGTTCCTCAAGGTCACAGAGCCTTCATTTAGACAAAGCTACACTCATTTTCCCCACCCTAATGTTAATTGATAATTTAAATAACCTAGACAATTAAATGAATAGATTGATTTTGAACTTAACACCTAAGACTTGGAGATAAAGGAATTACAATGCTTTTCAAAATAAAAAAAGATTTTTCGAGACTGAGCTGTTAATCATTCAGACATAGGTAGAAAAGCAATAGGCTAAAGTTTCGTAACAAGCTGCTGAAACTTAAGTTAGTCGGTTCTTTTTATAATTTTTATTTTTATATAATAATAAATAAAATAAATAAAAATATATAATTTTTACTTAAAATATAATTTTTCAGAATTATATTTATTTTAAAATAAAAATTCAAATTCGAGGAAGAAAGTTCCCCAGCTTGTCAGAATTCTAGTACTGAACGATGATGTCTTTTCTAAAGCAGAATGGACTGTGGAGATGCAAGCCGTGCGGCATCTGAGTGGTCCTGTCCACGGTTCCCAGGCCACTGTCTGTGCTCTCTGCACGGGCTCCACGTTTCCTCCTGTTTCCCGTGTTTTCCTGTTGTCCTCATCTCTCCTATTCGCTTCCATGCCGCTCTTGTTTGCTTTTCTTTCTTTTCTCTGCTGTTCCTTCTGTTTCATCTGCCTCTCCTCACCTCCGTTGCTCTTTCCCTGCTTCGAACGGTTCATATACCAACACATAAGGAGCGCTAATTAGCTTAGTTATTGAAAAGAGATTTCTGCTTCTCATTAGAAATGATTAAGTCCAGAAAATTAGAATTTACATATGACTTTCAAAAACATCAACGTAAATCACTAGTAATTTGCATGTCGCCTGGAGCCCTGCTCCTACCATGATGGTCCATGGGCATGACAGCAGGGGCCAAGGGGTGGGAGAGCCTGCCTCCCTCCTCACAGTTGCTCAGGCTCCCTGGCTGCCCAGGGGTGATGCAGGAGGGAGAGGTTTCAACAACCCTCATTTTTCTTTATTTTCTTCAATTTATTTTTTAATTTCATTTTACATTTTCTCCTCCATTCTGCCTCCCACCCCTCTTCCCGCCCCCTCTTGCCTTCCTCTCAGTTCACCTCCTATCCACTCCTCCCAATGGGTAAGGGCTCCCCTGGGAAGTCAACAAAGTCTGGCACATTAAGTTGGGGCAGAACCAAGCTCCTTCCCCCTGCATTAAGGCTGAGCATGGCATCTTACCATAGAGAACGGGCTCCAATAAGCTAGTTTATGCACCTGGGATAGATCTGGGTCCTACTGCCAGGTGCCTCACAGATAGTCCATGCTTCACCACTGCCTCCCACATCTGCAGGGTCTAGTTCAGTCCCATGGAGACTCTACAGCTGTCAGTCTAGAGTTCCTGAGTTCCCACGAATTTGGCTTAGCCGTCTCTGTAGATTTCTCCCTCATGATCTTGAGATCTTGACCTCCCTTGCTCATCTATTTCCTCCTCCCTTTCTTCCATTGGATTCCCGGAGCTTGGCCTGGTGTTTGAATGTGGATCTCTGCATCTGGTTCTGTCAGTTGCTGGATCAGTTGCTGGGTGAAGGCTCCATGATGATAATTGGGGTATTCACTAATCTGGCCTTACAGGGAAGGCCAGTTCAGGCACCCTCTCCACTATTGCTAGAAGTCTTAGCTGGGGTCATCCTTGTGGGTTCCTGGGAATTTCCTAGCACCAGGTTTCTCCCTAACCCAGGCTCTCTCTCTTTCATTACTCTCCCACTCTATCCCTCTCC
The DNA here is from genome assembly GCF_014885135.2 of Alexandromys fortis. Lineage (NCBI taxonomy): Eukaryota > Metazoa > Chordata > Mammalia > Rodentia > Cricetidae > Alexandromys > Alexandromys fortis. The sequence goes on from NW_026067902.1 coordinate 12,778,475, forward strand.
CCCCTCAACCATCCTGTTCCCTCTCATCTCCCCTCCCTTCCCCTATACTGTCCCCCTCCTTTCTCCCAGTTTACCCAGGAGCTCTCATCTAATTCCCCCTCCCTGGGCCATCCATGTGTCTCTCTTAGGGTCTTCCTTATTACTATCGTCTCTGAAGCAGTGGATTGTAGTCTGGTTATCTTTTGCTTTAATCTAATATCCACTTAGGAGTGAGTACATACCGTGTTTGTATTTCTGGGTCCGGGTTACCTCACTCAGGATGTTTTTTTTTTTTTTCTAGTTCCATCCATTTGCATGAAAATTTCAAGATGCCATTGTTCTCCCCCCACCTCTGTGTAGTACTCCATTGTGTAAATATACCACATTTTCTTTATCCATTCTTCAGTTGAGGGGCATCTAGATTGTTTTCAGTTTCTGGCTATTATGAATAACGCTGCTATGAACATAGTTGAGCAAGTGTCCTTGTGGTATGAGTGTGCATCCTTTCAACAGCCCTGATTCTTAAGGTTCTCTCTGTCATGGTTTCTCAACCAGGCCGACTTGCTGCTCCTGTCAAGTAGTGAGCCACATGGGCTCTGCTATGTTGAAACAGCTGAGCTCGATGGGTGAGTACTAGATCAGAGCAGCCGCTTGGCTGCCGCGTAACCTGAGCGTCTTCAGAAGAAAGACAAATCTTATTCTTTATTTTCTTGTGAAACAGAAAAGTCTAAATTGTAAAGTCCCTTGTTAATTATTTACTTGGCAGTCATTTTGAAACAGTTTTTCTCTTGAATTTATTTGGGAAACACCGACCTTTCCCTTTAGCACAAACACTATGCTAAACATGCGAACATGAGTGAGCTTGCCCTTGGACTATTCAGCAAGGTTCCTTTTTGGGGTTTTGTTTGTTTTAATTTAATTTTCTAAGGAAGTGAGAGGGTGGGAATCAAGGTTCCTGAGAAGAAAGACTGAGATGGCTTTGAAAGGCCAGCGACACACGGAGAGAAGAGAGATGAATATAACGCAGTTTTGACGCTGGCTTCGAGAGTCCAGCTACAGAGCACTTAGCGGTCAGTTTCAGAGGTTTCCATTGTCCGGCTTACACCATTGGCTGCTCACTTTGTATAGGATAGGAACCATCTCTCGGTATGTGTGCGACTCAGGTGTTACGGAATCCTGATGGAGGTCTTGTATGAGACCTACTGCAGAACTTGAAGCCAAGGGCCAGACAGCCAGATAGCTTGCTCAAGCTGATAAAGAGTGGTCGTGGGACTCGACCAGACGGCAGGAGGCACACTGTGTTAGCCAGTGCCTGTCAGGTTGTTGCAATGTTGAGATACCAGAGCAGTTCAGCCTGGGTAACTGAAGCCATTCATGTACCAAGGGAGAATGAGCCTCCAATCAACTGTCCACTCCTTCTCAAGAATCTAGAAAACAGCAAAATAAACCCCAAGTCAAAAGTAACCCCCCACCCAAAAAAAAAAAACTCATACGAAACAGGACAAAATGAAACAACGGGACCGGATTGGTTCTCTGAAAATATCAGTTCATCCACAAACCTCAAGAAAGGCTGACAAAGAGCAAGGAAAGATGGGACAGCCTAGCAATATCATTAACAAGTGGAAAACGGACAAAGCCTCCTGAAAATGGCAACTGGACTATGAAGACATACTACAAACAGCTGTATACACGTCCATTTGACAACTTAAAGGAAGTGACCAGTCCTCAAAAGCACAGACTATGCACTCACTATGGAATGGAAAACTCGACTAGCCTTATAACTCATAAGGAAATTGAATTCAAATGTAAGGAATAAAACTATAAGAAATTTAGGCAAAAACGTAGGAGAAAGACTTTGAGATCTGGGCTAGTTCAAAGAATTATTTGATTCGATATAAGAAGAGTTACGGAGAGTGGAGACTTAGCTCAGTGCTAGAGCACTCCCCTAAGAAGCACAAGGCCCTGGGCTGGTTTCTTCAGGGGGTGAGTGGGTGGAGATAGAGAGCAACACACACACACACACACACACACACACACACACACACACACACACACACGAGAGAAAGAGAGAGAGAGAGAGAGAGAGAGAGAGAGAGAGAGAGAGAGAGAGAGAGAGAGAAAGAGAGAGGGAGAAGGGGGGCGTCTCCTGAATTACCTTGAATATATACAAATGCTTTAAGACTAAAAATGTAAGCAACATTAGTTAGAAAATAGGCAAATGGCATTGGTAGACACTTAGGCAAAGCGTCTACCCAAGCACACGAAAAGGTACTCAACATCTTTAGGGACGTAAAAGTTAATGCCACAATGCTGTTACACAGGTCCCATAGGAATGCCTAACGCCAGGACCGTGACAGCTCCACAGCTGGCAAGGGTTTGCAGAAGCACAATCCCTCTCCTGTTACTGGAGGGCGTGTAAACTGCGATGCTCATTTTGGAAAAATAATTTGTCAGTTTCTTAAAAGTGAAACATAAAATTACCGCATAACGCAGCAAGTTCAAACTGAACTTTTATTCAGAGGAATAAAGACTTACGTTTACATAAACTCTATAGTGAATACTTAGGGCACACCAGGAAGGAGACAACGTGGATCTCTTTCAAGTGAATGGCTGAGTAAACTGGGGTGCGGTGGTCTACTACTCAGTAACACAAATTAACAACTTATTAATAGATACAGTGACGGGGCTGATTCTTCAGAGAAAGTTGCCAAGCAAAACCAGCTAGTCCTAAAGGTCACATGGCTTCCTGGGAAACAGATCAGTGTTTGCTGAAGAGGGAGTGAGGGAAGAATTCCAGGGAAGCTGGTGTGTCACCTCCTTTCACACCAGACAGGAGTGATGGCCATATGGTCCCCGCTGGCCACTAGCAACAGAGTCTGCTGTCTGTCTACTAGATAGGCGGTCCTGTTGAGGAGAGCAGTTCGCTAGGATCTGCCCAGGGTGTTGGCCATGCCATCCAACACCCAAGAGTTTTCCCCATTAAAATTTCAGCTACTCTAGAAGTAGCCGTGACTGTCTTTTGCAAACAAAGCTCCACAGACAGCAGATACTGTTGGCCTCCCTTTGGCAACAGTATTCCTAGTTACAGTGTGTTTCATAGCTCATATAGGATATGTGAGTAGGTTCAGACGAGGCCGTTTTTCTTCTGTGTTCTTTTGAACACAAATGCAAAGCAAATCTCTGTGTTGTTACGCAGGTGTGCTATGGGTGGAAAGCCAGCTCCAGAATCCTAGACACACACCTGCTATGATGATGTGATGTGGGGTATGTGTATGTGTGTGAGTGACATTCAAAGCCAGGCTCTGTGGAACCTGTCATTTACATTTTGTGTGCTGGCCCCTACACAGTTGTTTTAGTAAGAAGTTGTTGGATTGTTCTGTGTAAAGGTGTATTATTTGTATTTTAATAAATAAATCTTGCCCAAAGAACAGAGACAAAACTAAAGTCACAGCCGGGCAATGGTGGTGCAAGCCTTTAATCCCAGCACTCGGGAGGCAGAGGCAGGCGGATCTCTGTGAGTTCGAGACCAGCCTGGTCTACAGAGCTAGTGCCAGCACAGGCTCCAAAGCCACAAAAACCAAAAAACAAACAAACAAACAAAAAAACTAAAGTCACTAGAGGTCAGGGAATGATGGCACATACCTTTAATTCCAGGATTTTGGAGATAGAGGCAGATCTATGATGATCTCTGTGAATTCAAGACTACCCCGGGCTACACAAGATCAATACAGAAACAAATGTAGGGTTTTGTGGCCTGCACCATTAATCCCAGTACTAGGGAGCCATGCCTTTAAACCCAGCACTAGAAGGAATATAAAACGGGAAGAGAGAGAAGCTTAGCTGCTTAGTCTGTGGTCACCTAGCCTTGGTAGAGGTAAGACTTCTCTGGTAGCTTGACTGCCTTGTTTTTCTGGTTTTCAGGTTGAACCCCAGTTTCTGTCCCTGGGTTTTTATTATTCGTGCTACAGTTAATGTCCAAAGATTCATGTCACGTCTTTTATTTAACAGGGAAACAAATCTAAAAGTCCGTCAAGCGCTGCCTGTCACCTCAGAACTGGGAGCAGATATTAGCAGCCTTGCAAAGTTTGATGGTAAGTGCTTTAAATGCACAAAATAGCTACAAGCCAGAAGGAAGTGAAGAACAAATTATCTGAGATTCCATTTTCATTTCTCTTTCTCCTCCTCCTCCTTCTCCTTCTTCCTTATTAGTGGGAGGACATAAATTCTGCGGTATGAATGGCTGTCACTCCATGCGCTCATGCTAAAGGCAAGCATGGCTTTGTAAGTCACCACCTAGTTCATTCTCGTGTCTTCTTTTGTGGATCTCATGCCCTTCTGCCCACGGTGCCCTTCTTTTGCCGGCCCTCTGCTTCCTGGAACAGACTTCCTTGGTGCAGACTTGCTGAGGGTGAACAGGTTGGCATTTTAGTTCCAGCTCTAGGTCTGGCTTTTCATCCAATGGTTCTGTAACAAAACCAGGGCACAGATGATGACTCATGAAGATAGGTCTCCTGCCGCCCAGCCTTCTCTAGTTTGCATAATGGCATACCGTTTAGAAACCCATAGACGTTCAACGAGAATCTCCAAGTTACAGTCAGCCGTCAGGTGCCTTAAATTTTTGACCATGTTCTCAGCATCATCTTCATCATTGCCCTCGCTGTCATCGTCATCATCATCATTTCATTCAACCCAGACCCGCTTCCTCAGCAGGTCCTTGCTTCTCCATGTTTCTGCCTGTATCTTGTGCTAACATTATTTTCTTAAGAACCATGGAAGGCCTCTAGAGACCAGCCACCCTAGATAGCTGCATGTTATGGTTCCAAGACCACAAAGGAATTCCTTTAAAAGTAAAGAGAAAGAGACTCTAATTGTAGCGTTTTCTCATCACGCTAGGGAGTCTGAGGCTTTCCTGTCACCCCTCAGTTGTCTTTAACATTCCTCACTTGCAAGTTTGGTTTTGGAGATCACTATTCGCTCATAGGTTGCTTTGATTTATTGAAGAGTCTTACGAACTTAAGTCTACTCTTCCGAAATGTTTTCTTTGGAGTTTACTGAGAAATAATGAAGATAAAGGGTCTTGGCAATGTCCCTTGAGTTAAAGGCCAGGCAAGTTTATAATACGAATCCTCTCCAACACACATTTCAGAATATATATGGTTTGTGCTTGGCATCTGCTTGTAAATTCTGCCTGGATTATGTTAATATTTTAATCTCTCTTAAATGACTGTTGCTATAATAAATGTTTATAGAAAAATATTCTTCCAAATTAAGGTTTAATTTAGAGGAGTAGCCAGGAAACTTTGAATAGCCCAAGAAATATTTTGATTAGATTAAAACAAATTACAAATTTTCTAACCAAGTAATTTTTTTCAATGAATTGTTACTGTTATGTGAATCCAAGAAAAGTAAATTGTATTCACGAATCAAAATACTTCTTAAAATACTTGTGTTTGACTATTTATGGAGCCCTAGGAGGGCTAAATATAATCTGCCATTATTCACTTCTTCCCTGGCAAAGCTGCACCTTTCTATGTCTGCCAGTCTACAGTGAGGCATAAATCTAAGAGCTTTAGTTTTCTTAACCACCAGAAAGCACAAAATGGTTGTTTGAACTATGTCCTTCCACTTCATAGATTTTGGTGCAGGTAGCCTAGACTACAATGCCATTGCAAGCACCCCTGAGATCTCAGTGGTGTGAACACAGTAAAAGTCATTTCCTGCCCATGTCCATTCTGATGTGGGCGGGGCAGATGAGTCCATTTTGTAGCCATGGAACTTGGACAAAGGGTAAAGGTGAGGTATGGGAGACACTGTGTGTTTTATCTACATTTTTGTCTTATATTTCATGAGCCCAGGTGCTATTATAAGGAATATTAGGCCGTAACAAATGTGGCTATTTGTTGAGGGGTGCCTGACGTGTGGCTATTTGTTGAGGGGTGCCTTATGTGACCACCTTGACTACCATTCCTGCCACATCTAGCCCTGGCATCTTAGGATTTTCCCAGAAGGCATTTCCTCCAGGTGAGAGACCACACCTCTACAGCCCTGTGGGGCTTCAATCTCCAGTGTTGCAGGACCCACATGGAGCTCCTGTCTCCTCAGGTCAGAGGCCATACCCCCTCTCTCCATTGGCATCCTAACCCTGCTATCTCAGGATTTGTGCAGGGTTCCTGCCAACTACTCAGGTCAGAGACCAGATCACTGTTGTCTCTTGTCCCCTAACCCTACTATCTTCAGGCCTAGCCCCTCCACCCAGGCACCCCTTCTCTGCTAATTCAAGCAAATGCCTGCTGATGAAGTCAGAAGTCACAGTGTAACTTAGCCTAGCTAGGATCACCTCAGTTACCTCACATTCAAATCAGGACCGAGTAACCCCAATTGAACTTAAAACCTCAACTAACTGATCTAGAACCAGCCAAACCCAGTAACAGCAGAGATTCAAACATCTGCTCAACGTAGGTGCATCTGAAACCCATGCCAAAGTGTACAGGTAGTGAAAGGTATGTAAGCCAATATAAAAACCCAAGATTAGAATGGGGAGATTGCTCAATGGGCAGAGTGCTTGCTGCACAAACACTGCTGGGGGTTAGAGCCCTAGAACTGACATAAAATCTAGATGGGAGTGGTGGGCCCACTGTAATCCCAGCATGCGAGAGGCCAAGACAAGGCATTCTGGGAGCAAGTTGGCTAAAATGGTGAGCTCTGGGTTCAGCAAGGGCCTCTGCCTCAACAGTATACAAGTTGGAGCAATCTCCGACCTTCATATTCATACATAAACACGCATCTGCACACATATGAGCACACCTACACACACACACACAGAGTCCCAGATAGAAGCTGTTTAGACAAAACTCCAGAAAAATAATTGAAAAAAATATGTTCTAAGAATTCATAAAGGGCATGGATTAAACTCTTGTAGGAATTTAAAGAAAACTGTTATAAAGTACTGAATGAATTCCAAAAGCATACACACAAATACGTGCTGAATTTAGGAAGTCAGCTCAGGATATGAGATAAAATTCAAGGAAGAAATAGAATTTCTGGAAAAGAAAAACAAAATGAAATTAAGCAGGAAATGAAGGATTCTACAAGAGAAAGAGAGAGTTAGGGAAAGTCTTGCTAGGGTATCTGGAGGGCAGAGAAACAGCAGGCCTGAAGGACAGAATTGGATTATCCAAATAGAGAGAATGGATTCTTAGCCAGGGAGCACCCAGAAGTCTTCCAAACGACACAGACCATTGCCGTCACTCTTGGTTGCCAACCAGAATGAGACAGTAAAACCCTCGTGCTGAAGGCACCTTATAGATTTGTTTATAGAACATAGAAAAATGCTGCAAGTGAGCAGGAAGCTTCCTCCCTCTGACTCATGTTCCTAGTGCGAGAAGGTGCTGGAAAGTGTTGTGTAGAATCTTGGGGGAGAAAAATCATCAGTGATCTTACCCAGCTGTAGATTATGTGTGCAACAACACTTACCTGCCAAGAAACACGTGTCAGCTGGTATGAGGGTATTCTGGGATTACCAATCACTTTTTGGCTGATTTGAGATCTGCTCCATATGAAGGAATTCACAGTGGATGCTGTAAACCCGGCTAAAAGTTCGGGAGGTCACTGACTCTGGAGTGCACCTGACGCTGAAGCCTTAGTAAGTTGGACATGCAGTTAATCTGCCTTGTGGATATTTGCTTAAGTCCATAGACTCCTGCTACCCCCAGCTTCTTCTTGCAGCAGGTGACTGCCAAAACTGGCACTCAGCTCACCAAAGTGCTGAGGATAAGTGACTATCCTCAGCCCCAAACAGGGCACCTGTGTCCCCACCTTCAAGTCCCAGCAGCACTGCAGAAGAGAAGGTGGAGGGACTGGGAGAGTCAGAGACTGGGGAGCCGTGCTGGGAAACACTTCCTTCTGGAAATGACCTGGCGTTGCAAACACGAATAGACTCCCTGCACAAGACCCACAGGCACGCAGAAAAGGAAAACAGCAGTGTGGATGGGGCTAACCAGAAAGAGGGGTCAGGAGGAGCAGAGGAATGGGAGAAGGCAATGGGGTGTGAGTATAATCATGGTTCCTTGCATACAGGTGTACAATGGCCAAAAGTCAAACATGAATATAAAAGAGAAACCAATAAATATCAGGGCTTCTCCTGGTGACCAGAAAGACTTCCCCATATATTATGGAAATCAAAACCAAACGTTCCATCCTTTAGCTTCCATTAAGGATGTTACCTACTTTTGATAATGTTCTGACTAGTTTCTGGGGAAACAGACAAGACTCATATATGAGGCGGGTTCTTGCTTATATATGCATATGTACACAATACACATATACATGCATGCATATACACATACATATATGTACACACACATATATACATGCATACACACATACATACATAAAGCATACATGCACACATGCATATACATACATACATACAGGGGCAGCTTTCAGTAAATGAATATGTTTATTTAAAAAGTTCCCATAAAAAAAATAATTTTTCCATCTCAAATATCAGAAAACACTATAGGTAGTCAAACTTTATAAGAAAGAAATAAATAACTTGGCCTAATATTATAATAAATACAAAAATAAATTGAGTTTGACGAAGCTTCTCATGTTAAGTCTTATGGGAATCAAACAACATTTATAGATAAACACCTGGAAACCTTTGTCAATCACACATTTGTAAGCTAGATATTGTTACACATTGGGGAAATTCCCTCATACACATGTGTTTAAATGTGTTCAAAAACCATTTGTATATTGTTACTGACTGGACTGTGGTCTGTATTTTGCAACCAGTGACATGTTTACATATTTTGTGTGACTGTTAATACCCATCTGAACCAGAGAAGGCGTTGACTCTTTAGTTAGGAACCTTTGTGCACTTTGTGGTCATTTCCTAAGGAATAGTGTGTGTGTAATTAAAGAAAATGGTTTCTCTTCTTGTGAAAATAAGTAAGTAAATAAATAAATGGGCTCAATTAGCACCTTGTTACTTTGCAGAATTTACCAGATAACTCTTCCACTCAAATGGATGACAGCACAGTGTAACACAGCACACCTGATACATGGGATTCCATTCAAAGACATGAAGGAAGAATCATTTCTCTTCGACTGGTGACACTAACATGGCCTTTGTGGCATTAATATTGGGGTGCTGATGGCTCAGTATTGAGAGGGTTGTGCTGGGGCTTGGCTTCCAAAAACTCAAGTAGAATCACTTGGCTTTAGAAATTATGAAGATGACATCTTTTTGCTTTCTAAGGAGAGAAACTGTCATCTCAGTAGCCAGCACAGCAGTAGTTGGGCAACTGCCTAAACATCGAGAAGTTCTTGACTGGTGAAATTCTTGACCAGCAGTAATGGTGCCTCATCCAAAGCACAGCCCGTCCTATGGAAGAGTCACAGCGTGAACAATGAAGAAATATCACTAATAACGTGCAAAAAAGAAGTAAAGCTAGTTAGTTTTGGAAAAATCATGGGATATTGTATTCTAAAAAATTCATTGTTAACTTATTTTCTCTTTGAGTAAATAATCTGAGAAACTCACCAAATTAGTAGTTGACCAATGACCCAGCAGGCTGAATTTAGAATTTAAAATGCTAAAGAAAGTTCAAAATGAGAACTTGTAGATTTTGCTCAGTGTAAGTATTTCTCTATCAGTATAAAATGTACAAACTTCTAAGTGCTTTCTTGTCTTTTCTCTCCAGAGGGGGAAATGAGATTGCCTACCTTGACTATGCTTATACTTAGTCATTGAGATGATTTACCCCCAAGCTGTATCCTTTCCAACGAGGTGATCATGTGAGAAATGATCCTATTTTCCCCAAATGGTTTCCTCATCCTTTCCAACCATTTGTCATCTCCTCCTCTAGTAGAAACAGAGGGAAGAAAGCAAGGTCCCAAGAGAGCCTCTCTTGATTCTTACACTGTGGGAAATAGTTTTGCCTATTTCTGATGTGCCTGCTTTCATCATTCTCTCTGGCTTCTATTACAGTTAGGTCAGATGAAGATATTTGGTACTCAAGTTTGCAATTTCACGATCCCTCTCAAAACATACCTACCTTTTCACTTTTCATAGATTTGCTGTAATACCTATGTCATCTCTCAACCTCTTTCCTTTTGAAAGAAAATTATGTGCTTGAGTGTTTTACCTGCGTGTATATAGGAGTACCATGCATGTACCTGGTGCCCTTGGATGCAGAAGAAGCCATTTAATACCCTGAGACTGGAGTTAGAGCTGCCGTGAGAGTGCGGGGAATGAACATGGGTCCTCTGCAAGAGCGGCAAGTGCTCTTAGCCACTGATTTATTGGTCCAGCCCCACAATCCCTCTTGAAACCATTTCCCCCAACTATGTTTCCAACAAATATTTTTAGGATTTTTCTTTTAAAAATGATTTATTTTAGTTTTTCCTCTTTAAAAAAAGTTTATTGATTTTTATTGAGCTCTACATTTTTTTTTCTGCTCCTCTCTCTACCTCTCCCCTCCTCTTCAACCCTCTTCCAAGATCTCATGCTCCCAATTTACTCAGAAGATCTTGTCCTTTTCTACTTCCTATGTAGATTATATCTATGTATGTCTCTCTTAAGGTCCTCATTGTTGTCTAGGTTCTCTGGGATTGGAATTTGTAGGCTGGTTTTCTTTGGGCTTTATGTTTAAAAACCACTTATGACTGAGTGCATGTGATATCGAATTTTATTTTGCAGACAACGTGGGAGCACATAGGGATGAGTGTAGTGTTTCCCACAAAGGAAGCTGGTAGTCCCTTTGGAAAGTGTGAGAGAGAAGTGGGAATATTCATGCTTTAAAAAGCCAGTGGAACTAAGAAAGGGGAACCAGCATTTTTATCAGTTAAAAAATAGTTTGGCTTTGTTCCCAATGTTTTGCTGTGATGGGACCCTTGGAACCCTGGGACCGCACCCTTAGGAAGCTGTGCTGGGGTCGGCCTCCAGGAGCTCATACAGAACCTGGTCCTATGGTCCCTGGCAGAAAGGCCCCCTCAACAAGAGGCCAAATATGGGCACATCTTCTTGCTGAGCATAGTGAGCCAAAACGTCCAAGGTTAAATTTACATCCTTATCAACCTTTGTTTATGACGACGAAAATGATAAAATAAACTGCTTTTTTTATTGTTATTGACAAGGAACTATGCATCATGCTGTTTTTGCCCAAATCACATTTTTTTTTTGAATAGTGGCCCTATTTGAAGTTTGGGAAATTGAGTCTTAGGTGAAGAAATCGGAGCGAATTTTGAGGGTTCTATTAGCCTGTTATTGTGCAGATTTTGCTGGTGAGAGACCCACTCAATTCAAAGTTATGTGAAACTCAGAAATGAAAATTATTATTCAAGGAAAAGATGATCACAAAAATCTGATAGCTTTTAAAAAGCCCTGGGTTCGGAATGTAGTTTTCTAAAGAACCCGAGCCAGTTGAAACTTGTTTTAATTACATTTTAATAAACAAAGAAGCTATCATGAGAGCTAACTACAATTTAGATACTTGGTCTAAGAACCAACCTGCACAAGGTTGTTGTCTCAGTGAAACCTAGGCTGCCAGGCTGCCATTTAGCACTGGCTCTCTGGGAAGGCCCAAGAATGACCAAATAAAGGTTTTTTTTTTTTTTTTTTTCTAATTAGGAAGTGGTAAGGAGAGGTTAGAGAAAGGTTTCATTTTGATTTTGAAATCTGGCTGCTCAGTCCATCAGGTTACTTGATTCCCAGCTGCAACTGCATCTATTGTTTGAACAGGAACAGCATTCCAGGAAGGGACGAAGCCCTTGCAAGAAATCTCTTCAGCATCACAAGGTGGCTTAGACAGACGATGGGACCCCTCTCTCCACTATGCTTTCGATCTTAAGTCTTAGGTGAAGATGCCCAGCTCAGTGTTGCTGTGTGGTGGTGGCACTTTAAGACATATGGCCTAGAGGGAGGATCAAGTCATTAGCGGTGTGCCCTTGAAGGGACTGGAGAAGAGAATCGCTTTCACACACTCCTACTGTCCTCGGCCATCACAGACTGAAAATATCGGCACCAACCGATTTTGGCCAGAAATCTCCAAACCTGTGAGCCAAAGAGCCAAACCACATTTTATTTATTTATTTGGTATCGAGTTTTCATACTGACCAAGATGGCACTGTATAGAACTCCTGGTGTAGCTGGTCTCTCCTTACCCAGGGTGGAACATTACCCTCTGCCTTTATTTTTCCAAACTGCTTTTTTGGCTTCTGGTTTAAAAATGTACTTGTTGCTTCTAAGACAGTAAACTTGTAAGATGCCAATCTTACTTCTGACTCTGACCTGGGCCCAGGTGTTTCTGCCACATCCTCCCTTTTTATCCTTCTCTTGTCTCTTTTCCTTTTTCCTTCCTTCCTTTCCCCAGCGTTCACTCTGTTTCCCTATGTCTTTCTACTCATTACTTCTGAAAACGAAGCACATTTTTCTGTCATGTAGATGTACATGAATCTGATAGTTACGTCTTGTGAAGTGTCCATAAAAATCAATTCTGTTTTCCCTTTCTATCTAGAAAGCTCTCACCCTGAGTGTGCATGTTCTGCTTCAAATAATGGAATGAGTCGATTTTTTTTGATTTGGAAGGAGCAGGCCCTTATTTACTTGGAACTAAAAATAAACCAAAACAAATCAAAATACCAAAAAGCTAGGACCGTTTTCTGGCTAATTAGAGCAATCTATGAGCTGCCTTTGAGTCAAATCAAGACACGAGTCCTAGGCACCTGGAAGGAATCTCAGCACACAGGGCAAGGAAAGCTCAGGTTTCTTTGGGGTGTGCTATACAGGACCCCAAATCCTTACTATGAATATAGAAAATTGACTAACTTTAGTCATGAAACCAAAATTGTGGCATCTTAACTCATGTGGCAGTTTACAGTAAGCAAGAAGAGAAATGTGGAGTTTATCATTTTATAGTTGTAAACAGTCATTTTAATAAACTCTAAGAATAAAAATAGGTACTTTAAAAATATTTTTTGTTTTCTTTCTTCATTTTACTTATTTATTTTTAAAACAGTCTTTTCCCCATTTCACATACCAATCCCAGTTCCCACCCCTTCCCCTCCTCCCATTCCCTCCAGTTTCTCTCCCACCTTACTCCCACATCCACTTCTCAGAGAAGGTAAGGCTTCCCACTGGGAGTCAACAGAGTCTGGTGCATCACTTTGAGGCATGACCTAGTCCCTAGATCCTGTATCTAGGCTTAGCAAGGTATCCCTCCATAGAGAATGGGCTCCAAAAAGTCAGCTCATGCATTAGGTCTCACTGCCAGTGACCCCACAGACTGCCCAAGCCACACAACTGTCCCCCACATTCAGAGGGCCTGGTTTGGTAGTATTCAGGTTCCCCCACTGTCATTCTGGAGTCAGTGAGTTCCCACTAGCTCAGGGTTTCTGTGGGTGTCCCCATCATGGTCTTGACCCCTTGCTCATGTTAAGGGAAAAACATCCCTTGGCTCTCGTGGGCTCTGTTCTTGTTGGTCAGTGTAGACAGTCCTGCTTTAAAATGCTTGATGGGTTTCCATCTTCTCTTGTTGCAGTTTATTTTCTCCCAGCACACATCCTGCATGTGCAACAGCATGCTGTCAAGAAGGGAAGGACAGCGCACTGCACACCTGCAGTCGGGTGGTGGCGTGATGCTAGGGGCTCCTGGAGCGAGTTTGCAGAGAGTCTAAAGAGACTTGCTTCCTTTCCAGGGACGGTCGTCTGTGAGGCACCTAACAACAAGTTAGACAAGTTCTCTGGAGTCCTTTCTTGGAAGGACAGCAAGCACACTCTCAGCAACCAGAAGATAATCCTGAGAGGCTGCGTCCTGAGGAACACCAGCTGGTGCTTTGGAATGGTGCTTTTTGCAGGTACAGTGAATAAACCAGGGCCATCTCTGCGCCATCCCTTCCTGGAGTCACTTCAGTGTAGTGCATAGTTCTCTATGGATGTGGATGTTCACAGAGATCTTTTTATTTTTTTTTTAACTTCTTTTTTATTGGTTTTATTGAGCTCTTCATTTTTCTCTGCTCCCCTCCCTGCCTCTCCTCTCCCCTTCAACTCTTTCCCATGGTCCCCATGCTCCCAATTTACTCAAGAGATCTTGTCTTTTTCTACTTCCCATGTAGATTAGACCCATGTATGTCTCTCTTAGGGTTCTCATTGTTGTCTAGGTTCTCACAGAGTTCTTATTGAGTGCCAAGTGCTGATTCTGAGTTCACCCCAGAGTGTGGTACCCTAGAAGAGACAGCAGTGCTCTGAGTATAGTTCATGTGGTTCCAGCGTGTAGGAACCACTGATAACTTGAATTCATTCTTAAAGATGCTGAAGCCTTCAGTATGTGGTGGTATCTACACTCCTACTGCTCAGTTTCTTTCTCTTTAGCCCCATCATATGCGTCTTCTGTTAGTCTATGCAATAACTTGCCCTTAAAACCAAAGAGTGATAGGAAAGAAGGCACTTCCTCACTCTGCCGCTCACATTGGTTGTCATTGGAGAAGGTCAGGAGGCTCTTTTGAGAAAACATTCTTTTTTTTATTTATTTATTAAAGATTTCTGACTCTTCCCTGCCACCACCTCCCATTTCCCTCCCCCTCCCCCAATCAAGTCCCCCTCCGTCATTAGCCCAAAGAGCAATCAAGTTTCCCTGCCCTGTGGGAAGTCCAAGGACCACCCACTTCCATCCAGGTCTAGTAAGGTGAGCATCCAAACTGCCTAGGCTCCCACAAAGCCAGTTCATGCAGTAGGATCAAAAACCCATTGCCATTGTTCTTGAGTTCTCAGTAGTCCTCATTGTCCACTATGTTCAGTGAGTCCGGTTTTATCCCAGGCTTTTTCAGATCCAGGCCAGCTGGCCTTGGTGAGTTCCCGATAGAACATCCCCATTGTCTCAGTGTGTGGGTGCACCCCTCGCGGTCCTGAGTTCCTTGCTCGTGTTCTCTCTCCTTCTGCTCCTGATTTGGACCTGAGATTTCTGTGGGTGCTCCTATGTGGGTCTCTGTCTCCTTTCATCGCCTGATGAAGGTTAATATTCAGGAGGATGCCTATATGTTTTTCTTTGGGTTCTCCTTATTTAGCTTCTCTAGGATCACTAATTATAGTGAGAAAACATTCTTGTCACCAGGGCAGATGGGTCTGAAGGCTGTGCTTGATGGGACTAGGATGGATGGATGGTAAAAGGTGCCATTGTCTTCTTCCTTTTTGTTTGTTCCTCTCATGCAATAAATCTGTACCTTAGTCTCCCCTCCTACTCCTTGCAGCTCCCCCTCCTCCAAATCCACTGCTCTTCCATTTCCCTTCAGAAAAGAGCAGGCCTCCTAGGAACATCACATGGCCTAAGATGCAATAAGACTAAGCACAAACCCTCACATCAAGGGTAGACCAGGCAACCCAGTAGGAGTAAAAGGGCCCTAAGAGCAGGTTAAAGAGTTAGAGACAACCCCAATCCCACGGTCAGAAGTCCCATAAGCACCGCAAGCTAAACAAACACAGCGTGTGTGTAGAGGAAACAATGCAGACCCGTGCAGGCTCTGCAATTGATGCTTCACTCCTTTGAGCCCCCATGAGCCTAACTCTGTGGGCTGTGTTCTCCCAGTGCCCTTGTTCCTTCTGGCTCCTACAATCCTTCCTCTCTCTCTCTTCTGTAAGGTTCTCTGATCTCAACCTAAAGTTTGTTTAGGTTTCTGCATCTGCTCCTATCAGCTGTCAGAGGAAGCCTCTCTGGTGACGCCTGGGCTAGGCACCGACCCATGAGTAGAGCAGAATATCATTAGGAATCATTTCATTGATTTTTCTCCCCACCAGCTGTGTTTAGTTCTGCCCTAGGTCTCTGGACCATCTAACTTCTGGTTCTGGGACATAAGGCAGTGTTCAGCATGGGCTCCCTCGCTTAACATGGTCCTCAAGTTAGACCCTCCCACAAGTTCTGAGCCACCCCAGCACATTTTGCAGGAAAGACAGGTAGGTTGTGGGTCATAGGTTTTGGGCCTGGATTGATGTCTCACTTCCACCACTGGGAGCCTAGCCAGGTTACAGAAGATGGCTGGTTCAGGCTCTGTATCCTCTATTACTAAGGGTCCTCATTAGGGTCACCCTCAGTTCCAGGAAGTTTTCACTGCTCTAGGTTTTCACATCACCCTTAAGTGCCCACCTCTTCCCCATACTCTCTTCTCCCATACCCTCCCTCCAGATCGAATTCCTCCTCTTCCCATCCCCAACCACCCTCATTCCATCCACAAAATCTATTCTATTTCCACATTCTAAGGAGATCTATGTGTCCCACCAGAACCCTTCTTGTTACTTAGCCTCTCTGGGTCTGTGGGTTTTTAGCATGATTATCCTTTATTTAACAGCGAAATATCCACTTACAAGCGAGTACATGTCATATTTCTCTTTCTGGGTTTGGGGCATCTCACTCAGGCTGATTTTCTTCTAGTTAGTGCCTTGCCAGAAAGTTTCATGTCATTTTTTAAACAGCTGAGTAATGCGCCCTTGTGTAAATGTCACATCCTCTTTAGCCACTCTTCAGTTGAGGGACACTAGGCTGTTTCCAGTTTTTGGCTATTATAAATAAAGTCTCCGAGAACATAGCAGAGCAAGTGTCCTTGTGGTAGGATGGGGGTCTTATGTTTATCCGCTGTTTTTGCCTTTTTTATGTCTGAGAGTCTGAGGTAGCATTCTCCTTCTCAGGAACAATAGCACAAGTCGGCAAAGCCACCCAAATTGGACTCATAGCTTCATTTTCTAGCCCTTGATTAAAAAAAAATCCTACTTATTGTGACACCAAATTAAGATGTGTTTTGTTTCTGCTGATTGTATGTGTAATTGAAATTGGATTATTTTTCTTAACTGAGTTTCCTTAGCAACAACAAATGCTTATTAAAGACTCAATGCATTCCAGAGCTAGAAAAAAATGCTTCTAAATCCCCTCAGCTGTGTGCGTGGGTGCTGCTTTTGCTCCCAGGGCAATGCCATGTGTAAAGACCCAGCAAATCTCTAGAAATGAAGTAGAATCAAGCTTTTGTCTGAGGCTGAATGTAGTTTCATCAGATTTTTTTCTTATTAATGAGGTTAAGTAAGCCTATGGTTATTTATGTCATATTTCCATCTTTCTTGCAGAGAAAAAAAGCCAACTTTACCCATATATTTCTTTTACTTTAAGCTTAAAAGCATGGAGATTTCAGAGCAGTCTCCCCATCTGAAGGTCTCCCGGTAAACATTCTCTTGATTTGATGTCTGTTATCACTGAAGTGGAGATGCCTCGTCCTAGAGATGGGCTGTCATTCAAAAGTTTGTTACATCTGTATGATCTTGTTCAAAATGACTAGTTCAAGGCTCTAGTTCAACTGAGTCATATTGCTTGTCCTAGGACAACTGTTGAGAGTCAGTCTTGAGAGCTGTTGAGGGGCCAAGGTTTTCATAAAAATGTCTCTGTAAGAAAACCCTCTTATATGAATGGAAGGAGTTGAGTTGAACAGAAGTCCACAGACTAGGGATCAGCCAGGTCAGGCAGCGAATCCTTTCTCTAAGACTTCCTGGGCTCCTCCCTGTGTGGATCACAGGATAATATTAGCACACTAGAATACCTTGCTGAGGTACAATGCATGTTGTGTATGGAAAGGATACTTGTTGATATCTTTTCCATGCCTGCTTCTCAATTCTTTTACCAACAATTCAGAACACACTAATATCTCTATGGGCAGGGCTGGGAAAATGGAACTACTCTCTGTATTTTGGTGGAGGAGAAAAGGAGCTCTCTGTTCTTTTGTGATGACTCCCAAATGTTCACTTTTAGATGGCGTTTGTCAGGTAGATGTTTGTAAAGCAGGCAATGTTTGCATTGACTTTAGTTAAGAGAGACCTTAATCAGAATACTGGCAAGCAGAGAAAGTCAGGATTGTTCTTGTCCACATCAGATAGGTACCCCAAGTCCCTAAGTCTTGACTTAGGAAACAAGTCGCAGGCGGTACTTAGATCTTGTGAAAATAGAATCCAAAATGAACTATCAACTCTTCTTTTTATATTTAAATCCCACATATACATCCTGTTTAGGAGGTGCAAAGATGGGCTTCAGAGGGATGGTTTACTTTACAAACTTATCATTCATAAGGTTAATACACATGGACATCTGGTCGTGCTTCCCTGCTGGTGGCTGTCCTCAGGAGGGGAGCAAAGCTTGTTTCTGAGAGAAGGGGCCATACTCACTTAAGGAGTCTGCAGGCCCAGTGCCATCCTGGTGTATATAAAGTCCCTGCTGTGCTCGCCGCCACTCATCTTCCCGTAGGGGTCTTATCTCTTCATTTTCCAACCTTCTCTTGCCTTACAGGCTCGTCTCTGTGGTTGGTATTCACAGATTCCCTTAATTTTTTTTTGTATTGGTGAGTCTTGGAAAAAATCAAAAGGAGGAAAATGCTTAAACTCTAGGTATTTATTCACCAAATCTACATCCCTATGTAGTTAGTTCAGATTGGTTGGATCCTTTAACATAAGATTACTCTTGTTAAGGCTGAAAACCTAGAGCTCCTACCTTTAGGATTCAATAAATAATACACCTTCCCCTTAGGGCCAATAATAATACACCATCGCTTTGTCTTAGGTGAAGAAACAGTTTGATTGTTACTAAGCTCTCTTGCCATATTAGTCAACATACCCCTACCCATACTTTATGGAATTTCTACATAAACTTTTCTATAATTATTCTTATTTGGTGATTCCTGTTAGGATCCTGAATGAGGTACAGTATTAAATATACATTGATTTATTGTCTCATGTAGTTTACAAATAATAATTTAGAGCAAGAGCTTTCAAGTTAGATATGTCAAGATTCAAGTTCTGTCTCTGAGCTTATAGGATAAGAAGTCTCAGGAAAGTTAAATTCTTGACTTGCAAGAACTTATTTGTCACCTTATAAGCATTAGGGGACTCTGCCTTCTCCAGGGATGAACCCCTGACAGGTTATTCAATCCCTACTGCTCTGTCTTAAACACATGTACATAGGAGCAACTCTAGTGGACTCAACAAATTATATATATAACACGTATGTGATATATATATATAAAACACGTATGTGATATATATATATATGTGTGTGTGTGTGTGTAAATAAGGATGAAGAGGCAATGAATGTGAGAGAAAGTAGCAAGAGACTTAGGAAGAGTTGTGGGGGAGGAGAAGTAGAAATGATGTAAATACAATATGCTTACAGGAAATTATCAAAATAAAATAAAAGTACATTTGCACATTACCTAAAATATAAGAAATATTAAATTTATGGGAAATTTAATTATTTAATGAATGCCAAGTACATGCTAGACACTCTATATTGCCTAAGGTAATGATTGATTGACTAGGGGTTAAATGTAGGAAAAAACCAAATGTATTCCCTTTACTCATATGGTTGCCAGTCCTGTAGGATAGAAATGATATGACATTGTCAATATGCTACTCCCACATAATTATGATGGTGATTATATCATCTCAAACAGAGATGAGTGCTGATTAGAAGAACATGCATCACAGTAGTAGAATTATAAAGGAAGAATGTGATTAGATCTTGACTTTAGGTAAAACTTTCCTGAGCTGAGATTTATAGACAAACAAAAATGAAGGGTCAGGAAAGTGGAAGAAAGTAGGGAATATAAGGAAGGCAAAGAGCTAACTGCCTTAAAGGCAAGCCGTGGGTCAAGGTGCTGTGGTGTGAGTGAGGTCAGAAACCTTCAGTGTTCTGACAGGGAGCAGAAAACACAGGAGATGCTCATGGGGATGTGACTGGAGGTGGGGGAACAGCTGGGCTGTGCAGACCTTGTGGTTTATGTGTAAAAGTTTGGTCCTTATCCCAAGAGTGTTTAAGAAGCAGAATATATTAAATATTTTAAATAAGTATATGGGAAGGATGGAATCTTGCCTATAGTATGGATAGTGTTTGTAAATGGACAGTAGGTCCTGAAATGAGTGCACAATTGGGGTTTGAGATGCAGGGAAATAATGGTCAGCATTCAGGGCATTCATGGAGCCCAGTAACAAGACTTTTGCAGTTAGGAGATGATGATATTTAGACCAAGATAGGGACTATGGGACTAGAGAAGAGGAATGTCAGAAACTTCTTAGAAAGTTGAATTAAGAAGCTTTATTGACCAGATTGAGGATGAGTCATGTTATCAACTATGATTCTGTATTTTATTGTTGCTATTGTTTTATTCTATGTTTAAGGAATCATTTCAATTTTCCTCTATTTGTTAAGATTAGCTTTGGGTTCTGATGATTATTTTAGAGATTAGTCCATGGGTTCTGCACTGTTGAGATGGAGTATTCTGCAGATATCTGTTAAGTCCATTTGATCTATGATGCCATTTAACTCAGGTGTTCCTCTGTTTATTTTTGGTTGTTAGCCTAACTTTTAATGACTGAGCCATCTCTTCAGTCTTATTTATATTTTGTCAGGATGGCCTGTCAGTTGGTAAGAGTGGAAAATTAAGCTCACCCTCTACTATTTGGTTGAACTTAATCTGCGACTCTATATCTAGTGCTTTTTGTTTAACAAAATTGGGTGTTCTGTGTTCAGGACATGTATGTCAAAATCATAGTATCCTCTTTATGGGTTTTCTCCTTAATCAATATGAAATTACTTTATCTTTTCTCACTAGTTTGGATTTGAAGTTTATTTTGTTAGACATTGGAACAGTAACACCTGGTTGTTTTATGGATTTCTGTTGGCTGGAATATATTTCCCATCTTTTAGCCCTAAAGTAGTTTATGCCTTTTGTGATAGGCTTCTTTCTGAAAGGTAGAAAATAGAAGATTCCTGCTTTTTGAGCCAGTCTACTAGTCTGTGCCCTTTGATTGGGGGGATTTATAACACTCAGAGTTTTTATTGAAAGGTATGTATTGATACCTGCCATTAGATTGTTTTTGTTTCAAAATTGTTAC
The DNA here is from genome assembly GCF_014885135.2 of Alexandromys fortis. Classification (NCBI taxonomy): domain Eukaryota; kingdom Metazoa; phylum Chordata; class Mammalia; order Rodentia; family Cricetidae; genus Alexandromys; species Alexandromys fortis. The sequence continues at coordinate 12,799,367 of NW_026067902.1, forward strand.
TTTTTTTTTTTTAACAGGTCCTGACACTAAACTAATGCAGAACAGTGGCAAGACAAAGTTGAAAAGGACAAGCATTGACAGATTGATGAATACCCTGGTCCTGTGGGTAAGTTTCTCACAGGTTGATGGGCAACCCTTGTGCTGTGGATTAAGAGGTTGAGGCACATTTTAGTACTCTGGGTGAGTAATTTGCCAGTTGAGCAGTACTCTAGTACTCTGGGTGATTCACTGACAAGTTGAGTAGAGTCTAGTACTCTGAGAATCTCACTGGCAGGTTGAGTAGTACTCTAGTACTCTGAGAGACTCACTGGCAGGTTGAGTAGTACTCTAGTACTCTGAGAGACTCACTGGCAGGGTGAGTCGTACTCTGGTACTCTGAGAGACTCACTGACAGGCTGAGTAGTACTCTAGTACTCTGAGGGACTCACTAGCAGGTTGACTAGTACTCTAGTACTCTGAGAGACTCACTGGCAGGTTGACTAGTACTCTAGTACTCTGAGAGACTCACTGGCAGGTTGACTAGTACTCTAGTGCTCTGAGAGACTCACTGGCAGGCTGAATAGAGTCTAGTACTCTGGGAGAGTCCCTGGGAGGGTGATGAGTGCTCTGGTTCTATGGGAGAGTCCCTGGGAGGGTGATGAATGCTCTTGTGGCATGGGTGTGTCACTGTGATCGAATTGGGCAATGCCACAAGTCATTGCTATCTTAATATATTTAATTTGCTTTTCTGAGAATTCATTCAGAAGTCTAAACTCTTTTTGAAACTTGCATTTGTCAATTTTATATTTAAGGCTTAGTTTACTCACTTTTATTTCCTAGATCAAAATAAATTTTCAGCCAGTGGTAGAAGTTAGTGTGAGAGGTAGCCTAGTTTTTATAAAAGGCCTTTGTCTTCAAGGATTTGTGTTTGGAAAGCTAACTCACTTTTGAGATAAGTAAAATCTTATCTTTGCTCAAATCCTCTCTACATAGTGTGGATAATGGTATCTATCTATCTATCTATCTATCTATCTATCTATCTATCTATCTATCTATCATCTGTCATTTTTCTACTATATCTATCTGTCTATCTATCTATCTATCCATCATATCATTATTATCATCATCATCACTTATCATCTATTATAGGGTAAAGTCACTCTCTCAGAGGCTGGTATTGTCCTCCATTTCCGTGGTTGTAAATAGGATGATTTTCTCGGGACTTAAAAGCCAAATTTTTTCTTAAGTTGGGCATTTATGCCAAACATCATTAATTTCAATTGTTTAAAGTATTTCCATTCAATTAATTTATAATATCAACTGTTAAAAGGAGAAGATACCAAAACAAAGGAGAAGCTACAGTGATGTAGATACCAAATTGGTAGGGTATCGGGACACACAATTTTTTCTCTCATATCTAGTTTTTCTAATATATCTTCAGTAAGGGTTTCTTCAACTTTGTCTTCATATTCTATTTTATTCATGAGAATGAAGAAGAAAACAGCTAAAGACCTCAGGAAAAGTCTTTCTTGGAGAAAAATTTGACACATTCCTACTTTGTACATCCACTTCTGCCTCAAGAGTGACTAGTGTGAGCCTCTGACATAGAGGAACCCTTAGCAGAACAAATCTCCCCAGACTCATTTTTAGGACACCACATTTGTGTTCTTAATCTGTGAGACTGAGGGTTTAGACTCACTGATGACTTCCTTGTCTCTGATTGATGTACTTCTAAGATGTTTGCTTTTCTAATTCTGATAGTAATAGTGATGTTAAAATCTGGTACACATTTTTGCCTTATCTCCCACTTATTTCAAAGATTTCAAACACAAAGTATCTACATCACAAGGTGTTTCAGCTCATCCTATTTTCTGCTGTCCCCGTGTAAGGATTTGTGGGCAGATCCACAGCGAAGAGCTCCAAGTGTGAGGTGGTGAGAGGGAGCACCAGTGGGGGTAGTAGTTGCTCATATTGTTGCTGTTATCAAACACCTGACAAAAGTCATTTAAAAAAGGAATTCAGCTTGGTTCACAGCTCTGGGGATGCTGCCATTCATGGTGGTGAAGACGTGGCAGAAGGAGCAGGAGGCAGCTGGTCACGTGACACACACTGTTAGGGAGCAGAGAGAGACCGATGCTGGCACTCAGCTTGCTCTCTCATTTAAGCAGTCTGGGAACAACTGGTGGTGGGTTGTCGCTGCCCACATGTAGGTGGGTCGTCCCTCTTCAATTAATCTAGTCTAGATCATCTAGAGTTAGCTACAGGCTTGCTTCCATATTGATCCTAAAGTCTATCAATCACACTATCAATTGAGGTGAATCATTACAGTACATTATAGCTGGACAGCAGATGTGCCTGGGACCTCTAGGGCACCTCCAGGGACTTCAAGCATTGGACCTAAAGCATTGAAATGTGATTTTTCTGAGTAAGGGTTTGTCGCTGCTTTTGTGATAGGGGTCAATCTGCAGCATAGTCTTTTCTGTGCTTATTCTTTTGTTTTTAATCTGTGAATAATCATATCTGCCTTAGTGAGAGTGGAGAAAATGCATGTCATATTTTAGCTATATGAAATTTATTCATATGCTTTATTTTAAGTAAGAAAAGGTTTATATAATTTGATTTTCAAATGATAGTTTCTTATGGGAAATTGATTTGTAGCTACATTGTGTTGATTTGACAAATTTAGGGTTCACGTTAACCTTCACTTCTATACTTCTATTCTTGTTTCAGATTTTTGGATTTCTGGTATGCCTGGGAATTATTCTTGCAATAGGAAATTCAATCTGGGAGAGTAAAATTGGAGACCAGTTCAGAAATTTCCTTTTTCGGAGCGAAGGCAAGAAGAGTTCCTTATTCTCAGGATTCTTAACTTTCTGGTCATATGTTATCATCCTCAACACACTTGTGCCCATTTCGTTATATGTGAGGTGAGCGTTTACACTGCAATGGAATCACTTCATCACTCCCCCTCTGTGTGATCTGAATGAGGTGACTTTGCTCTTTAATTCTGTTTAACCCGTACTTTTTCAAAAATCACAATGAATATATTTTATTTTCTCCTTCATTAGTAAGGTTTCTTAGAAATGCATTTCTTTGGACCATGTAAATTGTGCTACGCTCTTGCAATCTGATTGATAAAATTGAGTTGGTCTAAGGTAAGAAAAAGAAAACCTGGGATATTTTGAGATGTGGCCCCCCTGTCATTGGTCTCCTGCAGGTGCCAGGAGACGGGTGCTCCTGTCTATCACTCATTAGCCCTGTGACGATGGGAAAATTACCTTATTATTGGCAGCCATTATAAATACAGAAAGGACTCACAGTAAGGTGGTAGTCCTTGGCCATTGTTAGGTAAGTATAGTTCATCTTTCCCACTATCCTGATCTACAATTTCTAGATTTAGTCCCACAAAGCGTTATTAAAATTGTCTGTATCTGCCTTCATCTTTCTCGTGTGTGTGTTCTCTCTTTCTCTGTGTGAGTGTATGTTTGCTCCCTATGTATGTGGTTTCTTTCTCCAAACATATGCATGTTTTCCTCCCTGCTTCCACCTCCCCTTTCTCCATGCAGATGTGTGTGTGTGTGTGTGTGTGTGTGTGTGTGTGTGTGTGTGAATGAGTGTGTTCTATAAGACTTAGATAGGTCTACCCTGAGACTTTCTCCAATTCTTCCAAGACTGAGTCAGACAGTACCAGAGATCCTGGAGCCGAGCTAGGACTTGGTTGGTTGTCAGTTCTTGCCACCAGGACTTTAACAACATACAAAACCCCCAGCTCTGAATCGCCACTAATTATGACCAACCTCTTTTTTCTCTTTCCAAAAACTGAGCTTCAGTGAAACAAGGGAAGTTATGAATAAAATTCACTCTTGTTTTGGATAGAGGTCAGGAAGCTGAAATGTCAAGTGATGGGAAATTGACTTGAATCAGAGGCATGTGGCCACAGCACCACAAATCACTCCGGGCCTTCTGCAGCTGTGGGCAGCCTGAGCCCTGTGTGATCTGTATTCTGCTGGCTCATCTTTGATACCGAGACTCTCTCGTGCTTGAACCCCATTACAAAGCCGGTAGTAAAGGCTGCTCTTTGCCATAAAAGCTATATTAACTTTGTAGCTTTCCTCTCGTGTCCTAATAACCAATGTGACAGAGGTGTACCATCTGCACATGCACACAGTGCCTTACCATCTGCACATGCGTACAGTGCCTTACCATCTGCGTATGCGTAGTTTATGCCCTTGTGGAGGACACAGGCTCTTTGTATCGTCTTTTTTGTACTCTGGTAGTTTTCATTTAATGTTTTGAGAGGTAGTTTTGTTTTGTTTTGTTTGTTTTTTAAACACAGCTAGATTCACAGGTTAGCATCCCTTTTACTTTTAGGGATACTTTTAGTAAGTAGTTGTTAGCCAAAAACCAAACTTATAATATTTGCAGCCCAGGTTTTTGATGTTAGCATTGGTAATAATATCCCCGGCCTTCATGAAAGTCCTTGGCTTCTTTTTGTCTTGTATTTGTCAAATATGTGCTGCTCTATAAAATGAGGACAGTAAAAATAATTGATTCCTGAATTCCTTTGTATCCAAATCATAGCACTTACCTTTAGATACCGTTCTATGTGTATGTGTTTACATTTATTTGATGTTGGCCCAGCACTTTGCTTTCACAACCTTCTTCTGCATCGTGTTTTCCGATTTCAAAGCCATTCTCTGGTGCTCTGTAATGTAACAGGAATATGGGGCCTTGCCACATCCCATAGATGGCCTTGCTTCCTTTTTCAAAGTTTTGCATAAGGAGCGTCACCTACGTTATCTCGTCTATGTGCCCCCCGGAACTTCTCAAAAGGCTCTGTTGAAATGGGGAGTTTATTTAGTCAGGATTACATAAGTAATTGCATAGTCAGAATGAAGATCTGAAGGTCTAAATCCAAACAGCTGGCCCCTGCACCCTGTTTTCTCTGTCTCTAAACCGTGTGGGATTTGGGACTGGTGACGATGAAAAGCTGAGACTTCCCTCGTGCTGAATAACTGTGATCTCAACCCAATGGGAAGAGTGGTCCAAGAAATTTCAGGCTGTTTGGTCCTAAGTGCTTAAACACCGTGATGCAGGACCAGAGAACTGCCGGGTGTCTCCCTGATGAGGGCTGAAGGCATTCACAAAAACCTCTATGAGGCTTTTGGATAGGTACAATACATAAACCAGTGCCAGATGGCGAGAGTTCGTGATTCACTTTGAACAGTTAACAGTTCCAGGTGAGCAAAGACATTTATTTTGAAAAAGATACTTCCATGCTGTCAATGTGTTTATGCAGTAAGGAAAGCCCAGTCACAGGGTGTGTGTGTGTGTGTGTGTGTGTGTGTGTGTGTGTGTGTGTGTGAAGGAGAGGGCTTCATGTTGTACTGTCTCCCTCCTAGACCCTCTTTTCCCAAGCCAAACGGAGACCCACATTCTCGACAGGCGATTTTAAGGCCCCAGAATGTGAGGGATTTTTGCAGTTTTCCATTGGCTTGTATTGCAGCATGGGAGAAACTCGGAGATGACCTTGTCTCATACCACCCTTAGCTGGAAGTGTAGATGCTCCCAGTGTACTTGAAGAACTGGATGTACAGCGTTCAGTACGCAAGGAGGATGTGCGCATCACCCAGCCTTCTTCAAGTGCAGATGAGAAAAAAAAGATAAGAAATAAACTATAGGTGCTGCTATTATCAGTACAGTTTTATGTTCCTCTGAAAGCTCCTGTTAATATATAAAGACATGAATTTAAATCCAGTGAGCAAAGACAGGAAGCTCAAACTAAAACAAACCTATCCAGGAAAAAAAATAATGCATGCAAGTGATTATGAACCTGGGCATCCAAAATAATTCCCACCACTGCCGGAATTCATCTAAGCTTCTAATAGTGTGAGTGATGTGTGTGTGTGTGTGTGTGTGTGTGTGTGTGTGTGTGTGTGAGAGAGAGAGAGAGAGAGAGAGAGAGAGAGAGAGAGAGAGAGAGAGAGAGACTTTCAATCTTTCATTTAGGTCAGCAAAAATTTAAAAACTTCTCTTATCAGTAAAATTACATAATGTCCAGGAACAAATCTGTTCAGGTGTGGTGTGGAACTATATAAAAACAAAGGAAAACTGAATAAAATCACTATGTTATCAATAGAAGTGCTTTTCAAAATAAAATTCCTAGGAAAATGTATCTTATGTAGTTTTATGAAAGCAGTGAACAACTTAGCACAAACCTTAGAGAAGCCCTCCATAAAGTCTCCTAAAGAGCCGTGCCTCATTTTGTCACAATCTGGCATTAGAGATGACAACTTTGGACTAAGACCGTTGTCCGCAAACTTTGCCTTTCTGGAGCTTGAATATATAAGTTATTACTGGAATGCAAGAAAGGAAGTGGGAAACCCTGTTTTTAGTCAAGATTCATCACGTTTTGCTTGCTACTTAGTAGAGATTTACTGCTGGCTTATTTGCAAAACAAAACCCGATCAATATCTTAGAATGCATTTCTTTCAGCTAGATGTATGCCAAATATCTTCAGTAAGGGTTTGTTCACTCTGAGACGCAGATGGAGTTTCAAACTAACATGTCATACAAAGCTCTCCACTGGGCTTGATTCAACATCGAGAACCACAGGTCATTGCTTGAGGTTTCCTGATGAGGCAGCCATTTTGCCTTGTGAGGAAATCACTTGGACACTAAGGTTTATGAACAGATAACAGATCCTCAGCTGAGGCATTTCTGAAGGTCGCTAGGACCTAGGGACAGAGCATTTACATTTTTTGTTTTTGAAACCCTTGAGGAATTTGGCAAAGCATGGTGTTCAGATGTTGATGGAATCTTTCTTTCTTTCTTTCTTTCTTTCTTTCTTTCTTTCTTTCTTTCTTTCTTTCTTTCTTTCTTTCTTTCTTTTCCCTCCCTTCCTCCCTCCCTCCCTCCCTTCCTCCCTCCCTCCTTCTTTCTTTTCTTTCTTTCTCATCTTAACGGACCACAGCGTGGAAGTAATCCGCCTGGGACACAGTTATTTTATAAACTGGGACCGGAAGATGTATTACACTGCCAAGGCAATGCCTGCCGAGGCCCGGACAACCACACTCAATGAAGAACTGGGCCAGATTGAATATATTTTCTCCGACAAAACAGGAACTCTCACTCAAAACATCATGACTTTCAAAAAATGTTCCATCAATGGGAGAGTCTATGGTAAGGGAATAGTTTCTTCTTCTTAGCAATAACTTAATAAATAAATAAGCAACATCATTAAAAATAATATTCCATTACCCAAATCATCGTGGCTTTCTTATTAAACATTGCCATGATGCTTGGCGGGTAATGGATACCCATAACTAGTTATTGTACACGTTTGGAACAATTTGATGAAACTTAGGATCTGTTGCCCATTCATGGGTAGAGACGGTTCCTTTTGATACTCTTTCATGTGGCTTTTCTCTGTAATGCTCCAGAGGCCCAATTCCCTGGAAGGATGAGTTTTAGCTAGCATTATTTATCTTGTTAAGCCAATGTCTTTTGCTTCCTCTCATGGTTTTCTGTGGGACCAATGTCAATACATGTGTTTGTGATGAAATTTAATATTTATTTCCTGAAGTGCATACTTTCTAGGACTCCTTCACAGCCAAGTTCCCCTATCCATCCTTCTATGTGAATAAATAATCTGTATTTGGGTTTTCAAGCATTCTTTTTATACCTGGCCCTTCTGAACCGGGTATTAGCTAGTTAATAGACAGTTTCTTTCATAGAAAATATGGGAGTCTAATGGGGCCTTCCACAGTGTTCTTCTGAATCTCTTACCCTAATTCATGAAAGTCAAGATATTTTGGGAAGTCAAGGAGTTCCAAGAGAGACTATGTTTTCTTTGTCTCCTAATGGGAAGGAAACGTCACACATTGCCAATATTTTTTTTTAATTTATTTATTTATTAAAGATTTCTGTCTCTTCCCCTCCACTGCTTCCCATTTCCCTCCCCCTCCCCAAATCAAGTCCCCCTCCCTCATCAGCCCAAAGAGCAATCAGGGTTCCTTGCCCTGTGGGAAGTCCAAGGACCACCCACCTCCATCCAGGTCTAGTAAGGTGAGCATCCAAACTGCCTAGGCTCCCACAAAGCCAATACGTGCAGTAGGATCAAAAACCCTTTGCCATTGATCTTGCGTTCTTAGTAGTCCTCATTGTCCGCTATGATCAGCGAGTCCGGTTTTATCCCAGGCTTTTTCAGACCCAGGCTAGCTGGATGCCAATATTTTAAAGCAGGATTTGACCATAAAGGAAAACAAGGGGTGGAGAAACACTGTTCTGCCTTTTGACTTCCCCCTCTTTGAACCCTACCACCATCACCCCTGCAGTAATGGTCTCCTAAGCTCCTTTGTACTCCTTGCTGCATATCCTGCCTTCTTTGGGAGTGGACATGGCGACTCCAGCCTAAGCACTCTTGCATGCCTTATAGTCCCATCATTCCTAGTAAATAGCATAGAACCATTACTGAAAATATATGGGCATTATTTTCAGAGGCTTTCAAAGAATACTGCCTTGACCTAAATAGTAGTGTAAGTAAGAATATTTAAGAATATTAGAGGAGATCATAAAATTTAAGGATCTTTTTTCTTAATATTAGTATAAGTAGCATCTTTTCTGAGAAGCAGTTTGAAATTATTAGACATGTGGGCCAAAGGCCATTTGTAGAAATTTATTGCAGACTACTTTTAGAGACAACTTTTTGACATTTTCAAGTAGAGGTCTTAAGATCTTTGTAAATGTTCATATTTTAAAAAGCCTATGGAAGTTTGTAATTTCCCTTATAGTATACAGGAAAAGAAGGGAAAGGGTTAAATATTCTCTTTTGGCCCTGATTATAATTTATAATATATTTATACCCTTAAAACATGTTATTTTTTTGCACACCTCCTGACTGCTCAGAATCTTTTTTTTTTTTTAAATTTGGGCACAGCTTAATCTTGTTTTGAATCATAGATCTGGGCTTTGGGAAACTGTAGCTTTTTACTCTGACTTGTCATCTTAGTTTACTGTTGCTGTGATGAAATGCCATGACCAAAGCAATGTAGGGAGAAAAGGGCTTATTTGGCTTACATTCCCACATCACTGTTCATCATGGAAGGGAGTCAGCACAGGAACTCAAGCAGGGCAGGATCCTGGAGGCAGGAGCTGACACAGAGGCCATGGAGGAGTGCAGCTTCCTGGCTTGCTCCACGTGACTTGCTCAGTCTGTGTGACTATAGAACCTTGGACCACCAGCCCAGGGATGGTACTTCCCACAATGGGCTGGGTCTTGCCACATCAATCACTGACTTTCAAAATGCCCCACAGCTGATCTTATGGAGGCATTTTCTCAGTTGAGGCTCCCTCCTCTCTGATGACTCTAACATGTGTCAAGTTGACATAAAACTAGCCAGCACACTTATCCATATCTTGTGTTTGGACTCAGAACTACTACCTCCTTAGACTTTAATTTTTTTCTGTTTTATCACAAGTTCTGCAATGAGATCTCTTTGGGGGACCATTTAGTACAAAGACACAATTGTTTCTCTTCTTTTCAGCATTTCATTAGAATTAATGCCTGTGTGATTATGATAGGACCGTGACTAAGTGAACCCGAGATTTGTGTTTCAGGAGGTTGACTAGATTCATTACTAGCTCAAGGACTCTTCCTGCATGGCAGGTGAGCTACCTTCATAGCTTAGACCCGCACCCCAGAAAAAGCACAAGGAAACATCAAATATCATCGTCACAAAGTTATATGTGAAGAAAAAGACATGGTTATAAATTCCCACCATACTGACTTTTTATAATATAGTCATTCCACTTTTGACTTTGTTTTTCTACTTTCTTATCCATAAAACTTGCTTAAAGGCTTCCTGATGCCAGGTTGTTGAAGGTGATGACGTAAGTATCTGGTGCAGGTGGATGCAAATCCCTCTCTACTGTAAAAAAAAAAATGAGTCCTACTCAATCGTGTCAGCCCTTCAAATACCAGGGGAAGGTTAGAAAAACACCCAAAGTTCCACAACCTTCCCAGACTGTGCCACCAGCTGGGAACCAGGTGTTCAAACATGGGAGCCTAGGAGTGACATGTTATACTCAAACTATGGCATTCAGCTCTGCTCCCTAAGGCTCATGACCATCCTTTAGGCTCATGGACAGCTCATGGTACAACATGTGCTCCATTTGACTTCAAAAGTTCCTATAGTCTTCAACACTCCTAGAGCACTTCAAAAGCCCAAAGTCTCTTCTGAGACTCAAGGTAATCTCTTAACTGTGACCCCTGAAAAATAAAAGTAACTGTATACTTCCAACATACAGCAATGTAGAATAAGGGTTTTTTTTTTCCCTTTGAAAGCTCACATAATATCTTCATATACTATTAAGATTAGTTCTCAGGGAAGAGTCTTCCAGGTTAGTTCCAGCTTGATTTCTCCAAGTCCTGTGTCTGAAGTGTCTTTAGTGTAGGATTTTGCTTTTAAGTTCTGGGAGATAACCAAGGGCAATGCGGCAATGCCTATCTATATTGTTTTCTAAGGCTCTTGGACTCACCCTGACCACCAGATCAAAAGGAGATTTCCCAGGGCAGGGCACTGGGGTTTTTGTGAGTCTATGGCTCTTATGGGAAGCATTATTGTTCAGTGTTCCCCATTTTATTGTTTGCTCATTTGTTGTTAGTTCCTTAAGAATTTCGTCGATGTGTTTTGATCACATTCACCCTGTCCCAGCACTACTCCTGGATTCCTGCCACCTTCCCTACCCATCCAACCTGGTGTCTTTATTTTTTTTTTTTAACCCATCATCAAGCTTAACGTATGCTGCACATATATCTGCTCTTGGATGTGTGGCCTTTACTGAAGGATATTCTACCCGCTAGAGGCTGCACCCATGAAGAAAACTGACTTCCCCTCTGCCAGTAGCTATCAAATGACAACAGATTCTTAACTGGGAGTGTGACTTGGTGACCACATCCACTCTCCACACTGGCGTTTTGTATGACCTATGCATGATTCTGCAGGTCTTAGGCATGGTGTCTCAACTATGCTGAGTTCATGCCTGCCCTGTGGTGTCCAGAATAGTTTCCTTGGAGTCATCCACCTCTTATGGCTCTTAGAATCTCTCTGTCCCCTCCTCTGACATGACCCCTGAGCCTTGGTTGAATGGGATGTGATACAGATGCCCTCTCTAGGACCGAGAATTCCACAGCCTCTCAGCTGTGGGTCTCTGGCTTAATCACCATCTACTGTAAAACAAAGCTGCTCTGATGCGGGCTGAGCGATGCCTAAGATGGAGATACATGTCTCTTCATTTTCTTTTTAATGCCTACTTATTTTAGCTTTATCTTAAGCATAAGCATCTCACTAAATTAATTGCCATGTATAGGGCTAAAAATATTGGGCCAGTATTTGAAATTCTGTTCCAGCTAGTGGTAGTGCTTCAGGGAAGAGCACACCAATTTGTTATCCGATACAAATGGTCAACCCAGAAAACATACATATGAGTGACGTTATACAGACTGAGCAGGCTGTGTTTAGGGATATCTGTATATTTACATATATTTATTTACATATACAATAGAAATCAATGGAAAAAGAGACCATTAATTTAAAGAGAGAAAGAGGGGGTATATAAGAGTGTTTAGAGAGAGGAAAGGGAAGGGGTAAGTGATGTAATTATATTATAGTCTCCCCAAAGTGTAAAAAAAACCCAAACCCAAACAAAACAAAATACTAGGTTTATTTTCTAAAGTTAAGTATTTAAATTGGCTTCAATTTTACTTCCTATTTACTTTCAATGTTTGCTTTAGCAGGTGAAGTACTAGATGACCTGGGCCAGAAGAAAGAAATAACTAAGGTAGAGAAGACACATTTCATTCTCTGTTTTAATTTTAAACTGTATATGCTTTTAAGGTGTGACACGTTCCTAAGGGCCTGATTTGTATCACCCACCATGGGACACATAAAGTATAATACAAAAAGAAATAGATTCACATGGTTCAAAATTTCCTGTAATCTAGGTACCTTGATCAAACAGTTTCCAAACCTTTAGAGACATTTTTGCATATGCGAACAAATGTGCTTCACTGTTTATAAATGTGTGATGGTAGAATATGTACACTCTTCCTTAACCTTCAGCCTCAGAAACCTTAAGAGATCAATTTTAAGTGCTTATTATTTTATAGCCTGTTATATCTATGTCCTACTATATATATATATATATATATATATATATATATA